>NC_139235.1:27606985-27986160 GCF_977018435.1 Lepisma saccharinum
CAACATATGCAGTCACATGGAGTGTTGGGTACAAAGGGAGGATATCAATGCTCGAGATAGGTATTTACACGAAACGGAACGCCTTACTTTTGTTAATATGATGTTGTATTTTTGTGTCTGATTTGATTACTACATCGACGAGATTAAATTATCCGCTCTATTACAATTATTAATAGTAAATATTAAAATATTTACATAAACATAAAATAATACAACACATTGAACACGAGTTTTCTGGAATTTTCTTTAATTTTTTAAGATTTCAAAGGAGGAAATCCTGAATGGTTGTCAGCTCGTCCAACCGGGATTTTTTAAACATTTAATATACGTATCGTCAATGCTTTGTCTTAATAATGCTTATTAAAAGAATACATTTCTGCAAGTTAAATATATTTCGATATTGCAATTTTGCGTTTGATCAAGAATTAGATTTATTCTTCAGAATGTCAACAGTAAAGGCTCAGCTTATGAAAAATGAGTGGCCATAAAAAGAGAAGCCGAATTTGTGTAAAGATCCTGCGCAGGAGGATATTTCTGTCAGAGTATCGAATTCACAAGACACGACAAATAATAATAATAATAATTGAAAAGAAAAGAAGTAAAATAGATACCAATAATGCACAAAGGATGAAGTCTGCGTAGACGTCCTCATACTCTTCTAAGTCCTTAGCAGCAACAACTAAATATGGCCTCCCTAAGGTTTGCGATTGTTTCTACTGGTGTACAAAGTCAGAAAGGTAAAACTAATGGCAAGGTTCAAACGAGGGAACATTTCTGGACGTTTACTGAAAATCGGAGCCTGTTCCAAATAATAACATGGTTACAGGGGAAAAAATAACGTTTAGGTCATATTGGGTACATATGTACCCAATATCGTCTAGTCATATATTTTCTTCTTTCAAAAATGCAACAGAAATTGTAAAGAAAGTACAGCAATATTATTTTCATAGGTAGATAAGTATATTGATAGACTTACGTTTTATTTACATAACAATATAATGAGATTACGCAAAGAAATAACATCGTTTACAAAGCAATAAACAAGAAGTTACGTCAAGACTTGTCACCAGAAGACCATGGATTACACATCACAGTCTGTGCAAATGAAAGATTCTACATCATCTTTAGTAACTTCTGCACAATCTACGTGAACATAAAAGTAACAAAAGTCACATTTGCGCATGCCTTTCACGATATATTCCTATGTAGTCCATATTGAGCCTACCTTGCGTAGTGTTCTTATAAAGTTCTTTACATTAAAGTCTGAACTAAGTGTATTGTTGTAAAGTACAAATGTCATAATATGGCCTAGAGATATAAACACCTATCACTTGGGAGATGAAGCAAGTAATAACTTCCATATGCAATATTAGATCACGTAGAACACAACACAATCACGTGGTCCAGCTATGTCTTCAGGTTACTGTGCTATAAGTACAGCCAAGAGCTTCAGTCACGTCATGCGGACAGTCTAAATGACATGCTAACGTCATCTGTTGAACTAATCTTGTAACTACTTGGAAACGGCAAATAGGCCATATTTGGTACTAGGCCAGTAGTGGTAGTGGGCCGGTTGACGGTCATCAAGTGAGGATCAAAAAAACCTCAAAAACTCACTTTTTCTCCACGTTCTGCGACTCATTTATTGCGCTGACGATGTTTTGCAGCGAAGAAAACAGCAGCAAAACATCAAAAACTCACTTTACTCATTTGAGGATCACCAAAACCTCAAAAACTCATTTTTATTAATTGAGGTTCACCAAAACCTCAAAAACTTATTTTCTCTCCACGTTCCGCGCCTTCATTTGTTGCGTTGACACAGCGTGATGAGTAAATAATGTACTCTCTCATCCTTGAAGGATGAATGCATTTTATTGTAATTTTCCAAGTCCCGGTCAAATGTTTATATATCGTGACCTTTGTAAACCTACCTCTCTCTCGGGAACGATGTGTCGCACACACACATATGCGCGCCTGCCTGTATTGTGACGCAAGCACATCTAGAAAAACTACAATTTTGTTCCCTCTCCTCTCTGCGTGTGCTATCAATGTTGACACAATGACACAAATTCAACAATACGTAGGCCTTGGGACGACGGAAATTATACTTCCTGGTTGTTTTTTTTTTTTTCAATAGCCGAACGATGGAATTCCCTACTGACGTATACAATTTGTTTTGTTTATATTTCAATACACATGATGCTTAGGTTACAGCAGGTTGTTAACATCAGCTCTGGCAACTATTGAGAAATAGTGATGTCAGTTAACAGCATAGGTAGCAGTGATGTGATGCGATACATTAACTTGTGAATTTTCGAACTCGCAAAATGATGTGGCTGAAATGTAGGGGAAGAATGTTGTAGAGAAGATTGTCTCGGATTTCTATTGATCCACGTTGCGTTGGCTAACATTTCACTTTTGACCTCATTAGAAAACTGTATAAAACTTAAAGCGCTGGTGTAGAAAGTTCTATTTCATTTTGAATGTCAGTGAAGAGCATTTTCGCAGGATTTTCCAAAAGTAAGTAACTTTGTTTCTTAGCTTGCATGAGTTGGCTTTGATTTATAAGTATGGCATTGCTTTTGTTGAGTTGATTCTTGAAACTAGCCAAACAGATATAAGAGATTGTGGAAGGAAGGTAACTTCCTGAAAAACCAAACAGCTCTTATGTATTGTGGAAGAAAATATACTCACAAAACATGCAAAAAGAGAGAGAATATAGAAGATGTTTCATGTCTCTCTCTGCTTTTATATATTTGAAGCATGCATCTTGGTAGCTGGAATATTTTTTTCTTCTGTGTGCCGTTGTTGGTAGGTAGGAAATATGTGTGCGGGGCATATTTCAAAAAAATAAATGTGTTAAATTGTTAGAGGAAGGCAAGAAAAAAAGTAGAGGAGAGTTGAGTGTTTTTTTTATATCTAGTGGAAGTACTGATTGATTGATTGAGTTGGTGTTTTTTAAGTCCACTTTATGCACAGTAAGGCTAATCGGGACTGGACCTACAGTTTCAAGAACCACTTATGCCTCCACCGGGTATCGAACCCTTGATTACAAGACAACGATGTTATCGCTGCGCCATCGCAGAGGCTAGTGGAAGTACTGATTGATTTGATGTTTCAAGTCCACTTTATGCACAGTAAGGCTAATCGGGACTGGACCTACAGTTTCAAGAACCACTTGTGCGGGTATCGAACCCGAGATCTCTTGATTACAACGCTACCGCTGCGCCATAGCAAAGGCTAGTGGAAGTACATAGTTATTCGAATTTTATTTATTTAAAATATTTAGTTTTTTTTTTTATGCACGCTTATTGATTTTAAACCTAAAATTAAATAAAATCTAGCAATTATATCCAAATATACTTATAGCTACAACGAGTATTCGCAAAAAATAGCTTGAGATTTTTTTTTGCTACGTAAACAAAATGGCCGACATACCAAATATGAACTGGTTATATAGATTTGAGAGAGAGATAGATAGGAAAAAAAAAGTTAATTAAAATTTAATTTCATGATTGCAACACAGAACTTAATGATTGATTGATTGATTTAGTTTATTTTAACTTAGCGTTTTGTGCCTCTTGGCTAATTTGCGAAGATAGAGATGAGTGATGAAATGGATGAAAATGGACATTCACAAACAACCAAGCCCGACCGGGATTCGAACCCGGGACCCTTGGCGTTGCAGCGCGATGTGCTAACCACTCGGCCACAGGGTTGGGTAAGTACTGGTATATACATAGACCAAAGTTACATGGTTCTAGGTCCCATAGGAGCCAAGAAAATCAATGTCTTGGAAAACGTCTTAAGACAAATATCTTAATCTTTAAGAAAGTCGACTTCCGGTATCTCAAGATGTTACTTCCGGTCTGTCAAGAAAATTTTCTTAAGACAAAAATCTTAAGACGTTTTCCAAGACATTGATTTTCTCGGCTCCTAATTGAGCTAGGATGATGATTTTAGGTTTGTTGGATAGGATTCGACGAGAACTATTCGACTAGCAAATAAAATCGATTCCACCCCCTCAAGTTTCGGAAATACAGATATTTTTTTATTTTTTTTGAGAAACTTGATTTGCCGGCTTAGTTTTTACTCTAATTCGAAAATTTTAGTAGTATTCGATACAAAATTAGAAGTACTCTACAACCTATTGGAGGGATAATGACTAGTGCCTGCTGTTTTCGAGTTATTTTGGATTAAAATTTCAAGATGTAATTTCTAAGATGTTTTGTAATTCATAAACTATAGGTTGTAGGAAAACGATTCTTGCTCTATCTGCTATTGCTCGACGAATACTATACACATAAACAAAGCTTATGGTTTAATTTTAAAAAAATAGCGACCTTAAAATAACTCTGTTTTCTGAAATTATGATTTATACTTCATACGCCAAGAGGGCTGAGGGTTAGAAAAAAAAAAGTTTGTTTGGTAGAATTATGTACACATAATATTTTTGTGTTTTCTATACACAAGCTTAATTATTTTTTTTCCAATTATTTACAGGATTCATTAAGAAGCAAGAAGTAGCATATACATAAATAGCACACACCAAACCCAGCACCATCGCGAATTAGCCTTCCAAGGTTTTTTTTTATTGCACAGCATTTATTTTGTGGCACTCTACTATACATATAAAATAACATACCCCACAAATATTATTTTTTTCAACAAGATGCAATCGGTACAAATTTGCCCCACTTGTGAAACTGGTGTTTCAAGGAAAAATTTCCAAAGGCACTGTCGTACCTGCGTACCTGGTAAGCGTGTGACCACTACAGAACAATGTCCCAGGTGCGACAAACATATTACCATTAATAATTTGAAAAGGCATATAACATCATGCAAAGTCGTCGTCGGAGCACCTGTTCCACAACCGTCGACCAGCTCGACCAAGAGGAAAGCCGAAGCCGACTCGCCACCATCCGCTAAACGTGTTAAGCTTATGGCGAAAGCGAACCAGTCTGCTTTCGAGCGTTTGTTAGAGGACTTTGTCCTCACTTCGGAGGGCTCATGCGACGTGCGTAGCTTTTTGGAGAACGTGCAAGCCAAAATTATTTCCATCCTCAGCGATGCGCTTGCAACGCACTCCACCAAATTCTACGCATCGCTACGTTGCCAGTACAAGAAGCCGTCTGACGAAATTTACAGCTTCTGCCACAACACCAAGGCGAAGACGCTGCATCTGGCGGATGTCGACAACCTCGAGGTCATCTACAACAAGTTTGCCGAGGAGCTGGTGGCAAAGCAGGAGGAACATCAAGCGAAGGGCTCGGGGGGTTCGCTCTGCGGCGAGCCTCACGAACTGTTTTGTGCCTCTCTCCGCCTCCAGCTACGTCCCCTTACCACCTACCATTGCGGCAAAGAAGGCCGTCCTGAACATTCAGAACAGTGACGCCAAGTGCTTTCTCTGGTCGGTGCTTGCGGCGTTACACCCTGTCCAATGGAAAAATAATCCACGCCGAGTTAACCACTACCTACCCTACGAGCCAGAGCTGGAAGATGCGATGGCTGGGATCGACTACCTGGTGGAGGTCCCGGACATTCGCAAGTTCGAGGCCCGTACACGCAACCCTCGGTTGGCCATCAACATTTACGGTCTCACTGACAAAAATGTGGTGTACCCTATCCGGGTGAGCGACGTAGACGACGATGGTGCGCAGGAAATTCACCTTCTGCTCATCAAGGACGAGACCCATCACCACTACACCCTCATTCGCTCCCTCTCTCGGCTTGTTTCGAGCCAAACAAGCAAACACGAACACCACAAAGAAGTTTGTCGCAGGTGCTTGTCTATTTTTGATAATCGAGAACAGCAGGATTATCAGCGCATCAGAGGTCCCAACATCGCTGCCGAGAAGCTCGCTAACCACAAACTTTATTGCAATGCCAACGAGCCGGGTGTGGCAGTCTTGCCCAAACCTGGTACCGTGGAGCGTTTCCACATGCACGGTGCCATGGTGGAGCACCCCGCTATCATCATCGCAGATTTCGAGGCCTTCCTCAAACCCCTGTCTACTTGCTATCCCGATCCCGAAGTTTCTTCCACCACCCCTTACCAACTCCACGAGGCCTCGAGTTACGCCTACGTTGTGGTGCGACGAGACCAGCACATCGCCCCCGAGCCCTACGTGTACCGTGGTACACCGCCAACAACGGTAAAGTTTGCAATCATGACCACTTCTCTGGAGATTACGTAGGTCCTTGGTGCAACGGATGCAACCTTATGGCCCGGGACCCGCGATTTATCCCGATCTTCTTCCACAACGGCTCGGGGTACGACTTTCACCACCTGATCAAGCATCTTGGGTACAACAACGAGGGAATCAACGTTCTCGCCCAGAACGAGGAGCGTTACATCAGTGTGAGCAAACGAGTGTCGATCCCGGGATCACGCTCTACCGTCGAGCTTCGCTTCCTCGACTCCCTGAGGTTCCTCCCGGCAAGCCTCGATGCTCTCGCGGGGAAGCTTAGCGGCGAGCAAATACTCATCACCTCTGCAAATTTTCCGAACTTGGACGCCGGTCTCTTCAGGCGTAAGGGGGTCTACCCCTACGAATACGTCACAGACCCTGCCAAGTTCGCGGAGATGTCGCTACCTCCCCAGGCGAAGTTCTACAGTCAGCTACGAGGCTCGAACATCACCGACGAAGAATATCACCATGCCCAGTCCATGTGGCGCGAGCTGGGTTGTCGAACTCTCGGGGAGTACCACGACGCCTACCTCAGACTTGATGTGACGCTCCTCGCCGATGTGATCCAGGCGTTTCGTGCAACTGCGAAGACCATCTACAAGCTGGACCCTGCATACTTCTACAGTCTTCCCGGACTGGCATGGTCGGCCATGCTTCTTGTTACGAAAGTCAGGCTTGAGCTTCTTTCGGACGTTGACATGATGCTGTTTGTGGAACGTGCCGTGCGGGGTGGAATGGTCCAGGTGTCGCAGCGACACTCGCACGCCAACAATCACCACATGGCCACCGGTTACGACCCCTCACAACCGTCCAGCTACATCATGTACACGGACGTCAATAACCTCTACGGACACTCCATGATGCAGCCACTCCCCTTTAGAGGCTTCGAGTGGGCTGATCCCTCCAAATTTGACGTTGAAGGTTTCGCCGATGTGGAATGCGGATTTTTTGCCGAGGTGGACCTTGAGTTCTCCGAGAAGCTGCAGGATTTGTTCTGCGATCTTCCGCCAGTCCCGGAATTCAAATGCCCGCCTGGCTCGAACCAAGCAAAGCTCGTCATGGACTTCGAGCCCAAAGAGCGTTATGTCCTGCACTACCAAAACCTCCGGTGGTTGATGAAGCAAGGGGTTACCGTCCGCACAGTACATCGAGTTTTGATGTTCGAGCATTCTCAATGGTTGAGGCCATACATCAAGCTCAACACCAAACATCGCACAGTCGCCACTTCTGATTTCGATCGCGATTTCTTCAAGTTAATGAACAATGCGGTGTTCGGGAAAACTATGGAGAATGTGCGAAATCGTGTAGATGTGAGGCTAATATCAAACAAAGCACAATGTCGCAGGCTCGTAGCAAACCCGTTATTCAAATCGAGGACCATTTATAATGAGCAGCTTGCTCTGGTGCATATGAGGAAGAACGAGGTGATGCTCAACAAGCCAATTTATGTTGGTGCCTCAGTATTAGACCTGAGCAAGCTTCACATGTTTCAAATATATTATGGGATACTACGCCAGCACTATAACGACAATATCAGCCTACTCTACACGGACACAGATAGTTTGATGTACCACGTTCGCACGGACGATGCATATAGGGATATAGCCACGGTACCAGCTTTTGTGAACCTCTTTGATACGTCAGGCTATTCCCAGTCGAACCGATACAAAATCCTGACTCCCAACAAGAAGGTGCCTGGCAAACTCAAAGACGAGAAGGACGGTGATGTAATTCTCGAGTTTGCCGGTCTTCGCGCCAAAGCCTATGCTATTCGGGCAGAAGGATCCATCACGAAAAAGGCTAAGGGTGTGGGCAGGCAGGTCGTCCAAGAGTACCTCAAGTTCGAGGATTACGTCAAAACCCTTCAAACTAGGACGTCAATTCCAAAAGTGGAGCAGCGCATCCAGAGTGTCGACCATGTGTTGACCACCAACCAGGTGAGAAAGGTTGCCCTGGACGCACGCGACGACAAGAGGTGCGTTCTGAAATGTGGGATTCACACGCTCCCGTGGGGCCACCATCGTCTAGAAACTAGTAAGATATGCCTCAAATGTAGTAAATAGTATGTATGTATGAAAAAAAAACAACAAACAATTTATGTAACAGAAGTTCTAATTTAATATAGCCAAGATACTAGAACAATAGTGTTTATCATCAAATAAAAAAAAAAAAACAGGTGGAGGTTTGGGATTTTTAGCGGGACTAACTCCCTGCCGCGCCCTACGGGGTGAATATGGGGCACACGCAGGGCCAAAGGGGAAGTTCCTTTGTGCGTTCAAGTGTGATTTATTTCTAAAATGCATCAAAATTAATTTTTTTATTATTTTTTGTTCCAGATTATTCTCACAAATGTAAGAAGGTGTTCCTCGCAGTACATCCTAAACATTGCGTTGCAAGTTAATCTAATATTTGAACCTACGGTCAGTATAATTTTTTGAGAATTATGTGATTTTTTTTTCTTGTACTTAAAACTGTTCGGTCACTCTTTCATTCTTGACATCATACACAAAAGACTTCTCTGCAATCAGGATGACGCTGCACAGAGTATCGGCAGGTAGCGCGTCGTGGAACTCGCAGACGACCTTGATGTTGGTGCGATCGTTGACTACCACCTGCTTCCTTTTTGTGGTGTTGATGACGAACATCGGCCTGCGGATTTTGAATTCGCTGGGAGTGTAGTACATGTCGACGTTTCCCTCTGTTACTCTCTTGTAAGCCGTGTAAGCTTCGTAAAGTTTGAGGTAATCGTCTTTGGTTATGTCCAGGTTGTAATTCTCGCGCGGGAACACTTCGTTCCTGCCATTCTTCAGATAAACGTTCTTGATCTTGCAGTCGTCGAATTTACTGGAATCTTTTTCCTGATTGTTATCGCGCCCGGTCTGAAAGAGTACAATGACGAAATCTGGCATGTCGAACTGTATGTTGTTGAACTGAGTCGTCACGTCGAATTCCATGTGACTTCCCGACGCCAACTTCTGCACGCACTGGTAACCGTGAAAGTGAATCGGCACCTGGGGATTTTTCAAGATCTCCGCTTTGTACTTGAGGGCGTAATTCGTTTCGTATTCCACGATCGGCATTCTCAACTCCATGCTCCGGATGACGCACTTGGCTGCTTCGGGTAATGTGTTGGCTATCGGCGTGCCGTCGGCGTTCAAGTTGGTGTATCGCATCAGTGCGTCGTTGTCGTTGGCCGCTCTTCGAAAGGTGACGCGCAATCCTCCCTTCCACATGATCTCCTTGTAGTCGGAGAAGAAACCGGGCAGCAGACGCATGGGAAAGAGCACCGTGTGACTTCTCGTCGATATTTTGGTCCCCGCTTCGAACCCTCCCGCCTGATAGTATGCCGCGTCCGTTTTGGATAATTTCAATGTTCCCACCGCCGTCGACGTGATGCCTGGATAATCTATTCTGTCGATGACGGTGTTGTGTTTCCTCACCTCCACCTGCGAGAACAGGTGAGGCACGAAGTTGTCCACGAGTTTCAAATTGGCATTGGGCGGAAACGCTTCTCCGCTTTCTTTCTTCACCACGTCGAATTGAAGGTAGAGGTCCGCTCTGTGAGGATGAACGAACCCATCGCCTACGTCCACGTCGTATTCGATCTCCCTGTTCGCTTCGTTGAGATTGGCGAACGTGCGACGGTTGGGAGGGAAAGATTGCAATTCGTAACTTTCGATTTGCTCCATTTTCACTATGTGTGTTATTTATTATACGTTGATCTCCACGATGGCAGTGGTCGTTGCACCTGCGAAATCCACCACCTCTCCTTTCTCGTTCGTCACCACCAACTCTATGTCGTCTATGCGGTTGCGACATACTGGAAAATAGATCGGCGAAGAGGGTGTGTAGATGATCGGTTCCATGAACTCGGAACTGGGTTTGAAAGTGGCTATGATTCCCGTCTGCTTGTGACTTCCTAGTAATCCGTCCAAGGATTTCGTGATCATGCCTTCCGCCACGTTGCAGTGAACGTTCAGAGTCTCTATGGCTAGAAATTTAGGAATGTTGGTTGCCGTGTGTTTGATGCCAGCTTCGAGTTTGGTGTCGTTCTCGAAACCTAAAAGTTCTCCCATGGTGCCCAGGTCCACCGTCTCCGTCGCCGACACGATTTCCACTCTGTGCGTGACCGAATTTTGAGAAAGGTACATGCCTTTGGGTAACTGAGCTTGCAAAGTGGAAAGATTGTATTGGCCTGGCGTGACGACGATGTGTTCGTTTCCGACGCTAATTTTGTTGTTGTGCTGCGTGACGTTAGGTATGAGGTACATGCTGTAGAATGCACGCAGAGCCATCGTGTTTCAGGTTCCACAATGCTTTCTGGAAATCTTCGATCGTAGGCTTATTTATTTTAGAGAGAAACGCGAGCATGGAGAGACAGAGATGACCGCAGTTCTCGTCTCCGAAATTTTGAATGCGTTCGTCGTTGTAGTATATAGAAGTTTTGTTTGTTTTCAGATAATGGACTAAATTTGTAGGTGGAACACCTCCGAAAGAATCGAAAACAAATGCTTTGTTATTGTCATTTTTGTGGTAACATATCCAATGCGTGCCTGGATTTTCTTGACTGTCCAAGTTGACTACGCCGCATTCTCTTCTTTTAACGGTTGAAGGTAACGAGTCGGACATGAAAACTCCTCTGAAGTTTTTGATTCGTAACGGTTCGATCAGAGATTCAATGTCTCGGTTGGTGAGTGCTGCTGTTTCTTTTTTTTAAACTTTTTCATCACGCCCTTCCCCCCTTTCTTCTCCATGGCCAGATTATGACGTTTCTGTTCTTCCAATTCCACCTTGTTCTTCTTCGAGTCGATGACGGTTTTCGCGATGGCGGCACTTCCGCCAGCCAAACTTCCAACAGCCCCCAATGCTGCCAGGATGGCCGGGATGCTGAATATGAAACCTCCGATCTTTTGCTGTTTCCGCGAACGCTGCAAGCGTCTCAATTGTGGAGTGCTGAGAAGCAATTTCATTCCGTGTCCTTTCGTCAAGCAAGAACGTTTCTTCTCGCGTTGTTTCTTGGTGAGTAACCCATCGAGGGCACCTAGATTTTTTAGATTGGAGTATGGTATCTGGTACACGACACCCTTGGGCTTCATGTTGATGCTCTCTATATATTTTTTTTCACGGTATGTTATTTATATATATAAATATTCTGAGATTTTTTTGTTTCCCTCTCGTGTAATTTTTTTTAAGGTATGTTATTTATATATATAAATGTTCCGAGATTTTTTTGTTTTGTGTAATTTTTTTTCAAGGTATGTTATTTATATATATGTATGTTCCGAGATTTTTTGTTTCGTGTAATTTTTTTTTTCAAGGGGTGTTATTTTATATATACTCCGCACAGCCGTTACACAAATTCTATTACGTGCTTCGTTTTCTTACCAAGAAGTTCCTTTGTCCCCTTGTACACGATTCGAGTTTTGTTCTCGATTAAGATAGATAGCTTCTGGTCGGATAACATGTTAGCATATCGATCTGGTAAAAATAGACTGTATTGTGCGTTGAGCAACAGACGCACCTTGGGACCATACTGGGTAGAAACGATTGAACCGGAAGTTATTGTGTAAGGTTTGTCGACTTCCAATTCCTGAATTTTTACATATTGTTTTAATGCTTGGAGATCACTCATTTTTTCAGTCGTCATATCGAAGAGAAATTTCAGTGTGTGTTAGAGAAATTTAATTTTTTTCACAATGTGTGTTATTTATATATACCGAAGATTATTTTTTTCACGATGTGTGTTATTTATATATCAAGTTTTGACACGTATATATATTATTATTTTTTTTTAAGAGAGGAAGAAAATTCGTGCTTCGGAAAACGCGATGATGTGCGTGATGATTTCTTCCGTCTCCTGCTTCGACTTATGCCAATCATCCGTGTATCGTCTTCTTCCCTGCCTCGCCTCGTGCAGTTCATCTAACCTATCGTTTAATTTTTCCCCTGCGGCCGAAAGAAGAGTGTCGAGATCACCGCACCTCATGCCACTGATCTCACGAAGACGGTCCTTGACAGCCATTTCACAAGGGATGCGAAATTCCGGCGTTGATCTCGCTATGATTAAAAATTTATTAACATCTCTGTTTACTGCCTGTTTAAAAATTTTACATAGCAGTTCGTGCGGCAAATTAGTTATACGAGTCATGATGTTTTTTTTTTACTGTATGTTCTTTATTTACACACCCCACCCAAATTTTTGTTTCGTGTTCATGGCGATGGTGGTGCCCAGTGCTGCAACTCTTTCTCCCAGCGAAGCGTCTCTGCTGACGAATCTTTCGAAAGCTGCGTGCTCCAATTTCTTGTCTGCTTCGTGACGTGCATCCAGATCCGTCTGCGTGGTGTTGTAGGCGATGTCGTGATCTTTGCATGCGGCGTCCAACGGATTCACACCCTTGTCTCCTCTCTCCAATCTTTTCTCGAGTTTGGTACCCGGTCCGCAGTACTGGTAGCCAGGTAAATGCATCTCGAAAGGTAACTTGTTGATGATGTCGTTCACGAGTCCCTTTCCTTCGGCCACGTTCCAGAATCTCGGAGGCAGCGTGTTGATGATTTTGATGAGGTAACCTATGCCCTTGTCGTCGTTCACGATGAAGTTGGAAAGTTTCGTGCTGATCATGTCCACGATGCCAACCTTCTCGTTGTAGAAATTACGATTGCCTGCATTCTCCTCTCCTGCAATAACCAACAACCTGTCTATGAGTTTTCTCACGTCGTCCACCCAAACGAATTCTTTGGGTAACCTGTTGTAGAGTTTGACGCCGCTGCCTGTTTTGACCTGGTTCCATATCGGCTTGATGAGATTCCTGTACTTCTCACCGCTGCTGGATTTGACGCGATTCTGCGTAGCATCGTTGTTTTGATACAAGGCATCCGTCATGATCAAAATTTCCTTGTAACTTTGGTAATCTTCGTCGGTGTAATCCTTCGGCTGCTTTTTGGCAACAAGTTCCCACAGTCCCACCGTACCCGGATACCTGTTCCAGCTATCCTTATCGCCTAAATTGACTTTAATGTCGTTGCCTTCGAAGGTCACCTTCGATTTCCCAATCTTCCACACCACACCCTCGTTGGTTTCCATGCTCTGATACAATCCGAACACTTCATCCTTGTCGAATTTCCCCGTGCTCAGGTAGTCTCGTGCCAAAGGTCCCAACTCGATTTTATCCGAAGACGTGCTGCTTATGGCTTATGGCTTCGAACGGCGTCGAAGGAACGCTCGAAATGGGCGTGGGTACGGTGTAACTTTTAGCTGCAAGTGGTACGAGTTCGTTGATCAAATTTTTATTTTGTTCCGTGACACCTTTAATTTCTTTACCTAGATCGCTGATGGCATCGATCACAGGCTGATCTTGACGTTTCTTCTCTTCGTAGAATCCGCGATTCTCGGATTTCCAACCTTTGAAGCGTTTCGCGAGGTAATCGCGAAGCTTAAGATTTTCGTCTTCGATTTTTCGTTTCGTCATAACGTTATTTATACACGTCGTTTCTCACAACGTTGCAACGTTTAGAAAGTCGTTGATTTTGTTTCTGTATTTTCCGTCGTTGGGTTTCCTCGTCATGTCGATCGTCGCGAATCCGAAATCGTCACTGTTCCAACAGTGGGAGCAGCGTTCCGAAAATTGATTGTAGTTCATGTCTCCGCCTACGTAGTCATCGTACGCGTGCTTGAGGTTGGTGTGATCTTGACGAAACAAACATATGAAATTAGCGTTGTCGCGTACTAACTGTTTTGGAATTTTGGAAAACGTTTGAGCTAGGTAAAAGCAATCCATTCCTTTGTGACGACCTTGCGTGAAAAAGTTGCGAATTTCATTTTGATTATCCAGGATGACGTCGTCGAACACAACAACTGAATTTTCACGG
Organism: Lepisma saccharinum; assembly: GCF_977018435.1. Taxonomy (NCBI): domain Eukaryota; kingdom Metazoa; phylum Arthropoda; class Insecta; order Zygentoma; family Lepismatidae; genus Lepisma; species Lepisma saccharinum. The sequence goes on from NC_139235.1 coordinate 27,621,043, forward strand.
CAATCGTCGAGTGGAATAATTTCAGATGCAAACGTTGCAATGTCCAGACCATCGTACAGTTTCATCAGTTGCTGGTATTTGGATTGCTCCAAACTTTTCGAGAACACGTACAGGTGCCTGTTCTTCCAAACTAACCAATTCGGTGCGAGGAGAAAATTGTCCACGAGCAGTGTTGTTTTCCCACACCCCGAAGGACCTACGATTAGACAGCGGATGCTGTCGGGAAGCAACCCGCCGTTCTTTTTTTTTCTCGTTTGACTTTCCGAATCCGGTAGACGCTCCACCACGTTCCACGTACTCACAAGATCACTTCGTTCGCGTCGATCCAACTCTTTTCCGGAAGTCCCAGCCATTTGACAAACAGTTTGTCACCTTTCCTACGCAATACTTTCTCGATGAGGTACGTGTCAGGATGTTTCGTTTTAGAGAGTTCCTCTTCGTAAAATCTTCCTTTCAAAATCTCGTCGCTACTATCTTTTATTATATACGTGTGTCGGTTTCCGGGTAAAACTCGAATCACCGTAAAAAGTTCCGTGCTCCAATTTTTTGTGAATCCCTTCTCGAAGGTGCGTTTGAATTTGCTGATTCTCACCTGGTCTCCAATTTTGAATTTTGATTTTTTGGTAGTCGTGGGAGTGAACTTTGGACAGTAAACTGTAGAAATTAAACGCTGCTCGTCAGATTTCGAAACGTCAGCTGGCTTCATGCCTATCGTTCTGTGTACCGTATCATTATAGGTGTCGACGAGTTCCGGCAGGATGTCGACCCATTTGTAATTACCCCGAAGCGTGAATCGTTTCCACATGTGTGTTTTCAAGGTTCGATTAAATCTTTCCACGATGCTGGCTTTGATGTGACTGAAGGTCGAATAATGTCGAATGTCATGTTTTTTAATAAACTTTTGGAATACGGCATTGTAAAATTCTTTACCGTTGTCCGTTTGCAAAAACCGAGGTCGTCTGTTGCTTTCGCGAAAAATTAATTTGAATGCTTCCGTGACGCATGTTCCCGTTTTGGCTTTCAACGGCAGAGCCCATGCGAATTTCGAAAATGTGTCTATGACGGTAAGGAGGTACTTGTTGCCCTTGTTCAATTTATGTACGTTTTTCAAATTGCCGCTACTCATCTCCACGAGGTCACTTTGCCAGAGGTCATCGATGCCCTTGGTTACCACCGCCAAACGTTCGTAGTTGCGGCGTGCAGGTTTATGCAATTCTTCGACGATGGCTTGCCTAGACATTTTTCAGAGATTACGTTTGAAGAGAAGCACGAGCGTGATGGGATTCAAAGAAGGTGGCACCTCGCTCGTGTTTTGAATGATCAGCTTATCGCCGGCACTCACGTCGAAAACGGTAAGATCTTCGTCTTCGTGTATTTCATATATGTTGCGCATTTCGTTCCAACGTGCCAGAGGAATGTTTCCTGCTTTCTGGACACCACGATTCGATATCAAGGTCATGGTGGGAACGCTAGCTTTTCTGCCGTGAGACCAGTATGAAAATTCGTTTATCTGAATCGTGCCATCGAGGAGAAACTTGTAGTACGGATGATAAGGATGTAACATGTACAGTTTGTTACCTTCGACGAACGTGGAGATTCTCTGTTGATTGGGTACGCTGTTGATTTCGATGGCTTGCAGAGAATGCAGTTTAGCGAATTTAGTATCGACGCTAACGAGGTTGCTGTGAAGCTGTCCCAGTGTATTTTGTACGGGCAACAAATGCTCGACTATGGTATCCGTTACGGTAGAAAACGACGGTTTGATTTTCACTTCCACGTCCAACTGCTTGTAGTTTTCGTTGAGTTCTTGCAGCTTGGCACCGAAAGAGGCCAGCGTCGATTCCTGCGTGGATTCCAGCACTCCAACTTGATCTCTGATGTTGACGACAATACTCTGAAGGTTCTCAATTTGATTCAATTTCGAGCTTTTCTCGGTAAGATCGTTCACGATGCTTCGCATCTCGGTAAACTGCGTGTGAAGGTCGGCGACGCTCTGCGAAGTGGGTAACATCGACACCAGCGAACTAAGTTCATCTCGAATCTGTTCCACGTTCGCCGTTTCCGTTTCCAGTCGTTTCAGCATTCGAGATATGTTCCTTTTCAAAGCGTGTAATTCTTTGGAGGTGGGGAGATTGGCCACCCTACTCTCGAGATCGCTCAACGAACTTTTGACGTCGCTCGAATCGGATAGTGCCGTCACCGCCGTTTTCAATTTTTCCAAATCTTCGCTCGAAGGCACGCTCGTCCGTAACGATTCCAAGTCACCCTGTATGTTGTCGAGGACGTGATGAAAATGAGCAAGATTCGTTTCGACGTTCAAATTTTCCAAATATTCGATCTTCTGCTGGACCGTGCTTAACGTGTCTTGAATGCTCGTCAACGCGCTCGCTTCAGCGTGAATATTTTTAATTTCTTCGTTGATCAATTCCAGAGACGCCTGAAGCGTAGCGATGGTGGTTTGAATGTGTTCGAAATCTTGATAAGCCTCCAATTGAATTTTTATGTTCGCGACGCTCTTGCCGATGACCTGCAGTTCGTCCGACGATGGTAAGTTCGTCATTGTATCTTCCAAAGTCTGCAACTTGGATTTAATTTCTTCCAACGTGCCGGTGAATTCTTCTTGTAATTTGGAAACGACGACATGCAAGCGTTCTCCATCAATATCGTTCACGACGGTTTGAAGTTCAGAGAAATTCTTTTCGATTGCCGAAGTTCGTTCTTCGATTTCGAGTTTCAATTTTTCCAAATCTTCATTTTTCGATTGAAATTGCTGTAATTTGGCCAAATCATTTTGAAGCGAATCCACGCTCAACTGTATATTTTGAACGTTGTCGTAAGAAGGTACGTCGACATAATTTTTTATGAGCGTTTTCAGTTCGGAATCGATTTTCAGAATGGGATCGAGACATTGCGTTTGGAGCGTAGCGATTTCTGACTCTAAACTTTTGTTTAAGGTCTCCTGCAAAGCGATCAAATCGCTCCTCAACTTTTTAATTCGGACATCCAACATGAGAATCTCTTCTGCGTGGTCTACACGCTTGGTGTTGCCGAAAATGTCGTTAGGCATTTTTGGTTAACGGTTATTTATAATAGGATAGACGATTCGTAATTCTACGAAGAGAGGAACGAGTTTGTCGTAATCTCCTAGAAGTTCCACGTACAGGTAATCTCCTGCGGAAACATCGTACGTAATGTTAGAAAGCATCTTGTCGTGCTTGATTCGAAAAATGTTATTGCCGGTAGATATTTTGATTTCGCCTACGTTTTCCGGATTCACGGTGATTTGAAGTTTCCCGTCGATCGGAATTTCGTAAAAATATAAATTGTTGTTGAAGACGTAAAACATCTTGCCGATTTCATCATCCAATTTCGTCCAAATGCTGTTGAGGTGAATGATCAACAGACCGTTGAGTTTAGATAACACGGAAGGTAAGAGGTTATTGGAATTTGGTGGTGCAGTTTCCATGATGGTCTGTTTTTTGAAACCGAACAAATTCATAGGCATGCTGGTTATTTAAGAATATGGTCAAAGTTTTTTTTTGTAATGACAGTCAAAGTGTTTTTTTTTTTTGTTTTTTTTGTAATGACTAACAAAATATTTTTTTGTTTTGTTTTGTTTCTATAAATCTTCTGTTGAAGATGGGCATATGTTGTAGGTTTTGCTTTCTGCTAAGCGATAGTGCTCCCACGGCATTGTGTGAATTCCACACTTCAGGATGCACCTCTTATCATCGTGCGCATCCAAAGCAATCTTCCTGACAATGTTGGTTGTCAATTTATGGTTGACGCTCTGGATTCGATACTCTTTTCGTAGAACAGGTGAGCGAGTTTTCAGGCATTCAACATAATCCTCGAATGCGAGATGCTTTTGTACAACCTGCCTACCTACACCAAATGGTCCAAAAAGAGAAATTTTGCCCCCTTGGGAAGGCCCTCATAGTGTGGCAACACTGCGTCCACATCGCCGGTGGCGACATCTAGTAGCAACACTAGAACTATTTCCACAGGTATCGTCTTCATGTTCTCGACTAAAATATTAAAACAAACGCAGAGTCCAATGTCGGTGCGTCACAATACAGGCAGGCGCGCATATGTGTGTGTGCGACACATCGTTCCCGAGAGAGAGGTAGGTTTACAAAGGTCACGATATATAAACATTTGACCGGGACTTGGAAAATTACGATAAAATGCATTCATCCTTCAAGGATGAGAGAGTACATTATTTACTCAGCGCAGCGCAATAAATGAGTCGCAGAACATGGAGAAAATGTGAGTTTTTGAGGTTTTTTTGATCCTCACTTGATGACCGTCAACCGGCCCACTACCACTACTTAGGCCATATTGGGTTAAGGTACCTTATGTATTATTAAAGAGGATTGACAATTTAGTTCACACTGAAAAACAAAATGTAGTGAAATGTGTTAAAATTTCAACGAACCGGAACAGTCCGTTTCCATTTCTGACGATACGGAACGAGAAGGTTCCAGGTACTCACGAACCGGAAACCAGCTCCTGTCCGCACCGGCCCTTTTCGAGCCCTGGTGCATTTACTCCTTAAAGGCTGGCCTTAGGAGTCGACACTTGCACTTTATAGGTCTCGCTCGTCAGAACGACTCCGTGCCAGGTATAAATTAATTGTTTGTTGCGAGTTTGTAGATCAGTCATATCGACACCTAGTTCTCCTGATTCTATGAATTCATATTCACAGATTTATTGGTTAAAGGCTCCACAACCACCATTGATTCGTTGTAGTTGCAACTTAGAAAAATGGAGTGGAGGGTATATTTGTAATTGAGGACCTAACATCGCTTGGGGTTTATTAATTTAACATAAGAACGTGTAATAGCTGTGAGCCTGAAGAGGCGGACAGAACAACAGTAAGTACGAGTACGACAGAATTGGTTACTACGTTTCAAATTCAGAGTATTAACGTTCAATTCATAAGTTGATTTTCTTTTCATCTATTAAAACTATTTCATTTTTATTCATTCACATGGAGCACAAGGCTTAACATAGTATCAAATTGGTAGTGATGGCAGGACAAGTAGGAGACCATAATATAGAACAAGTTAATTGTTTATTAATTAATCATAATATGCAGGACGTGGTCTTTGAGTCTGAGAAAATAAATGCATGGTAATATTTCAAGTAATGAACTACGCGGACATTATTTGCTCTAGGTTATGACTATTCAAATTTGTACTGTACATGTCACCACTCGGTAAACTCAACTACCACTGGAGGAACATAGTGGTTTGGATCCCACTTTAAACTGTAGGTTCAGTCCCGATTACCCTCTCTGTGCATAAAGCGAACTTACGAACTCAAAATATATTAACTATTGTTTTGTGGTTCTAAGTACCTTTTTTTTACAGTGGTTCTGCAGTGGGTCATTAAATCTCATAACATTTATACGTAATTTAGAAACACACAGTAAATTTACATTCCGAAAAAAATAATCACGCACAAAAATAGTTCCACACTTCTCTTGCCAAGTTCAAATTTAACGCCCATCTAACCACCTAAAAGTTTCTTGTGAACATTTTAATACATGTAAAATATCAGCATTATGGTATGAAAAGAGACTCGGTGAGGTTGGTCAGTTGCAGAATGGCTTCCTGTAATTCTCAAGGCTGCATACTTTTCGGCAGGGAAATCTTTGATGACTGGACCATTAATGGACACGAATCAGTTTTCAATTGTGTTCGTTACATAGTTAAGAAATTGTGTACTACGTATATGCTTTGAATTCCATTATCTTTGACGGGGATAAAAACATCCCTTGGTAAGGATAAAATAATTTTATTTGCTGGGGGATACATTCTTTTGTTGAGGGGAATATCCGCGGCCCCCTGTAATTCGCACACTGCTGGTAAGGAAAGCTTAATGATCATCGCTGCCGAAGATGAATTTGTGATTCATTGTCTGACAATTTTTGAAGTATATAATTCACAATTGTTACGAGGGCTGATGAACAAAGAGTGAGACTATTTTATTATTATTATTTATATATTTTTTACACACACACTCACAGCATCCTGTATCGTAACATTTTTGTAATGTGCAGGACAATATAGAGGGTGGTATAACATGAGGATAACAATATATTTACTATCGGGGTTAAGGAGACGGTTCGAAGACGTCGCTGTCTGTAACCAATGCAGGAAATGGAAGTGCATGAATCATTGGCAGGTCTCTTGTCTGTAATGTTTAGCTTCAAGATAAAATGGAGAACTCCACATCAAGTAAAGTGGAACCAAAACATGACCTTGATTCTGATGCCTTCCCCTTGGAAACTTTTCTGAGATTAGCGATGGTAGTTGGCTAACCACGTATACCTTTAGCCATTTGTAATTATTTTAATTTGTCGCTTTTAAATGGTTACAAAGACTTAAGGATGCTTAATATCAAAGTAGTATATTTAATGCTATTATAAACTCAGGAAAGGAAGAGCCCCCCTCAAGCAGGTTTGGCTATACTTAAAACAAGCTCAACATGATCATATGAGCTTTTTGCTCAAGTGTGGAACCCTGTCTAATCCAAGATTTTTGTAAAAATGCCCTCGGGAATTTTTTGTGAAAGGAAGAGCCCCCTCAGATTGATTTGCCTATACTTACAAAAGTTGTATCAGCCAGATTTTTGTCTATAAACTTGTCAAAAATTGATATTTTTTTGGCCACACCTGAAATTAAGCCAAAAACCCATACCCATACACACATATTTACTTCCAGTTTAAGTTCAATTGGATACCAGGTTCAAATTGTTTATCTAATATTAAAACAATGCAATATGCAGAGACTCTCTAGAATTGCTCCGTGACACTCTCATTTCTTATATTATATGTTTGCATGTTTCTCCTCTGTGTCAGTGTGTACAATTCCCGAGACGGTAGTATTGATTTTTTGGTTTGCATGTTTCTCCTCAGCGCCAGTACTTACAGAAATTCCCGAGTATTGCATCAGCCAGTATTGTGAGAGTGGTTGAGGAGAATAGATGTGTTGTTACAGTGCTTCTCATACTTACAGGCCTGTTTGATTTAATATGAATATTAAATATATTGAACAATATTTTGCCTGATATTTGTTACATCTAGCTTGTTTGTTGTAATCCACTCTTATTTAGGGTCAGGATTATATCTGTCCCAGCTTGTTATACAAAAATCAATACATAACAAGGTTATTGCCATTCTAGACATGCATGTCCGTGCAGGTATTTGCGGAAGGTCAGTGTGAATGAATATTTATTATCTTTTTCCACTTGTGGGCTATTGGCTTTACAACCTGTCATAAGATAAGCATAGAGATTTGATTTAAAACCCAGGAAATTTTATATAAATACCAAAGCCAAAAATATTAACACACACACACACACACATACACACATACACACACACACAAAGCACAGTGCTGAACCCAACTGATATTTTTTTATTCAGTATAAAGTTTTGAATTGAAACCCAGGAAATTGTATATAATAAACAACAGCAAAAATGCCAAATCAAAAATATTGCAATCAGTGCAATAAAAATATATTTAGCTCTAATTGGGCCAGACACCAAAAGATTTGTAACCCAGACAAATACAGAACTCCCACAAAAATTTGCCCCAAATGCAATAGAAAATACAGCATGCAATACTTCGCATATACACATAAAAATACTTGCTCTGCACAATCATCAATATTGCCCCCACAACCATCCACATCTGGTCTGAAAAGAAAGCATGAAGCACCTGTTAATGCTGGACCTGCAAAGCAGCCACGCTATGAACCTATCCATAGCAGTTTTAATGCCCAACTTAGGGATTACCGGTTTGTATCAGAGCCAAGATGTGGCATTAACAATTTTTTGAACAGTATAAATCCTGATCTGCAGGCAATTCTAAATGCACAAAATGGCTCTTATAAGCTGTCCCTCAAATTGTATACACAATATAAGAAGCCAAATGGCACAAAATTTACACAGCCCCACAAAACAGAAACTGTACCTGTATATTCAAATGCAAATTCAGACACAATAATAAGCAGGTTGATAGATCAATTGAATATCAAACACTCTGAATTTGCAGGAAAAGAGTCTGGATGTAGCCTATGCGGCTCTCCACACAAGTTATATGTTAATATTTCTGAATTCTGCCCATTACAAGGATCTACATATCTGCCATTACCTGACAATATTAAAAACAAAAGAGCCGTGGTTAATATAGAAAATACCGACCAGAAATGCTTTTTGTGGTGTATTTTAGCTGTTTTGTATCCCGTTTCAAGGAATCCTCAGAGAATAAGTTATTACAAACAACATGAACATTTTTTGGACGATGCAATGGAGGGTTTAGAATATCCAATGTCTGTACAGAATATTGATCAATTTGAAAAAAAGGCCCGGGATATTAATGGCAAACAATTATCTATTAATGTATTTATTTGTTCCACTGGCCGTGGCAATTGCCCGATAGAACCTCTCAGAATCAGTATATTTGATGATGAATCTGCTGTTCCGATTGATTTGCTCTTAATTGAAGGGGATGGCACATATCATTATACTCTGATACATAATCTTGAAGTTTAGTGAGAACACAACTAGACAAATCTAATAGAATATTTAAGTTGTGCAGAAGATGTTTAACTGTACTTGATGGTCAAAAAATGGTGAATGGGGTTCAGGAAAAAAATGCAGAAATTGCAAAAAAACAAGTTAATTGAGCATCTGAAATATTGTGGCAATCATAAACCTGTTCATATGGTGATGCCTAATCCAAGTGAAAAAGCAAAATTCAATAAGTTTGAAGCCTTGTTGGAACACCCAGTATATATTGTCTGTGATTTTGAATCAATCCTCAAACATCTTGCATTCTGCAATCCAGATCCTGAAGAATCTTCAATTACACCATACCAGCTACATGAACCTTCCAGCTTTTATTATGTGGTTGTACAGGATGGTGTTGTTAGTAAAGAATATTCATACATGGGGCCAGATGCCATCAAAATATTTGCACATAAAATAGAAAATGAGTGCCGTGACATAGCATCTAATATTTTATTAAAATCAAAACCCATGTTGCCTTTAACAGAGAAATAGATTGAAGATTTCAACAATGCAGAAAAATGCCCGGTATGTGATTCTGAATTTTCAGATACAAATATCAAGGTACATCACCATTCTCATACAGATGGTAAATTCTTAATGGCTCTGTGTAATAGCTGTAATATTAAGATCAAGAGACCAAAATTTGTCCCCATATTTTGCCATGGAGCATCCAATTATGATTTTCATCATTTGATCAGGTACGAGGGGTTTGAGAAGCAGAATTTAAATATTTTAGCTGAAAATGATGAGAAATATATATCTATTAGCAAAATAATTAAAGTTAATGGTGTTCCTATTCACATAAGATTTCTTGATTCTTACAGAATTTTATCTGCTAGCCTGGCTACACTGGCCACTCAATTATCTGATGATCAATTCAAAATCACATGTGCATTGTTTCCAAATCAGGACCTGAAATTAATTAGGCGGAAGGGTGTATATCCATATGACTATGTTACAGATTTTTCTAAATTTGATGAATGTTCTTTGCCACCACAAGAAGAGTTTTACAGCAAAATCAGAGGATCTGGAATCACTGATGAAGATTATCACCATGCCCAATTGATGTGGAACAATTTAAAATGCCAGACATTTGGTGATTATCACATGGCATATTTGAAACTTGATGTGACCCTCTTAGCTGATATATTGCAGGCATTCAGAAAATCTTCTATGCAAAATTATGGGCTGGACCCAGTGTATTTTTACAGTGCCCCGGGCCTAGCATGGTCTGCAATGTTTTTAAACACTAAAAAGCAATTGGATCTGATCCAAGATCAAGATATGTATCTGTTTATGGAGGAAGATATAAGAGGGGGGATGGTGCAATGTTCCCAGAGATATGCCAGAGCAAATAACAAATATATGCGTGATTATGATCCAGCACGGCCATCAAATTATATACTGTATGTAGATGCCAACAGCCTCTATGGTCATGCCATGATGCAAAAACTGCCATATGCAGGGCTTGAATGGGTTGAAGATTTCAATATTGAGGATCTTCAGGACTTTGATGACAGTAATTATGGCCTCTTCTTAGAGGTTGATCTAACAATTTTCTGATCTGCCCCCAATTCCAGAGGTTCAGTGCTCACCTGGCTCTAAACAGAAGAAATTGATGATGACTCTGGAGCCAAAACAGGTTTATGTCATATATTACAAAAACCTCCAGTTCCTGATGAAACATGGTGTTCAAGTGACCAAACTTGGCAAAGTCTTAAGGTTCAGGCACTCAAAATGGTTGAAACCATATATTAATACAAATACAGAGCTTAGAACATCTGCAAAAAGCCAATTTGATAAGGCCTTGTTTAAATTGATGGTCAATTCTGTATATGGCAAAACAATTGAAAATGTCAGAAAACATACTGATGTTAAAATAATTACTGACCCCAGCCTGAGCAAAAAATTGGTTGCAAAGCCTAATTTCAATTACAGAAGAATTTATGATGAAAATATGGCACTTTTCAACATGAAAAAAACAAAAATTAAGTTTGATAAACCTATTTATGTAGGGGCTGCAATATTGGATTTGGCCAAATTACATATGTTAATATTGTATTATGATGTGTTGAAACCTTTTTATAAGGATCGTGTAAAATTAATGTACATGGACACGGATAGTTTTGTTCTTGATATTAAAACAGAAGATGTTTATCAAGATATGTCCCAGCCTGAATTGTTTAAATATTTTGACACCAGTGAATTGCCAGGCCATTTGAATATTCAACCCCACAACAAAAAAGTGCCCGGCAAGTTAAAAGATGAGACACTTGGTGATGTTATTGTGGAATTTGCTGGGTTAAGTGCCAAGATGTACAGTTTTAAAACATGTAGTGGTGTTGCTGCCAAAAAGGCCAAGGGTATTGGCAAAATAGCTGTGGAAAAAGAGCTTGAATTTGAAGATTATAAAAATTGCCTCAAATCCCAGAGTTTAATCAGAACATCAGAATCCAGAATTCAGAGTGTGGATCACTTATTGACTTCAAATGTTGTAAGAAAAGTGGCCCTGGACCCACATGATGATAAGAGATGCATTTTATCATGTGGCATACATACTCTACCATGGGGTCATTGTGATTTGAAAAATGGGAAACAATGCACAAGCACAGAGCATGATTTGAAATAAATAAACATGCCTATGAACTTATTTGGGTTTAAAAAACAAGGTATTATGGACCTGCCAACCCCACAACCCTCTTCTGATATGCAGTTTATACTGTCTAAACTGAGTGGCTTGTTAATTATTCATCTGAACAGCATACTTACAGATATTGATGATGAAACAGGCAAAATATTGTACATATTTAACAATAATTTAAATCATTACCAATTACCTGTAGGTGGGCAATTGCAATTTATTACAACTCCTGAGGGTGATGTCAAAATTTCAGTAGGGAAAAATATTTACAGAATTAAGCACTCAAACATGGTTTCTGGCACTGTTTATACTGTTTCTGCTGGTGACTGCTTATATATTGAGGTCCCGGGATCATATGACAAGCTTATACCCTTTTTTATAGAATTAAGAATCAGATACTCTATAATAAATAACTACTAAATCAAAAATGCCTAATGATATTTTTGGCCATACAAGACATGAAGATCACAGTGATGAGATTTTGATGCTTGATGTCAGAGTCAAGAAATTAAGAAGTGATTTACAAGCTTTACAAACTACACTCAATGCCAGTCTTCAATTAGAAATTACAAATTTGCAATCACAATGCATGGACCCTCTTCTTAAAATTGATTCTGAACTCAAATTGCTGCTTCAGAAATATACTGACCTAGCCACATTGGATAATTTTCAAAGTTTAGAAGAAGCTGTTGCAGCTCTTCAAGCCAAATTTAAGACCCAGGCTAACAACTCTGAGCAATTGAAACAACAATTGGAAGAGCAAATAAATAATGTCCAGGCACAGCTCCAAACAATTGTCAAAAGCATAAAATCACAAGAAGATTTTGATCTTGTGATTTCCACTCTAAAGGAACAGATTCAATCACTCCAAATACCTAATCTGGGCCCTCTGAACAATGCCATAGCCGAGGTTAAAGAAAAAATTGAGACACTTGAAAATTTTATGAACAATTTGCCATCTTCTGATGCTTTGAATGCAATAACTCGGAGTGTGGCAAATATTAAGCTGCAACTTGAAACATATGAAGATTTTGGAAAAATTCAAAGTTCCATAACCCATCTTGAAGGTACAATAGCAGCAGTGCAAAATGATTTGGCAAATGTACTAGAATCCCGATTGCCTGGGATTGTAGATACCCTTGTCAGTGTCCAGCAACAAATCACAAAGCTTGAAAACCTCAACACTGAATCTGAGCTATCTCATTTTCATCACTTGATAGATGATATCCAAACAAAACTTGAAATTTTACAACAATCCACACCCTCTCAGGCAGATATAGCCCTGCTCCAAAATGCTATGCAAAATGTGGCTGATGCTTCTGAATTAAACATCAGATAATTGAGTGTGAAATTGGCACTTGAATCTTTGCAAAATACAGTATCAAATCTTCCTACATCACAGGAACTTAAAAATATTAAGAGAGCAGTGAATAGGATATTGAAATCAGAAGATATCAAGAATATCCAGGCAGAGATCAAACATCTCACACAGACAGTGGCCACTCTACCAACCAATCAACATATTAATGAATTGCATGCCCTATTTGAGGATATCAGAAGACAGGTCCATGATCTTACAGCTCAAAATTCAAAATTGGCAGTTGTTGAAAATTTGCAACAAATTGTAGCTAATATCAAGCAGCAGCTAGGGACCATGGAATCCAATCAAGCAAATGCTCTGTCTGTTTTTGCCACCCAGCTCCAAGAAATTGTGCAACAATACAAAAAACTTGCTGTTGACATAAGAATCAAGCCTGGACACGATGAGATTGTGAGAACCATCAATGAGCACCTTGAATCTGTAACAAGCAGATTGCTCACAGCAGAAAAAGAAATAACAGGCATAATCGAGAATCCAAAACATTCAGTAATTCTTGAATTGTACAGCATCCCCAACAAAGAATATGATTCTCCATTTACACCAGGTGGCAAAATATATATGCTGTCCCCTGCACAATTTTATTACCAATTTTTTGTTGGGGGCACATTGAGACCAATCAAGATCAAATATTGGCTTCAACCACAGGCACACCACTACCCCACCTTATCAATAACAAATGCTGACAACAAAGTGAAAATCACCAGTGTGGAATTACAGGATTTTACAGATCCCAATACATTAGAAACAGCCTATGTTGAAGATGATGGCTCTTTGGAATTTAAAATACATATTGGAGACAAATTGTATTTAGAAAATCCTGCAGTATCAGCTGCTGAACACCCCATACTTGCAATATTCTTGTTTACATATTATGTCTAGACAAATTATTGTTGATGAATTACACAGACAGGCCAGACATAATTTTAAGAGACTGCCAGTAGTCACAAAGGGCATAGATGATTTATGGCAAAGCGACTTGATTGAAATGGCAAGTGGGCAGTTGAAAAACTTAGACAAAATCAACAAGGGCTACAAGTATCTACTCACTATCATAGATACATTTTCAAAATTTGCCTGGGCTGTGCCACTCAAATCCAAGACTGGAAAATGTGTTACAGAAGCTTTTAGAACAATCATCAATCAGAGTGGAAGATCCCCGCGCTATTTGCAAACAGATAATGGCAAAGAATTTTATAATTCAGTGTTTCAACAATTTATTAAAAGCCAGGCAATAAAACATTATTCGAGTTACAGTGACCTCAAGGCCTCAATTGTAGAGAGATTCAACAGAACCTTAAAAAATCTTATGTATAAACAATTTACCCTGCAAGGTAATTATAAATGGATTAATATTCTTCCAGAACTTCTACAAAAATATAACAACTCGGTCCATTCCACAATCAACATGAAACCCTCTGAAGTAACTTCATCTGATGAGCAAAAATTGATCAGCACTGTTTATTATCCTAAATATCAGCCAACAACAAGAAAGGCCAAATACAAGGTGGGGGATCAAGTAAGAATAAGCAAATATAAGCACTTATTTAAGAGAGGCTTTACAAGAAACTGGAGCACTGAATTATTTACAGTGGTTCAAGTTAAACCCGGGACCCTTAACACATATATAATAAAGGATCACCGAGGAGAAATTCTCAAAGGCAGGTTCTATGAACAAGAGCTCAGCAAAACTAAACAGCCTGACACATATCTCATAGAGAAAATCATCCGCAGAAAAGGCAAAAAGTTATTTGTCAACTGGCTAGGACTTCCAGAACTCAGTTGGATCGATGCAAACAAAGTGATAATATGAACACCTGGGATGTTATAAAAAGGCTGCCAGAACCTGAACAACAAAATAAGAGAAATGGCAAATTGCTACCTGATAATATTAGGTGTCTTATTGTTGGGCCATCTGCTTGTGGTAAAACTACACTAATGGTTGATAATTGTTTATTGGCACCCAACTGGTTAGACTGGAAAAACAGGCACTTGTATATCTTCTCTAAGAGCTTGGAACAATTAAAATATCAGCAGCTGATGAAGCTATATGATGGATTGGATATAGCCACTTTTGAACCAGATGTTAAGCCACTTCATGAATGTCTCGATAATTCTGTTGTTGTGTTTGATGACATTATACTGGATAATCAAAACAAGGTTAGAAATTTCTTTACACAGGGCCGGCACAAAAACATTGATTGCTTCTACCTGGCACAGACTTTTTCAAAAATACCCAAGCAGCTGATCCGAGACAACAGCAATTTTATATGTGTATTTCATCAGGATCATACCAACCTCAAACACATACATGATGAATATGTAGGTGGGGACCTGAGCTACAATGATTTTTCTAAGATTTGCAGTAGGTGCTGGAACCAGGACAGTTATGGGTTTGTCACAATTGATATGACAAGAACACCCAATAGTGGCAAATACAGAAATAAAATCAACAATTTTCTAGACATTGAAACATAAATAAATAAACATGAAAAGGCCAATAATTGATGATCTTAAGTTAAGAGATTATCTTGTAAAAAGATTTAAGGGATGGAAATCAGAGAACCGAGGAATTTATGAAAAACACAAACAAACAGAACAGCCTGTAATTGATGCTATTAATAATTTAGGTAAGAATATCAAAACTGTTACAGAGCAAAATCAAAATTTGCTCACAGAGCTTGTACCTGTAGCTGCTAGGAACATATTAGATTATCCATTCACCCCACTTTCCAGTATTCATACACCTAGTCCTATTGCTCCTAGAAGAATTGAGGCTAGTCAGGATGCTATTGAATTGGGTCTTCTTGCTCAAAAATATTTAACCACACCTAAAGACAATAAAGATGAGGTGTTTGGCTTATATGCTGACACAGAGCTTGATGGTAGCATCATACATAGAATTGGCAATTTCAGAGTAACATTTATGGGAGATGATATAATTGTATATTCAGAATCTCGACTTGGAGAAAAAGGTGCTTTTGTTAAGTATCTCGGAACACCTGGATTGTGGGAATTGATGACTAGGAAAAGGCCTGGCAGCTATACAGATCAAGATTATGAGGATTACAAAGAAATATTAATAAAATCAGATGCTCTATACCAGAACAATGATCCCACACAAAAAAGAGTCAAGTCGAGCAGTGGGGCAAAATACAATAATTTAATCAAGCCCATATGGTCACAAATCAAGACTGGCAGTGGAATCAAACAATACAACACCTGCCCAAAGAATTTGTGTGGGTTGATGATGTCAGGAAACTTGTAGATAGGTTATTGGTGATAGCTGGGGAGGAAAATGCTGGGAACCACAATTTTTACAATGAAAAGGTTGGAATTATGGACATGATAAGCACAAAATTGTCTAATTTTATAGTGAATGACACTAAGGGGATTGGATATCTTATAAAAATTATTAATACTCTACCACCTAAATTTTGGAATATTTCTGAGGGTCGGGGCCTTGTTAATGACATTATAAACAAGCTGCCATTTGAACTACATATTCCAGGCTATCAGTATTGTGGTCCAGGCACAAAACTGGATCATAGATTAAACAGAGGTGATCCTGGTGTTAATCCTTTAGATGCTGCTTGTAGAGACCATGACATTGCATACAACACACATTCTGATCTTGACAAGAGACATGTTGCAGACAAGAAATTAGAAGAGGCTGCATTTGGCAGATTTGTAAGCAAAGATGCATCTTTGAGTGAAAAAATAGCAGCATTGGTAACCACCATAGCTATGAACACCAAACAAAAATTGGGGTGGGGGTTGTGAATATGTATATAATAAACCTACAATGAAGGCCAAGGGTGTTTTGTATCAAATACCTTATGCAGGTCTCAAATCTCTTAAAACTATTGACAGTCTTTTGACCAAAAAGCAGCGCAAGAAAAAAAATTATTGTATTGCAAAGGGGCATGGTATGAAATTGTTGCTTAGCACCCCCCAATTAAAAAAATTACAGCAATCAAGAAAAAAATCACATGTGGGGGGATTTATATTTACCATCCCTGCCATCTTAGCTGCTCTCGGGGCTGTTGGGAGCTTGGCTGGTGGATCAGCTGCCATAGCAAAAACAGTAATAGATGCCAAGAAAAATAGGGCAGAATTAGATGAGCAGAGGCGCCATAACCTGGCCATGGAGAAACAGGGCAAAGGTGTTAAGAGAGCCATGAATAAGTTTAAAAAAAACAAGAGCCGCTTACAAACCAAGATATTGAAGCTTTAATCAAGCCACTGGGCATCAAACATTTTAGAGGTGTGTACATGTCTGATTATCTGCCAGAACAACCACTCAACAAAGAGTGTGGCATTGTTAATTTGGATGAGTACAAAAATCAGGGCACTCACTGGATCTGTTATCTTAAATATTTAAAAAATGAGGCATTTGTATTTGATTCATTTGGAGGTGTTCCACCTGAAAATTTAATAAAATATCTAAAATCAACTAATCTTTATTACAATAATGCCCGTGTTCAAAACTTCAAAGATGTTAATTGCGGACATTTGTGTTTACCTGTTCTTAGATATATGTCTCAAATAAAGAAACCATCAATTGAAGATTTTCAAAAAGCCTTGTGGTATCTGAAACATCATGGGGGTATTCCATCTCACCAGCCAAAATTCAATATTGAAACTCAAATTGCATGATGACATAGTGTATCCCAAAACAATAGCTCTCAGAGCATTTTATGGCATGTACCTAATCCCTAATATTACACACCACAACAACACAATTGCAGTTGGGGATGAAAAAATTGTCATCACTCCAGGGCAATATAATCTATCCACTCTAAATGCTCAATTACCCAGAGGTGTAGTGTTAAGTCAAAATTCTGTCACTCACAGAGTAGAAATTGTATCTGCCACAGAAACAGTAGATCTGGGTACTATAGGAGAGCTGTTAGGATTTGAGAACAACACAAAACTTGAACCAGGCATCAAACACACTGCTATGAATATACCTAAATTCTTAGCCATAGAAACTCTGAATATTCACTGCAATGTGGCTGAGGGTATGATCACCAAATCAAATGGCATAGGTACTCACAAACAAACCGGGATCATTGCAACATTCAAACCTAATTCTGAATTCATGGAGCCAATCATCTACAATCCATCCCCAACATTATATTTTCCTGTGTGTCATAATAGAATAGATAATATTGAATTGATGGTCACTAATGAAAAAGAAGAATTAGTTGATTTTGCTGGAGCCACAACAACTGCAATCATAGAAATTAATATTTAAATAAAAATACATACAAGAAGAAAATGGAAAATATTGAGAGTTATGAGCTACAATCATTCCCCCCAAACAGGAGGACATTTGCAAATTTAAATCAACCCAACACAGAGGTTGAGGTTGATCTTGATGTAGGGGATGGATTTATACACCCTCACAGAGCAGATCTATACATCAAATTTGATGTTGTAAAGCTCGATGGTACAGATTATCCGGCAAATTCTAATATAAGACTTGTAGACAATTTTGTGCCGCATCTGTTCTCTGAAATTGAGATCAGAAAGCATGGCGTTGTTATAAACAGAGTGGATTATCCCGGTATTACCTCCACAGCTTTGGCCACATTAAAATTATCCAAAACCGAGGCTTCATACTACAAAATCGGTGGATTTGAGGCTGGTGATAAGATATTATCTAAAAACCACACAGTGCTGTTCCCCATGCGCCTATTGCCAGGATTCTTCTCAGATTACAAAGAAATTATGTGGAAGGGTGGGTTAAGAATCACATTTAGAAGAGCTGCAAATGATAACAATGCTTTGATGAGGTACAGTGCAATAAACTCTACAGGGGAAGCTCTGCCTAATACCCTACCAGATGCAGGCAAATGCATTATTCAGACTATGGAGTTAAGAATCCCTGTTGTTGAATACGAAGCCAGTTATGCTCTTAAATACAAAGCTGATATAATAAAAAATCCACAAATTCCTCTGCAATTTTATACATATCATTGCGTACAAAAGCCCGCATCTGGTGCATATTATGAGTTTGATGCTACAAATTCATTCTCCAGTATACAATTTGACATGCCTGATTTTGTAGTGGTATTGTTTCAGACTGGAAGACACAACAATCAGGAAAAAAATTCAAGCAAATTTGATAACTGCAACATCAAGAACATATATCTTAAAAATGGCAGAAATGAGGTCTTTCCTAGAGAGAATTACAATTTAGACATGTCCAAGGATGATTTCCTCAAATTATATGAGGCATTTACATCCTTCAAAAGGGTCACTACTGGCAATACTGACATGTATTACACACCAGATGAATTCAAAGCACAGAGACCCATGTTTGTAATCAATGCTTCAAAAAGAAAACAAGTTGTGGTGAATGACAGAACAAATATTAAAATTATCTGTGAATTCCATGAGGCATTACCTGATGACACCATATGTAGTGTTATTCTCATAGGAGAAAAATCATATGTTTATGATGTAAGAAATGAGAGGGTCACTGAGCAATTCTAGAGGGGCTCTGCGAAAACAACACATCTGAAACAATAGGCCAATCAGAATATAACACATAATCACATTATGTCATAAGCAACCAATCAGAAAACAACACGTATCTAATAATTTATTGGATAATAGTTTGTTGCACAGCATAATGCAATATAAATAAACCAGAAATAGGCCACAACTTGGCCACAAGTGGACCGGAAGTAAACCGGAAGTGGACCGGAAGTGGACCGGAAGTAAACCGGAAGTGGACCGGAAGTGAACCGGAAGTGGACCGGAAGTAAACCGGAAGTGGACCGGAAGTGGACCGGAAGTGGACCGGAAGTAAATATGTGTGGGTGTGGGTGGGTGTTGGTGTGTGTGTATATGGGTGTATCGTGGCCTAGTTTTAAGTGTGGCCAAAAAAAATATCAAGAGGGGCATATTTTTGACAGGATTATGGACAACAATCTCACAGAAGTGCCTTTTATAAGTATAGGCAAATCAATCTGAGGGGGCTCTTCCTTTCACAAAAAATTCCCGAGGGCATTTCTACAAAAATCTTGGATTAGACAGGGTTCCACACTTGAGCAAAAAGCTCATATGCTCATGTTGAGCTTGTTTTAAGTATAGCCAAACCTGCTTGAGGGGAGCTCTTCCTTTCCTGAGTTTATAATAGCATTAAATATACTACTTATCAACTAGATTATTTTCCGATTCATTCATGCATGTGCTCATATGAATCTTCTTGTATGGAAGCAATAAGAATAAAGAGAACAATCCTTACCGCAAGCAGTTTCTCCAAGATAAAGGAACGTCCTCCTAATGACGTATGTTTCCGGATCTTCTGTCATATAAATTAAGGTATTAATCCTGGACAGGCATCGAAGTGCGACGAAGTTGTAGGCTCAAACAATGACTATTGAAATTCACGTGAGGCATATCACGTGGCAAAGGAAGGGAGAAAGGTTCAGTTCTTATACTGAAAAACAACAACAACAACAACACTTAATAAGCACAATAATGTCAATACTGCCGATTAAAATAATAACAATAACAACTTAGTTTATTCTTTTTAAATTCAAGTTTGCTTAAATAGTACTTTCCTTGCCCCAAAAATATAAAAATAAATCAATGCTTGTGATTGTCCCACACTCGGTAATTGCAAGCTAGCGACGCCTCTGAGTTCCTCCTGAATTTTTATTATTAAAATTATGAATATCTAAATATATTCATGAGACTGTGAAGGAAATTACGTTACTATTTTTTTAAAGTATTTTTTTCTAAAATTTACTTTCAGATGTACAAATTAAAATTCGGCATTAAATTAGTAGGCATTAATAATTTACACAAGAAATTGTGTCCAGCCTATGGACCATCTAGAAAACAGTACACAAAAGTTTGAGACCTCTTTTGAAAATTACAGTATTTCTCCAGTTTTGTTGTTTTATTATTCTATTAGAAAATTAGTGCAAAATGCTTACTAAACAAATGCCTCCCCGATGGCGCAGTGGTAGAGTCGTTGCCTTGTAATCAAGGGGTCCGGGTTCGGTACCCGGTGCAGGCTCATAGTTGTTCGGACTCCACTTTAAACTGTAGGTCCAGTCCCGGTTAGCCTTACTGTGCATAAAGTGGACTTAAAACACCAACTCAATCAAGCAATCAATCAAATAATTTTCTTCGTAGACACGGCCGTTGTCAAAATATTAAGATATCGGATGATAAAATGCATATATATATATTTAAAAGCTTTATTAAAAAGAAAAATGCTACTGTATATAAATGGATTTACCTGCTCTTATCAAACACACACGCATATTTAACAGTAAACCTTAAATAATTGCCTTCAAACTTACCTGGGACTTCTCAGTTCTTAGTGTTATCAGCACCATGAAGTGATGATATATCTGCTCGAAGAAAAATTGTCCTTGTGGAATGTACAGAGCAAGGCGACTGAATTGGTTCATGCTCCGTCCTCACACACGTTATTGCACACACGCAATCCCCTAGTTAGTTGCGCCACAGGAAGAAATAGACCACGGAAAAATCCGATCAATATTATAAGCAAATAGTAACAACAATAATAATACTCTCTGAGACAAGTTAGTCTTGCTATGAGCACTTTTAAAATTCCCAACAGGAGAATTGAAATAACTTTACAGGGTAGAAATTAGGTAGTCGGACAATTGCGATGGTGAACAATTGCGATGACGGACAATTGAGGTGAACACAGTTAAAAGTGAAAGGGCGGGTGGACAATTGAGATGACATTTTAAATTTTCTATCAAATTGAAGGGTGACTTAACACCCGTACAATACCTCTTACAAGAGAATTGTGTGAAATATTGATATTTTCGGCTGGGAATTTGGTTCAACCAAGGTTTTGAACACGGACTAGAGCCAACAGACACCCTTTGAAGTGACCCGTTTCCTCATATGTGCGAATACACTTGGCCTTCTAGATTAAGTTCCATCCGCATGTACTTGATGTTGATGTCTTCTGCTTGGCTCTTGAGGCAGGCCAGAACGACATGAAGTTTTGGATGCCGTCTTCCAAGCCACCTAATTATTTTGTTGTTCCAACCTTCTACAGCATTATTAGTTCTGTGGTGTCTTTGGTTATGTTAGATCCTGATCGACCCAATTGTCCTACCATTAATTTGTAAAATGGCCTTCACCGACAAAATCATCGCAATTGTCCGTGATCTTGGCTTCATCACAATTGTCCTAGATTCACAAATTAACGAGATTTTGATGGGAATTTCCCCATTAGACTACACGTGTCCCGGGGAACCAAAAATAAATTTTAACTTCTTTCCTGCGTAACAATATAATTTTCATATGATACCTTAATATTTTCATTACATTTTAAAATGTAATCATTTTCATGATAAAAGGATTATCTTGTTACTTTGCAATGTCAAGAATGCGCCTTTAACTTTAACGCTAACAGTATGTACACTTCTTCAAAAGTTACCTGACCGCTCTGAAATAGTTTCAAGTTCAGAAATATTTTATGAAATAAAAGCAGAAGCAGGCCGATGTGAACAAAGTAACAGTATGTAAAGCCTCATCACATTGCAAGCACCTATTATTTTCACTAAAGTGATAGAAGACTTGCTGTTTCCGCCCGAATGCCCAGTATCTTTATCTCTTTTAGCTGAAAGCTTAGTGAAGAATTTCTTCTGTTCCCTGCATATAGTAATGTATGTTGCTATAACAATTGAAGGAATCTAGCTCCTAAAATAGCTACATATGTTTCTTTCCTTTGCACACCTTAGAGCTCTTCCTACTTGCTATTGGACCATCGATGAATTCCATACCCGTCATTAGTATCTGCTATTCAGTTGAGGGCATTCACTTTAATACAATATTTTCTGATGTGTAAACAATCCTTTTTAATGAGTTGCTGTTTACAGAACCGTCTCCGCATACAGTTCTTTTTGATTTGAGATGTTTTGGACGGTTCATTGTTTTACCAATTGAAAATATTTTCTTGAAATACGGCATGTGTTCTGCAGATCATCAAAAAAAAAACAATTTATTTAGAAACAGCTTCTAATTTCGTAGACATGATTCTTGCTTTAGTCTCCAAGGCGGAATACGGATTGTTCAAAAATGATGCTACACTAATATACCTATAGATACGACGCAGTATTTCCAAGCCTTATAATATCCATTCCCTGGTGGTATATGAAGATATAATCTCTCTGATTTCTTGAGACATTGAGCTGAATAGGCCCGTATCGTTCTTTTCCACACGAATTTTTGTTACTGGTGAATTTTCACCCTCAAAACTTATTCATGTCCTTTTGCGGCATTCAGATATATAGCAAACTGTTTGAAAATATGAAATGTTATCCCAGTCAGTTAATCATGATGACAATTTCCATGACTCTGTTGTAAAACAATGAGCGATTTGAATGTTTCCTTTTATTGTTGATGTCCATCATGGCCATTTCATGCGTACTGTTGACTTCCACTATAGGCTCAAGAGTTACATCCCCTAAATGCAGGTTTGGTGCACTTCTATATACAGGGTTATTCAAGAAGATTGTCCGAGTATCAATATTTTTTTTCTGGGCAGGCCATGAAAGATACGGCATATGTAACTGCACCAATTGATTGAGACACTCTCAAAGATTTATTTCGTAAAAGGCAATATTTTTTGTCATTTTTAATAACACTGTATTTTCATGTAAAAGATGTTGCAATATAACAGGATGCATAAAAAATCTCGCTTGCAATCACATGCACTCGAATAAACCCTCTGCTGCCATCTAACGGTACGGTCAAGAATTACTTGCACCTCAGAAGCCGCTTTACATTAGGTATCGTCTGAAATAGCTCGAGTCCCCGTATCTACCACCTCCTTTAATTTGGGACGTAAATGTTCCAAATCGGGGGGCGTCGCCACCAGGTGGGTTATGGTGGGCTCTAGCCCCCTAAAATAGTTTCATCCTACCATCTTGAACATCTAAAGAGCCCAATGAGAAATGCCGAGAATCATTTGTAGTGAAGCAAGAATCGCTTACGTCGTCGACTTGCAATCAAGTAGTCCCGGATGCGATTTAAACTCTAGATCCAGTCCTGATTTGCCTTTTGTGCGTGAAGTGGACTTAGAAAGAAACTCAGAGGACCACACACATAAACATGACTAATGATTTGGTGTGGGTTTTTCTTATTCCTTGTCACTTTTGACTAATCGCGAGGATGAGGATGAGTGATGATACACAAAGAACACCTATGCCTAGGACGTAATCGTAGAACGAAGGGCTAACCATCCGACACGGAGATCGGAAAAGAGGACTAACGGATTCCCTTTTAAACTATATGTTCAGTCCCGATTAGTCTATCTGTGCATAAAGTGGACTCAAAGCAAACTTTCACTTTGACAAAAAGCACTAAAAGCGAGAGAGAGGAACATGCAGATAGAAAGAAAGGAGGAGAAATGAATAGACGTCCAATGAAAAGAAAGACATAAAGGAACAGAGGAACAAAAGATGTAAGCAAGAAATGTAGAGACAAAAGAGAGATAAGGAAGAAATAGAATACAAGGAGCCATAACCACCGAAATTGTTTCGTCCACCCTTTAGCCAACCCGACAACAATACTTGCTCCAAATTTAAATTGTATCTCATTGGGTAATACATGTTTATTTTCATGCAGAAAGACCAAATTAATTTCACTGTAAAATTATGGTCACTTTTTTCTTTTTTTACAGTGCACTGAACTGGATGGTGTAACTAAGCCTGTCGTTAAAATTTAATAATCTGCTTGTTAATTTGCAAAAGCGGGATGTAATCAGGACAAAAGTGATATCATCTTATAATTGCAGTGGCTCGACTGTAAAAAATCTAACGACGGTATAACACAGGACAATCAGTACCACATTTTCCCTTACTTAAATAATTATACACTTCATTCGGATCCCCTCACACGATAATAATGAAATACAAGTTTTACAACAGCTCTAACATACATTTTATTTACATATTTTTTGTCATGTTTGGTGTAGAAGTTGAATGCATCGTTTTAAAGTTTTTCTTGTTTTCTGTGAAAAAGGTATAGAATGAACCAACGGTGAACCACCAATAATTTCTTATCTGTCTGTGTTTCCGGCGGTGCTTGGGTCTAATTCACACTATTTTGTCAAGGTAGTTCCGTTAATTAAAGATTAAAATTTTTTCAATTTCCCTTTGTGTTTGTAGCCAATTTTCTGCACCGTATTTGAAGATTTATTTTGTAAGTTTTTATTGAAATTTATCATGTCTTAAGTCCAGTCATAGTCCCCTTGGCACTTCTGCTTCAGTTTTGACAGAATTAGCAATTTCTCCATTTATTAAGTTAAATTAGAATTCATTTTTATTACAATAACGAAGTTCACATGTGACCATGTTTGATAATTGTTATAACTCCTGCAATATAATACAATGTCAAATGCCCTATAAGCATGATAGTAGTGCGAGAGCTGAAAGTATGAAAACAAACCAAACCAAGGCAGGAAGAAATAAGCCACGAATAGCAAAACTTGACGGCAGGGCCACAAA
The DNA here is from genome assembly GCF_977018435.1 of Lepisma saccharinum. Classification (NCBI taxonomy): domain Eukaryota; kingdom Metazoa; phylum Arthropoda; class Insecta; order Zygentoma; family Lepismatidae; genus Lepisma; species Lepisma saccharinum. Next base: position 27,646,170 of record NC_139235.1, read on the forward strand.
TGCTGCTGTAATTTCAACAAAGATGCAAAACCGGCATGATTACTCCTGTCCTGTCAGGGAAGAAGCGTTATTTGGAATCCTGTGAAGAAGGTTTGAACAGTCCAAGCCATAGTGGAAACACTAATGTATTTTCACCACGAATCCAGTCAACCTGTGGTCGGGCATTGTCGTGGTGGAATATAGCGGCAGTAGTGCATGACTTCTGCTTCTAAAACTTCCAAGATGCTGTAGAGGGGACCATAGATAAGTACCAGCCATGATCTTGAGTTATACCCAGTGTCACACTGCATCATCACACCTGCCGTGGAGGAGCAGTCCATTCTCTAAGATGCGTATTCGACCATCACTGTAGTCTAAGATAAAGCAAGACTCGTCCGAAAACACGAAATTTTGTCCATGAACACGACATTGTGTGTGCTCAGGAGTCCATTGTTGCCTCAAGCGTCGACGGATGAGGGTCACGTAACTCAGCTCCAAAGGAATTCGAGCAGCATTGTGAATCAGACCCCGTCCAATCGTGGAAGCAGATTGTCACACCTGTTGAAGTGCGGAGCGTGGTACTGATCACATCACCTCCACTTCCCCTAAATGTGCCTTCATGGCAAGGTGCGATAAGCACGGCAAACTTTACTTTTCTTACCAGTATGTGGCTTGATACTCTCGCTAACTGTCCGAATACCATGTTTAACTATTTGAGGGTTCACTTCAATACATCTTGCTCAGATATTCAGATTGAAGAAGAGTATTTATGCTGCAAGTGTCAGGGTTTACCTCAGTATCCACCAGTTCTGAAATCCTACAGAAATCACATGGAAATACTAAGCAAGTACAAACAGATTCCTTCGAGCTAGAATGTATAAGTACTTGATAAGTGAGAGCAGCAACACTGTTTACTAACGATAATTGTTGTGCATCGGCTATTAGTATCACGCTCCAAATTGTTCTAAATATTTTACTTTCCCACCTACTGCATTCAGAACTCACCATGCACATGTTACCTGAATGACTTTATGTATCTGACACACACAGTTAATAGGTCGAATGAATGGAATGAATGACGTAGAATTAAGTGCAAAAGCATAAGAGTTTCTACTCCACAAAGAACTAAAAAGAAAACTGAGGAGAGCAAAGAAGCATCCTTCATAGCAATGACCCAAAACATTACAAGTCATCCCATTGTATAATTCACGCAAATATGCTCCCTCTCCTTAGAAACCATAAATAGTAGCATAAGTGGAGCAAAAAGTGGTGCAGAAGTCAGGGAAACGCCGTGAAGTAATTGGTTAGCGCACCGAATTTGTAGTAAAATCACAGGTTGGCCATAGGCTCGATGACCACCACTCACAAAAGGAAATTTGTTCACCTTAACTCGAAACGTTGTGTTAAATAAGTATAGTTAAAAACACCATGAAATGGATAATGTACAATTAACATCCCATGCTAATGGATCCGTAGAGGAGAGAAAAATAGCTGACCATTCAATTATGCAGCGGAGTTTTGTGAAAGTCCAAAGAATTCCATTCTTGAGAGATTTCTTTCAAGGCTTTGCTTAATGCTTGAGAATTTTAAGCCAAAAATCGTCCTCAGAAGATATTCCTTTTGAGGAATAAGAAATTGTTGAAATTCCCTGCCTATTTGAGCTCACTGAGAGAGAGATGGTTCAAGAAATCATTCAGAGAGCTTTTGAACATACCAGAATCCTAGGTAAATAGTGCATCCTACTACAATATCGTCAGGTGAAGATGAAGAAGGCATTTCCAAGGTGAACTTCATTCTGACACCAAAGACTATGTTAGTGAGCACAATTACAAGATTACAAGAGTTTGGCCCTTCACTGTATGTGAAATTGTGGTTGCTATAAGAACATCACTCACATGTAGACACTCATAGTAAAGCACAAGGACGAAGAAGAACCAGGACATATGTTCAAATGACGGAAACTCTATTAAAAAGCGATATCTTGAAGGCATAGTTTGTTAATTATTGAATAGTTGACTATAATAGTGTAATTTTTATTGATACAAATACCAGTAAGTGGATACATTCTTTAAAAAAAAACATGGGCTGTTCAAAATTAGAGTTTCGGTACATCTTTTGTAGAAGAAGGTCTGCTGAAAATAAATATATAAAATAATAATAAATTATCCTTGTATGTAGTATTATATTTACAACAATATTATATTTACAGTACCACCAATTATACCCTGTCACAGCTATCACTAGAGCAAGGCCCCTCATACCGTCACAGAAGAGGAGGAAATCGAGTGTTTATTGGTGGAGCCGTCTCGCGTCACTACTTGCGGAGAGACTTGTTTTCGTTCGTCTGCTCCAGAGATATCTGGGACAGGGTATAGTGTAATGTTATAGATTACGTTTTCTACTCTTCACACTTCATATTTTACACATCTTCATCTAAATATATTCGAGTATATAAAAACATAAAATATGTGTATGGCTTACTACATTAGTCTTCAGCCACTCTCTTACATCAAGAGTTTACAAAAGTCATATTACATTCTCTTTCACTAACATGTTACCATACTATATCTACTCATTAGCAATAGTAAAGTAGACGCATCACACTATTACGGCAAATAGTAAGCCCACACAGCTACAATCAGAAAATACAAAATTATTCCTCAATTGTACAGTAACACATTGTGCAGTTATGTTGATATAAGTAATATGAAATTATTTGAACACAAGTACAAAATATATCACACGTTCATTTAGAATATATTTCAGCATCACTCGAGAAATATTTTGCAGATATCTTATGAGTATACTGAGAATTTATATATGTACTCTAAAAACTAGCAAAATGTACACATACATGATAGTATGCCATACAAGCCTCATACACTAAAATATGCAAAAAAAGAAATGAACGTGAAAAGTAACTACACAAACAATATTATACCTATCTTATAGAACACAAGGAAAAAGTAAAACTAGTACACAAGTTATCAATTTTACTAATAACATCACATCAAGCCTATTTTAAACATCTGTTGCACTATTCATATACTCTGAGCTTCAGTCATTATATAGCTTAGTCGAAACGTTTAAGTGCATCATGGGAAAAGATGCAGGAACGTGCATCAGAAACTCATGCTTTAAAGTGCATCTCGACTGAAAGAAATCCTTACATGATGCAGTTTGGTGTTTCTTTCACGACATACAACAATGCATCAAAATGCATCAGATTTGAATCTGATTCTTCGCAGACGCCATAAGAGACACTTCAGTACTTCAGTCGATGCATTCTGGTGCATCAATCGATATGATGCATTTAGTTCTCTGAGTGTAAGTTGAGTGCACTATATTTTGGTTCAAAGGTATCGTAATGATTCGCTTGTATTTGCAATGCCCTAATAAGTAATTTCATTTGTTCCAGAGGTTCAGCGTAAGGTGGGTAAGATGTGGTTCACAAGAGTAAAAATCACACGAACTAGAAAATGATCGGAAACTTAATTCCTGTCTAGTATGGGCTATGTAAACCCCTTTCAAGTGGCGTCTCTTTTCCATAGGTTCAGACAAGGGCGCCTCCAGTGTGGGGGCCAGAGGAGGGTTCTTCCTTTGAGATATCTGGAAAAGTTAAGGTAATTCCAATGGTAAAATGTAGCAATATTTTAAAACTTTCGTAACAAGGGGTGTGCTGCACGGGAAAATTATCGTCGGGACATTTTGGAAACGGTTAACTTTCCAAAAATGTCCCAATCAAGAGATCGTCTCTAATTGAACACACTATTGCCCTTTCAAGTGATTGGTTTTGTACTTCTGGAACATAAACTATAAATTGCAAGAAATTTCAGTGAGTAATAGTGCAGGAAATATGAAGAATTATCCGCTTTAAAATATGGTCGCTTGGAATTCCTCGGTTCTTCTGGATAACGAAAACTGGGGAAATCTATTTCCCGAACACGGGATCTCACATTGGTAATTCCGTTCTTGTCATTTTAAATCATTAGCTTTTATAGTAACTTTCGAAACATAAATAAACATAAATCCGAGGCAAACCAGCTAAAGGAGAAGCATACGGGGCCAGAGCCTATAAGCCATGCACAGATAGCACAAAAAAGTCATATTACACAGGACAGTGGTATATTCTGGTAACATACTGCTCGAAATTTCTGCTTCCAAAAGTAGCAGTAATAGCACGTTTCTAAAGTTGTTCTTCAGACACTACACCAACACTGAAACATTCTTGTAATAACACTATTATGCCTTGTTTGCATGTTCAATAAAACACTCAGAATGTTGGGCAAGGCAGAATTTCTTATTATATTTTAAGGTTTCTCTTCTATTCACAATAATCCATCAAGTAATTTCCTTCGTTCCAGAGGATCTCCCATATCTAAGTAGGCATTACCTAAGTCCAAAAGATTAGAAGCTACTTCAAAATGATCAGCATCGTAATGTTTAACTACTATTTTCAATGCCCTCTCAAGTTATTTCTTTTGTTACAGAAATTCTCCTAAATCTAAGTAGGCCTTACCTAAGTTCATAAGAGTAGAAGCAACCTTAAAATGATAGGCACCGTAATGTTTCTCTTGTATTTCCAATGCCCTCTCAAGTAATTTCTTTGCTTCCAGAGGTTCTAACATATCTCCGAAGGCAATACCTAAGTACACAAGAGTAGAAGCAACTTTAAAATGATCGGCACCGTAATGTTTCTCTTGTATTTCTAATGCCCTCTCGAGTAATTTCTTTTTTTCAAGAGGTTCTCCCATTTCTCCGTAGGCATTACCTAAGTTCACAAGAGTAGGAGCAACTTTAAAATGATCGGCGCGGTAATGTTTCTCTTGTATTTCCAATGCCCTCTAGAGTAACTTCTTTTCTTCCAGAGGTTCTCCCATTTCTCCGAAGGCATTACCTAAGTTCACAAGGGTAGGAGCAACTTTAAAATGGTTGGCACCGTAATGTTTCTCTTGTTTTTCCAATGCCCTCTCGAGTAATTTCTTTTCTTCCAGAGGTTCTCCTATTTCTCCGAAGGCATTACATAAGTTCACAAGGGTAGGAGCAACTTTAAAATGATCGGCGCCGTAATGTTTCTCTTGTATTTCCAATGCCCTCTCGAGTAATTTCTTTTCTTCCAGACGTTCTCCCATTTCTCCGAAGGCATTAGCTAAGTTCACAAGGGTAGGAGCAATTTTAAAATGGTTTGCACCGTAATGTTTCTCTTGTATTTCCAATGCCCTCTCGAGTAATTTCTTTTTTTCAAGAGGTTCTCCCATTTCTCCGAAGGCAATACCTAATTTCTCAAGAGTAGAAGCAATTTTAAAATGGTTGGCACCGTAGTAATGTTTCTCTTGTATTTCCAAAGCCCTCTCGAGTAATTTCTTTTCTTCCAGAGGTTCTCCCATTTCTCCGAAGGCATTACCTAAGTTCACAAGGGTAGGAGTAACTTTAAAATGGTTGGCACCGTAATGTTTCCCTTGTATTTCCAATGCCCTCTCGAGTAATTTCTTTTTTTTAAGAGGTTCTTCCATTTCTCCGTAGGCGTTACCTAAGTTCACAAGGGTAGGAGCAACTTTAAAATGGTTGGCACCGTAATGTTTCTCTTGTATTTCCAATGCCCTCTCCAGTAATTTCTTTTCTTCCAGAGGTTCTCTCATTTCTCCGAAGGCATTACCTAAGTTCACAAGGGTAGGAGCAACTTTAAAATGGTTGGCACTGTAATGTTTCTCTTGTATTTCCAATGCCCTCTCGAGTAATTTCTTTTTTTCAAGAGGTTCTCCCATTTCTCCGAAGGCATTACCTAAGTTCACAAGGGTAGGAGCAACTTTGAAATGGTTGGCACCGTAATGTTTCTCTTGTATTTCCAATGCCCTCTCGAGTAAATTCTTTTTTTCAAGAGGTTCTACCATTTCTTCGAAGGCATTACCTAAGTTATCAAGGGTAGGAGTAACTTTAAAATGGTTGGCACCGTAATGTTTCTCTTGTATTTCCAATGCCCTCTCGAGTAATTTCTTTTCTTCCAGAGGTTCTACCATTTCTCCGAAGGCATTACATAAGTTCACAAGGGTAGGAGCAACTTTAAAATGGTTGGCACCGTAATGTTTCTCTTGTATTTCCAATGCCTTCTCAAGTAATTTCTTTTTTTCATGAGGTTCTCCCATTTCTCCGAAGGCATTACCTAAGTTCACAAGGGTAGGAGCAACTTTAAAATGGTTGGCACCGTAATGTTTCTCTTGTATTTTAAATGCCCTCTCGAGTAATTTCTTTTCTTCCAGAGGTTCTCCCATTTCTCCGAAGGCATTACCTAATTTCACAAGGGTAGGAGCAACTTTAAAATGGTTGGCACCGTAATGTTTCTCTTGTATTTCCAATGCCCTCTCGAGTAATTTCTTTTCTTCCAGAGGTTCTCCCATTTCTCCGAAGGCATTACCTAAGTTCACAAGGGTAGAAGCAACTTTAAAATTGTTGGCACCGTAATGATTTTCTTGTATTTCCAATGCCCTCTCGAGTAATTTCTTTTCTTCCAGAGGTTCTCCCATTTCTCCGAAGGCATTACCTAAGTTCACAAGGGTAGTAGCAACTTTAAAATGGTTGGCACCGTAATGTTTCCCTTGTATTTCCAATGCCCTCTCCAGTAATTTATTTTCTTCCAGACGTTCTCCCATTTCTCCGAAGGCATTCCCTAAGTTCACAAGGGTAGGAGCAACTTTAAAATGGTTGGCACCGTAATGTATCTTTTGTATTTCCAATGCCCTCTCGAGTAATTTATTTTTTTCAAGAGGTTCTCCCATTTCTCCGAAGGCATTACCTAAGTTCACAAGGGTAGGAGCAACTTTAAAATGGTTTGCACCCTAATGTTTCTCTTGTATTTCCAATGCCCTCTCGAGTAATTTCTTTTCTTCCAGAGGTTCTCCCATTTCTCCGTAGGCATTACCTAAGTTCACAAGAGTAGGAGCAACTTCAAGATGATTGGCACCGTAATGTTTCTCTTGTATTTCCAATGCCCTCTCAGGTAATTTCTTTTCATCCAGAGGTTCTCCCATTTCTCCGAAGGCAATACCTAAGTTCACAAGAGTAGAAGAAACTTTAAAATGGTTGGCACCGTAATATTTCTCTTTTATTTGCAATGCCCTCTCTAGTAATTTCTTTTTTTCCAGAGGTTCTCCCATATCTCCGAAGGCAACGCCTAAGTTCACAAGAGTAGAAGCAACTTTAAAATGGTTGGCACCGTAATGTTTCTCTTTTATTTGCAATGCCCTCTCAGGTAATTTCTTTTCTTCCAGAGGTTCTCCCATTTCTCCGTAGGCATTACCTGAGTTCACAAGAGTAGGAGCAACCTCAAGATGATTCGCACCGTAATGTTTCTCTTGTATTTTCAATGCCCTCTCGAGTAAATTCTTTTTTTCAAGAGGTTCTCCCATTTCTCCGAAGGCAATACCTAAGTTCACAAGGGTAGAAGCAACTTTAAAATGGTTGGCACCGTAATGTTTCTCTTTTATTTGCAATGCCCTCTCCAGTAATTTCTTTTCTTCCAGAGGTTCTCCCATATCTCCGAAGGCAATACCTAAGTTCACAAGAGTAGAAGCTACTTCAAAATGGTTGGCACCGTAATGTTTCTCTTTTATTTGCAATGTCCTCTCCAGTAATTTCTTTTTTTCGAGAGGTTCTCCCATTTCTCCGTAGGCATCACCTAAGTTCACAAGAGTAGGAGCAACTTCAAGATGATTGGCACCGTAATGTTTCTCTTGATTTCCCAATGCCCTCTCGAGTAAATTCTTTTTTTCAAGAGGTTCTCCCATTTCTCCGAAGGCAATACCTAAGTTCACAAGAATAGAAGCAACTTTAAAATGGTTGGCACCGTAATGTTTCTCTTGTATTTCCAATGCCCTCTCGAGTAAATTCTTTTTCTCAAGAGGTTCTCCCATTTCTCCGAAGGCAATACCTAAGTTCACAAGGGTAGAAGCAACTTTAAAATGGTTGGCACCGTAATGTTTCTCTTTTATTTGCAATGCCCTCTCAAGTAATTTCTTTTCTTCCAGAGGTTCTCCCATATCTCCGAAGGCAATACCTAAGTTCACAAGAGTAGAAGCAACTTTAAAATTGTTGGCACCGTAATGTTTCTCTTTTATTTGCAATGACCTCTCCAGTAATTTCTTTTCTTCCAGAGGTTCTCCCATTTCTCCGTAGGCATTACCTAAGTTCACAAGAGTAGGAGCAACTTCAACATGATTGGCACCGTAATGTTTCTCTTGTATTTCCAATGCCCTCTCGAGTAAATTCTTTTTTTCAAGAGGTTCTCCCATTTCTCCGAAGGCAATACCTAAGTTCTCAAGAGTAGAAGCAATTTTAAAATGGTTGGCACCGTAGTAATGTTTCTCTTGTATTTCCAATGCCCTCTCGAGTAAATTCTTTTTTTCAAGAGGTTCTCCCATTTCTCCGAAGGCAATACCTAAGTTCACAAGGGTAGAAGCAACTTTAAAATGGTTGGCACCGTAATGTTTCTCTTTTATTTGCAATGCCCTCTCCAGTAATTTCTTTTCTTCCAGAGGTTCTCCCATATCTCCGAAGGCAATACCTAAGTTCACAAGAGTAAAAGCAACTTTAAAATGGTTGGCACCGTAATGTTTCTCTTTTATTTGCAATGCCCTCTCCAGTAATTTCTTTTATTCCAGAGGTTCTCTCATTTCTCCGTAGGCATTACCTAAGTTCACAAGAGTAGGAGCAACTTCAAGATGATTGGCACCGTAATGTTTCTCTTGTATTTCCAATGCCCTCTCGAATAAATTCTTTTTTTCAAGAGGTTCTCCCATTTCTCCGAAGGCAATACCTAAGTTCACAAGGGTAGAAGCAACTTTAAAATGGTTGGCACCGTAATGTTTCTCTTTTAATTGCAATGCCCTCTCCAGTAATTTCTTTTCTTCCAGAGGTTCTCCCATATCTCCGAAGGCAATACCTAAGTTCACAGGAGTAGAAGCAACTTTAAAATGGTTGGCACCGTAATGTTTCTCTTTTATTTGCAATGCCCTCTCCAGTAATTTCTTTTCTTCCAGAGGTTCTCCCATTTCTCCGTAGGCATTACCTAAGTTCACAAGAGTAGGAGCAACTTCAAGATGATTGGCACCGTAATGTTTCTCTTGTATTTCCAATGCCCTCTCGAGTAATTTATTTTCTTCCAGAGGTTCTCCCATTTCTCCGAAGGCATTACCTAAGTTCACAAGGGTAGAAGCAACTTTAAAATGATCGGCGCCGTAATGTTTCTCTTGTATTTCCAATGCCCTCTCAAGTAATTTCTTTGCTTGCAGAGGTTCTCCCATTTCTCCGAAGGCAATACCTAAGTTCACAAGAGTAGAAGCAACTTTAAAGTGGTTGGCACCGTAATGTTTCTCTTTTATTTGCAATGCCCTCTCCAGTAATTTCTTTTCTTCCAGAGGTTCTCCCATTTCTCCGTAGGCATTACCTAAGTTCACAAGAGTAGGAGCAACTTCAAGATGATTGGCACCGTAATGTTTCTCTTGTATTTCCAATGCCCTCTTGAGTAATTTCTTTTCTTCCAGAGGTTCTCCCATTTCTCCGTAGGCATTACCTAAGTTCACAAGAGTAGGAGCAACTTCAAGATGATTGGCACCGTAATGTTTCTCTTGTATTTCCAATTTCCTTTCGAGTAGTTTCTTTTTTTCCAAGAGGTTCTCCCATAACTCCGTAGGCATTATGACATTAATTTATTAATCGTTGTTATTAGTATATTCTTGTGAATAAAATCCTTACCTTCGACTTCGTGAAAACTATACAAACGTGTTTTTTTGTGGTTATCCTCAAATCGGGCAGTGTTCTGATTCATGAGTTAACCTACCATTCAGTTACATTTGTTCGTTTTTTACTTTAAACATGTTTGATGCATTACGCGCCATCCTATATATTTTGCGACTATTTGGTTTCGGAAGTAAGGGAAGACAATCGTACAGTTTGAACAATGGAGGTTCTTTTAGCGCTCTCGTCTTTCGAGAAAGAAGTGAAGCGTTGTTGTATTTTTTACTGTGACGGTCCAACTATCTGAGAAACAATTGCCTGTTCTGAGACTATCTTGTATGGAAGTTTATCTAGAATGAAAAGAAAAACATACTATTAATTTAAATTATCAATGGGGAAATTTGAATCAACCAATAAAACGAAGCGTTTTTATGTAACATCATGTCATTAGTAATCAAGGATTTCCTTGAAACCTGCTTCTCTCTTAAAATGGAAGAAATCAATGATCAATTATAATTTTAATTCATAATTTACTAACTCGATCAAGCAATGAGAGATGATATTACGTTTTATAGTGTGTGTCATCATGTCAGTAGAGCCATCCTCCGTGGCGGAGTGGTTAGCACATCGCACATTGAATCCAGGCCTTGGTGTTTGTGAGTGAGTGACTATTCATTAATTTCGTCATATCTTCTTTATTAGCTAGAAGTACCACATAAAAATAAAGGTAAAGTGCTCCCATGTGCATGGCACCAAGCCATGAAGGCGTATAGGGGGTGTGGGGGTAACGCCATACACTTTCTTGATCCGGTCGTGAGTAGGGGTGATGTGATCAGCATCACGCCCCTGACCGCCTTTACCCCATAGGGTTTCCCCCAGGTACCCATGTTATTCGACACTGGGTGGGCGCCGGGGCCGCTTCCATCGTTAGAAAGAAGTACCACATAAGGGTGGTAAAATACACGAAATCAATTATCCCAGTAAAGATTTGTGTATTTTGTATGTAAACATCCACATGCCAGAAACTTGCTTCTTTTCGACACCTCTCTTCTGATACATCTATACGCACATATTGTAGGGATGGAAAAGCTCCACTCAACTATCACACGGCTGTAATACGCGTATGAGTTGTATTGAGTTTGAGTTTTTTATTTAAGTCCATTCTATCCACAGATAGGTTAATGGGACTGGACGTACAGTTTAAATTAGGATCTTATCCACTACGTGCCTCCACCTCATATCGATCCTGGAACCCCTTCATTACAGGAGGACGACGTTACCATTCGACAAAGTCCAAAGATGAGCTTCGGGCAATTGTGGAATGAAGCAGAGTGACGTTCTTTTTTATATTTTAAAGCAAACATGTAAGTTGTACGTTCTTACATTTCAGAGCAATAAGGTAATTTGTATTTATAATGGAACGTGCCTTTATCACTGAGCATCCAATGAGACACGCTATTAGGGTAGTCCCACAGAGACAAGGAGTAACTGTTTCTTCATTTCAAGACATTGAAGCATAATAGGTCTCTATCTCAATTCCATTATTTTCAAATATGTAGTAATCATCACAACTTGGCCTATATCAAATGAGAGACTTAAGAGAGTGGTCTGGAAATTCTCGAACGAGCAATTGAATTACGAAATTATTATTTAAAAAAATGTTTTTATTTTTCAACATATTCTCCCTTGAGATCAATACATTTATTCCAGCGATTCTTGAACATAATTTCCGCGTTCCTGAAGTGGCTTTCCATAAATATGAAAAATATCCCTCTGTAGCATCACGTCTTGATTCGATGAAAGACGCTGACCAGTGTGGAGCAGTTTGTGTCTTGGGGAGAAATATAAGTAGGACGGAGCCAAATCTGGGTAGTAGGGTGCATCTTCCAACAATCCATTCGTCAAACCCATTAATTTCCTTATTTCCAAAGTACTTTTGTGGGCAGGTGAATTGTCTTGATGAAACCTTTTCTTCCTTTTACAAACCGGGTCTTTTTTGTCCATTTTCAAGATTGGAATGACATTCACTGGTTATTAAATTACCGCTTTGAAGATAACCAATAAATATATACCCCCTTTGTATCCCAAAATGCCGGTTTCACAATGTTTCCTGCTTCTGGAATAGACTTTGTTCTTTTTGGGGCTGAACAATCTTTATCTGTACACTGTTTTGACTGCTGTTTAGATTCCTGTGAGTAATGAAGAATCCAAGTCTCATCTACGGTTATAAATCGACGCACAAAATGAAAAATGAGTTTTATTGTTATATTGTGATATCGTGCATTTCTTCTGTTGTTTCCCTTCTTGTTGCATTCTTTGAACTTCCTTAACAACATTTATATTCAGAAGCCAGTAGTATAAAAGTATATAGGATGAGCACCACTTATAAGTGTAGAAAAGAAGAGGCTATTTGATTGAACAACCCGATTTGCCTACACTTTAAACAATGGCAAGAGGGGCTTATACTCTAATTCTTCAGGTGTGATATGCTCTGAATTTTTAAGAATTTTGAATTCTAGTGTAGAAAAGATGAAGCCCCTCAGACAGATTTGCCTACACTTAAAACTATGCCAAGTTCCCATATCATCTTATTGTTTACAGTGTGTTTTTCTGTCAAAATCCCAGGAATCTTGAATTCTAGTGTAAAAAAGATGAGCCTCCCCTCAGATTGATTCTAGAGGGGGCCGACTCAAACCTAGAAGCCTCTAGATTACTAAACCAAAAATACTTATATAAAGCTCATAGCTCCTGGGTTCTGAGATCCGGTAGAGTGTGGTGCATAGCCCCATGGTTTTTATTGTCTTGTAATCAGGAGGTTTCTGGGTTTAAGTCTTCATAAAATGTGAAGCCTCCCCTGATGGCAAAATGTTAATATTGTTGCCTTGTAAACAAGAGGCTCGGGTTTGAGTCCTGATAAAATGTGTAAAATTGAAATACATGTGGCAAAATAATATGTCCACACGTGAGATTTTGAGAATAATTACTGCTAGTTGATATACAACTGATAGCTCCCAGATCTGAAACCTGGTAAAGAGTGTTATACAACAGCATAATAGATCAAAACTATTCTATATTGGGGATCACCAGAGCCTAGTTACTGCTGTTGTTTGGGTAAAAAAAACACCAGCTCAGCCACTAACTGCTGTTATAATTGTTTTGGCATAGTTCTGTTTTTTTGGACCAGGAAATTTTATATAAATAAACAATAAAAATGCCAAATCAAAAATATTGCAATCAATGCAAAAAAAATATATCTAGTTCTAATTGGTCTAGGCACCGGCATTTTTGTGAGCCAAAGAAATGCAGAAAGGCCACAAAAATGTGTCCAAAATGCCATAAAATATTAAGCAAGGCATATTACAAATGGCATAAGTGTAATTCTTATGTACAGTCATCAACATTGCCCCCACAACCATCTACATCTGGTCTGAAAAGAAAGCATAAAGCACCTGTTAATGCTGGACCGGCAAAACAGCCACGCTATGCACCACCTGTCCATAGCAGTTTTAATGGCCAATTAAGGGATTATCGGTTTGTATCAGAGCCAAGATGTGGTATTAAGAATTTTTTGAACAGTGTAAATTCTGATGTGCAGGCAATTCTAAATGCACAAAATGGCTCTTATAAGCTGTCCCTCAAATTGTTTACACAATATAAGAAACCAAACGGCACAAAATTTACACAGCCCCACATAACAGAAACTGTACCGGTATATTCAAATGCAAATTCAGACAAAATAATAAGCAGTTTGATAGATCAATTGAATATTAAACACTCTGAATTTGCAGCAAAAGAGTCTGGATGGAGCCTATGCGGTTCTCCACACAAGTTATATGTTAATATTTCTGAATTCAGCCCATTACAAGGATCTACATATCTGCCATTACCTGCCAATATTAAAAACAAAAGAGCCGTGGTTAATATTGAAAATAATGATGAGAAATGCTTTTTGTGGTGTATTTTAGCTGCTTTGTTTCCAGTTTCAAGAAATCCTCAGAGAATAAGTTATTATAAACAATATGAACAGAATTTTGATGAAGCAATGGAGGGTTTAGAATATCCAATGTCTGTTCAGAATATTGATAAATTTGAAAAAAAAGGCCAGGGATATTAATGGTAAACAATTATCTATTAATGTATTTATTTGTTCCACTGGCCGTGGCAATTGCTTGATAGCACCTCTCAGAATCAGTACACTTGATGATGAATCTGCTATTCCGATTGATTTGCTCTTAATTGAAGGAGATGGCACATATCATTACACTCTGATACATAATCTTCAAGCTTTAGTCAGAACACAACTAGACAAATCCAATACAATATTCAAGTTGTGCAGAAGATGTTTAACTGTATTTGATGGTAAAAAAAATAATAAAAGGGGTTTGTAAAGTGAATGCAGAAATTGCCAAAAACAAGTTAATTGAACATTTAAAATACTGTGGCAACTATAAACCTGTTCATATGGTGATGCCTAATCCAAGTGAAAATGCCAAATTCAAAAAATTTGAAGCCTTGTTGGAACACCCAGCATATATAGTCTGTGATTTTGAATCAAACCTCAAACCCCTTGCATTCTGCAATCCAGATCCTGAAGAATCTTCAATTACACCATACCAGCTACATGAACCTTCCAGCTTTTGTTATGTGATTGTACAGGATGGTGTAGCTAGTGAACCACGCTTATACACAGGACCAGATGCCATCAAAAAATTTGCAAATAGAATAGAAAATGAGTGCCATGACAAAGCATCTAATATCTTATTAAAATCAAAACCCATGTTGCCTTTAACAGAGAAACAGATTGAAAATTTCAACAATGCAGAAAAATGCCCGGTATGTGATTCTGAATTTTCAGATACAAATATCAAGGTGAAACACCATTCTCATACAGATGGTAAATTCTTAATGGCTCTGTGTAATAGCTGTAATATTAAGATCCAGAGACCAAAATTTGTCCCTATATTTTGCCATGGTGCATCCAATTATGATTTCCATCATTTGATCAGGTACGAGGGGTTTGACAAGCAGAATTTAAATATTTTAGCTGAAAATGATGAAAAATATATTGCTATTAGCAAAATAATTAAAGTTGATGCTGTTCCTATTCACTTAAGATTTCTTGATTCCTACAGAATTTTATCTGCTAGCCTGGCTACACTGGCCACTCAATTATCTGATGATCAATTCAAAATCACATGTGCCATGTTTCCAAATCAGGACCTGAAATTAATTAGGCGGAAGGGTGTATATCCATATGATTATGTTACAGATTTTTCTAAATTTGATGAGTGTTCTCTGCCACCAAAACAACAGTTTTACAGCAAAATCAGAGGATCTGGAATCACTGATGATGATTATCACCATGCCAAGTTGATGTGGAACAATTTAAAATGCCAGACATTTGGTGATTATCACAATGCATATTTAAAACTTGATGTGACCCTCTTAGCTGATATATTGCAGGCATTCAGAAAATCTTCCATGCAAAATTATAAACTGCATCGAATATATTTCTACAGTGCCCCAGGCCTAGCATGGGATGCAATGTTTTTAAACACTAAAATGCAATTGGATCTGATCCAGGATCAAGATATGTACCTATTTATGGAGCAATGTATAAGAGGAGGCATGGTGCAATGCTCTCAGAGATATGCCAGAGCAAATAACAAATATATTCCCGATTATGATCCAGCACTGCCATCAAATTATATACTGTATGTAGATGCCAACAGCCTCTATGGTTATGCTATGATGGATAAACTGCCATATGCAGGGCTTGAGTGGGTTGAAGATTTCAATATTGAAGATCTTAAGGATTTTGATGACAGTAACTATGGCCTATTCTTAGAGGTTGATCTGACAATTCCAGATGATTTACACAACAAATTTTCTGATCTGCCCCCAATTCCTGAGGTTAAGTACTTACCTGGCTCTAAACAGAAGAAATTGATGATGACACTGGAGCCAAAACAGGGTTATGTCATATATTACAAAAAACCTCCAGTTCCTCATGAATCATGGTGTTCAAGTGACCAAAATTGGCAAAGTTTTGAGGTTCAGGCACTTAAGATGGTTGAAGCCATATATTGATACAAACACAGAGCTTCGAACATCTGCAATGAGCCAATTTGATAAATCTTTGTTTAAATTGATGGTCAATTCTGTATATGGCAAAACAATTGAAAATGTCAGAAAACATACCGATGTTAAAATAATTACTGACCCCAGCCTGAGCAAAAAATTGATTGCAAAGCCTAATTTCAATTATAGAAGAATTTATGATGAAAATATGGCACTCTTCAACATGAAAAAAACAAAAATTAAGTTTGATAAACCTATTTATGTAGGGGCTGTAATATTGGAATTGGCCAAATTACTTATGTTAAAATTGTATTATGATGTGTTGAAACCTTTTTATGGTGATTGTGTAAAATTGATGTACATGGATACAGATAGTTTTGTTCTTGATATTCAAACAGAAGATGTTTATCAAGATATAGCACAGCCTGCATTGCTTGAATATTTTGATAGCAGTGAACATTCAAAAATTCAACCCCACAACAAAAAGGTGCCTGGCAAGTTAAAAGATGAGACACTTGGTGATGTTATTGTGGCATTTGCTGGGTTAAGGGCCAAGATGTACAGTTTTGAAACATGTAGTGGTGCTGTTGCAAAAAAAGCCAAGGGTATTGGCAAAATAACTGTGGACAAAGAGCTTGAATTTGAAGATTATAAAAATTGCCTCAAATCATGTAGCACAATCAAAACATCAGAATGCAGAATCCAGAGTGTAGATCACTTATTGACTACAAATATTGTAAGAAAAGTGGCTCTGGACCCACATGATGATAAGAGATGCATTTTGTCATGTGGAATACATACTTTACCATGGGGTCATTGTGATTTGAAAAATGGCAATCAATGCCCAATTACAAAGCATGATTTGAAATAAATAAACATGCCTATGAACTTATTTGGGTTCAAAAAACAGGCTATTATGGACCTGCCAACACCACAAGCCTCTCCAAATATAATATCTAAACTGAGTGCTTTGTTAATTATTCACCTGAACAGCATACTTACAGATGTTGATGATGAAACAGGTAAAACATTGTACATATTTAACAATAATTTAAATCATTACCAATTACCTGTAGGTGGTCAATTACAATTTATTACAACCCCTGAGGGTGATGTCAAAATTTCAGTAGGGAGAAATATTTATAGAATTAAGCACTCAAACATGATTTCTGGCACTGTATATACTGTTTCTGCTGGTGACTGCTTATATATTGAAGTCCCTGGATCCTATGACAAGCTTATACCTTTTTTTATAGAATTAAGAATTATATATTCAATAATAAATAACCACTAAAACAAAATGCCTAATGATATTTTTGGCCATACAAGGCATGAAGATCACAGTGATGAGATTCTGATGCTTGATGTCAGAGTCAAGAAATTAAGAAGTGATTTACAAGCTTTACAAGCCACACTCAATGCCAGTCTTCAATTAGAAATTACAAATTTACAATCACAATGCATGGACCCTCTTCTTAAAATTGATTCTGAACTCAAATTATTGCTTCAGAAATATACTGATTTGGCCACATTGGATAATTTTCAAAGTTTAGAAGAGGCTGTAGCAGCTCTTCAAGCCAAATTTAAGACCCAGGCTAACAACTCTGAGCAATTGAAACAACAATTGGAAGAGCAAATAAATAATGTCCAGGCACAGCTCCAAACAATTGTCAAAAGCATAAAATCACAAGAAGATTTTGATCTAGTGATTTCCACTGTAAAGGAACAGATTCAATCACTGGAAATACCTAATCTGGACCCTCTAAACAATGCCATAGCCGAGGTTAAAGAAAAAATTGAGACACTTGAAAATTTTATGAACAATTTGCCATCTTCTGATGCTTTGAGTGCAATAACTCGGAGTGTTGCAAACATTAAGCTGCAACTTGAAACATATGAAGATTTTGGAAAAATTCAAAGTACCATAACCCATCTTGAGGGTACAATAGCAGCAGTGCAAAAAGATTTGGCAAATGTACAAGAATCTCTAGAATCCCGCCTGCCCGGTATTGTAGATACCCTTGTTAGTGTCCAGCAACAAATCACAAAGCTTGAAAACCTCAACACTGAATCTGAGCTATCTCATTTTCATCACTTGATTGATGATATCCAAACAAAACTTGAAATTTTACAACAATCAACACCCACTCAGGCAGATATAGCCCTGCTCCAAGATGCTATGCGTGGTGTGGCTGATGCTTCTGAATTAAACAATGTGAAATTGGCACTTGAATTTTTGCAAAATACTTTATCAAATCTGCCTACATCACAGGAACTTAAAAATATAAAGAGGGCAGTGAATCGCATATTGAAATCAGAAGATATCAGGAATATCCAAACAGAGATCAAACAACTCACTCAGACAGTGGCCACTCTTCCAACAAATCAACATATTACTGAACTGCATGCCCTGTTTGAGGATATCAGAAGACAGGTCCATGATCTTACTGCTCAAAATTCAAAATTGGCAATTGTTGAAAATTTACAGCAAATTGTAGCTAATATCAAGCAACAGCTAGGGACCATGGAATCCAATCAAGCAAATGCTTTGTCTGTTTTTGCGACCCAGCTTCAAGAAATTGTGCAACAATACAAGAAACTTGCTGTGGACATAAGAATCAAGCCGGGGCACAATGAGATTGTTAGGACTATCAATGAGCATCTTGAATCTGTAACAAGTAGATTGCTCACAGCAGAAAAAGAAATAACAGGCATAATTGAAAATCCTAAACATACAGTAATTCTTGAATTGTACAGCATCCCCAACAAAGAATATGATTCACCATTTACACCAGGTGGCAAAATATATATGCTGTCCCCTGCACAATTTTATTACCAGTTTTTTGTTGGGGGCACACTGAGACCAATCAAGATCAAATATTGGCTTCAACCACAGGCACACCACTACCCCACCTTATCAATAACAAATGCTGATAACAAAGTGAAAATCACCAGTGTAGAATTAGAGGATTTTACAGACCCCAATACATTAGAAACAGCCTATGTTGAAGATGATGGCTCTCTGGAATTTAAAATACAAATAGGGGACAAATTATATTTAAAAAATCCTGCAGTATCAGCTGCTGAACACCCTATAGTTGCAATATTCTTGTTTACATATTATGTCTAGACAAAATATTGTTGATGAATTACACAGACAAGCCAGACATAATTATAAGAGACTGCCAGTAGTCACAAAGGGCATAGATGATTTATGGCAGAGCGACTTGATTGAAATGGCAAGTGGACAGTTGAAAAACTTAGACAAAATCAACAAGGGCTACAAGTATCTACTCACTGTAATAGACACAATTTTAAAATTTGCCTGGGCTGTGCCACTCAAATCCAAGACTGGAAAATGTGTTACAGAAGCCATCAGGACAATCATCAATCAGAGTGGAAGATCACCGCGCTATTTGCAAACAGATAATGGCAAAGAATTTTATAATTCTGTGTTCCAACAATTTATTAAAAACCAGTCAATACAACATTACTCGAGTTACAGTGATCTCAAAGCCTCAATTGTAGAGAGATTCAACAAAACCCTAAAAAATCTTATGTATAAACAATTTACCCTCCAAGGTAATTATAAATGGATTAATATTCTTCCAGAACTTCTACATAAATATAACAAGTCGGTCCATTCCACAATCAACAATAAATAAACCTAGGATGAAGGCCAAGGGTGTTATGTATCAGATACCTTATGCAGGTCTCAAATCTCTTGGACCTATTAATAATCTTCTAACCAAAAAGCAGCGCAAGAAAAAAAATTCTTGTCTTGCCAAGGGCCATGGTATGAAATTGTTGCTTAGCACCCCCCAATTAAAAAAATTACAGCAATCAAGAAAAAAATCACATGTGGGGGGATTTATATTTACCATCCCTGCCATCTTAGCTGCTCTCGGGGCTGTGGGGAGCTTGGCTGGGGGATCAGCTGCAATAGCAAAAACAGTAATAGATGCCAAGAAAAATAGGGCTGAATTAGATGAGCAGAGGCGCCATAACCAGGCCATGGAGAAACAAGGCAAAGGTGTTAAGAGAGCCATGAATAAGTTTAAAAAAACAAGAGCCGCTTACAAACCAAGATATTGAAGCTTTAATCAAGCCACTGGGCATCAAAAATTTTAGAGGTGTGTACATGTCTGATTCTTTGCCAGAACAACCACTCAACAAAGAGTGTGGCATTGTTAATTTGGATAAGTACAAAAATCAGGGCACTCACTGGATCTGTTATCTTAAATATTTAAAAAATGAGGCATTTGTGTTTGATTCATTTGGAGGTGTTCCACCTGAAAATTTAGTAAAATATCTAAAATCAGCTAATCTTTATTACAATAATGCCCGTGTTCAAAACTTCAAAGATGTTAATTGTGGACACTTGTGTTTATCTGTTCTTAGATATATGTCTCAAATAAATAAACCATCAATTGAAAAATTTCAAAAAGCACTGTGGTATTTAAAACATCATGGGGGTATTCCATCTCACCAGCCAAAATTCAATATTGAAACTCAGATTACATGATGATATAGTACATCTAAAAACAATAGCTCTCAGAGCATTTTATGGCATGTACTTGATCCCTAATATTACACACCACAACAACACAATTGCAATTGGGGATCAAAAAATTGTCATCACTCCAGGGCAATATAATCTGTCCACTCTAAATGCTCAATTACCCAGAGGTGTAGTTTTAAGTCAAAATTCTGTCACTCATAGAGTAGATATTGCATCTGCCACAGAAACAGTGGATTTGGGTACTATAGGAGAGCTGTTAGGTTTTGAGAACAACACAAAACTTGAACCAGGCATCAAACACACTGCTATTAATATACCTAAATTCTTAGCCATAGAAACTCTGAATATTCACTGTAATGTTTCCGAGGGTATGATCACCAAATCAAATGGCATAGGCGCAAACAAACAAACTGGCATTATTGCAACATTCAAACCTAATTCTGAATTTATGGAACCCATCATCTACAATCCATCACCAACATTATATTTTTCTGTGTGCCATAATAGAATAGATTATATTGAATTGATGGTCACTAATGAAAAAGAAGAATTAGTTGATTTTGCTGGAGCCACAACAACTGTTATCATAGAGATTAACATTTAAATAAAAATACATACAAGAAAAAAAATGGAAAATATTGAGAGTTATGAGCTACAATCATTCCCCCCAAACAGGAGGACATTTGCAAATTTAAATCAACCCAACACAGAGATTGAGGTTGATCTTGATGTAAGGGATGGCTTTATACACCCTCACAGAGCAGATCTATACATCAAATTTGATGTTGTAAAACTCGATGGTACAGATTATCCGGCAAATTCAAATATAAGATTGGTGGACAATTTTGTGCCGCATCTATTCTCTGAAATTGAGGTCAGAAAACATGGTGTTGTTATAAACAGAGTGGATTATCCCGGCATTACCTCCACAGCTTTGGCCACATTAAAATTATCCAAAACCGAGGCTTCTTACTACAAAATAGGTGGATTTGAGGCTGGTGATAAGATATTATCTAAAAGCCACACAGTGCTGTTCCCTATGCGCCTGTTGCCAGGATTCTTCTCAGATTACAAAGATATTATGTGGAAGGGTGGTTTAAGAATCACATTTAGAAGAGCTGCCAATGATAATAATGCTTTGATGAGGTACAGTACATTAAACTCTACAGGGGAAGCTATGCCTAATACCCTACCTGATGAGGGCAAATGCATTATTCAGACTATGGAGCTAAGAATCCCTGTTGTTGAATATGAGGCCAGTTATGCTCTTAAATACAAAGCTGATATAATAAAAAATCCACAGATTCCTCTACAATTTTATACATATCAATGTGTACAGAAGCCCGCAACTGGTACCTATTATGAGTTTGATGCTACAAATTCATTCTCCAGTATACAATATGACATGCCAGATTTTGTGGTGGTATTGTTTCAGACTGGAAGACACAATAATCAGGAAAAAAATTCAATTAAATTTGATAACTGCAACATCAAGAACATATATCTTTAAAATGGCAGAAATAGGTATTTCCTAGAGAAAATTATAATTTAGACATGTCCAAGGATGATTTCCTCAAATTATATGAGGCATTTTCAGCATACAAAAGGGTCACTACTGGCAATACTGACATGTATTACACACCAGATGAATTCAAAGCACAGAGGCCCATGTTTGTCATCAATACTTCAAAAAGGAAACAAGTTTTGGTTAATGACAGGACAAACATTAAAATTATCTGTGAATTCCATGAGGCATTACCTGATGACACCATATGTAGTGTTATTCTCATAGGTGAAAAATCATATGTTTATGATGTAAGAAATGAGAGAGTCACGGAGCAATTCTAGAAGATATTTGCTCTATTATGCTCTTGTACACACTTTGCCAGGTTTCAAACCTCAACTGTATATCAGCTAGCAGTGAATATCTCATGTGTGGGCATATTATTTTGTTGTATGTATTTCAATCTTACACATTTTATCAGGACTCAAACCCAGAGCCCCTGATTACAAGGCAGCAATATTAACACTTCTCCATATGGAATATATCCACATTTTACTGGGTTCTGAGACCCAGAAGCTAATACAGACAAAATTGGATTTTGAACTGTACAATGAATTATTCTCTAAGCCTTGCCTGTGCTCGTATTATCAGAATAATACAAAACTAGAATTGGTTTCAGCATGCAAGGCAGTTCATTGCCACTGTGTCAGAAAATTTGTATCTTTATCTCAATGATCTTTGTTACACTTTTACATGTTGTCTTGCATGACTAAGAATTTTTCCCCTGTCGCGCAGAAAGATTAATGGCCCCTTCAGTGAATCACACAGAAATATCATTAATGCTCCCTTCTAGCTGTGTAGATTATATCTCTTGTGTGCCGGCAAGGCATGCAAGCAAAACATTAGTCTTTTGATAGATTAATATCAATTCATGCATTTCCGAGCTAAAAAATTGCTTACCCCGAGCAATGGAATTGATCAGAAATTAGAAAAAAAGCAGGCAACAGCTCAAATTTTGCTTGCATTTTCTATTGAATTAGATCTGTAAGTTGTAGAGCATAGGAATATGGCCAAAAACAATATCAAAAGAGCCATATTTTTGACAAGTTTATGAACAACAATCACACAGATATAGCTTTTACACACCTGGCCGAATCTGTCTGAGGAGAGGAGGGGGGGTTCAGATCTGGGAGCTATAAGTTGTATATCAACTAGCAGTAATTATTCTCAAAATCTCACGTGTGGACATATTATTTTGCCACATGTATTTCAATTTTACACATTTTATCAGGACTCAAACCCGAGCCTCTTGTTTACAAGGCAACAATATTAACATTTTGCCATCAGGGGAGGCTTCACATTTTATGAAGACTTAAACCCAGAAACCTCCTGATTACAAGACAATAAAAACCATGGGGCTATGCACCACACTCTACCGGATCTCAGAACCCAGGAGCTATGAGCTTTATATAAGTATTTTTGGTTTAGTAATCTAGAGGCTTCTAGGTTTGAGTCGGCCCCCTCTAGAATCAATCTGAGGGGAGGCTCATCTTTTTTACACTAGAATTCAAGATTCCTGGGATTTTGACAGAAAAACACACTGTAAACAATAAGATGATATGGGAACTTGGCATAGTTTTAAGTGTAGGCAAATCTGTCTGAGGGGCTTCATCTTTTCTACACTAGAATTCAAAATTCTTAAAAATTCAGAGCATATCACACCTGAAGAATTAGAGTATAAGCCCCTCTTGCCATTGTTTTAAGTGTAGGCAAATCGGGTTGTTCAATCAAATAGCCTCTTCTTTTCTACACTTATAAGTGGTGCTCATCCTATATACTTTTATACTACTGAAGCCCATTTTCATTTTTTCAAGAGAAGGGAAGAGTCCTAAAAAATTTTATCAACTTGGTGTTACACATTCATTCATCTAATTTTATCACCACTATATTCAACTTTATCCATTTTAAGGAATACACACAATGCATCTGCTTCAGATAGCTGTATTATGGAACGTATTTGAAGGAATGACTTCCTATTTACAAGTGTGTTTATGGAAGATGTACTAAAGTAGGAAAAAATCCAGTGTTCGGAAGCTACTTTTAAAATGGTAACTAGTTACAGTATAGTTACTTGCTTAAAAAAGTAACAGTTACAGTTACTCATTTAAAAAGTAACTCAGTTACAGTTACCTGTACTTCAGAAGTAACTGTAAGCTACGTTTACAGTTACTTTCTGCTGAAAATGTTGTTGCAACCAAATTACACAAATCGATCATTAATTGTAATAAAATATTTTGTGAAGACTAACATGCATTTCACTCATGTTACTGGTACATAATTTAAGTCTCCTGTGCTTTGCGCAACGTCATGAAGGCGCATGGGGGGGGAGGGTGAAGTTAGGACTTCACACTTTCTTGTGGGTGATGTGATCAGTACCACGCCCCAGAGTTTTCTTCAGATACCCACTTTATACGACGCTGGGTGTGCGCCGGAGCCGCTTCAACGGGTGGAAAAAATCACAGTTCTCTCCCACCGAGTATCGAATACGGGTCTCTCGCATGGTAGTCAGGCACCCTTTATTTTATTTTTAAAGAATACCCCTATGCGGTAGTATCTCCCGTTATTCATATTTTCTCAATTTTCATGTACGTCAATTTTCTCTGTTTTCTGTATTCTCATTGGGACAAATACAAACATCCATGTCCGAACCGAACTAAAATGCGGGACCCCCGACGTATAGTGCGTTGTGTTAACCACTCCGCCACGGAGGTCGACTGATCTACCGTGACTCATACATTTATATTTAAATAAAATTTATATTTATTTTCGTTGTTGTACTGGAACTGTTGGAACTGTATAGAAATAGCATGATTTTATACCACATAACATACCGGTTCCTCTCATTCGCTGCTCACGTGTGTGTGTTCGCTAAAGGGATGCAGGGTGCTATCTCGACAATTTACCGGGGTCGAACCACATTTCTGTTTCACTAGTAATTTAACTTCAAAATAAGCTTTGTACAAAACATTTTTTTAAATATGGGACGCAATTTTTTAAATTAATAGTTGACGAAAAATTGCCGATTTAAGTTTGTATCCTGACAATGAAAAAGTTCAAGGCCACTTGACGATCAGAACAGATGCTGCGACTAGGCCTACAGGTTAAAGTAAGATTTGACATTCCAACCACAAAACCTATTGAGTACAAGGCCATAGCAAGGCAATAAGCACAACAATATCTCTGGGATATGTACTGTGTACATAATTTCATAATTCATTTTTGTTTTGGAACTGATCAAGAGAATGAATTCAATATAGATTGTTCAGTATTTTAGTAATGATATTTGTTCGCTAATGCTACTTGAGAACGTATGCTGAAAACGAAAAATATATCTAACACAAAAATGCCACCTTTAACCTGGCCACGTGTTTTAATTCAGGGCTGTCGAAAGATTATGTATGAGCATCAAAACATTATCCACTTACAAACTTACAGAGTTCTACCGTATAGGCTGATATAGGTTGTGTTTGTGTGTTTAGGAGGGAGGGAGAGGGAGAGAGAGAAAGAGAGCACTCTCGTGGCAGACTGAACGTGCTTCGAAACCAGAGGTCTTAAGTTCGAACCACGATTAAGGCATTGATGTATCTCTATGTTTGCCCCACCACAACCATGTCTTGGATTAACCAAGAGACAAAGAGGCAACGTAATATATCCTAAGAAGAAAGAATACAGAACAGAGACAGGGGAATTCACATATCGATCCGAGTGGAGGTTGTGTGTTGCAAACGAAAATGTGTAACTATTATGGCAATTGTTGTTGGTTGGCGTGAATTGTTAATCTGCCTAAAGTCTTAAAATACTCTAATATTAGGTTTTCTGTTGCAATTATTATTACAATTTTGAGAGCCCCCATGACCGAGTGTTTTCGCATACTGCTCTATGAAAGCGGAGACCCTATGTTCGATGCTTTGGTAATATTTAAGAGATTATTATGTTCGTTCATTTATTTGGTCACTCCATTATTCGTCCTTATCATTGAAATAAACGAAGAGGGTTAGAAAATGGTCGAATAGATAGCAAAGTTACCACATGCCTATCACGTGCCGAAAGGAAGGATCTTCTTTGCTAGTTTTCTCTTTATAAATGATAACCACAATAACAAAAAGAAACTAACGAAAACACAAACAACGCATTTTGATTAATAAAGAAAATAAATCGCCAGCTCAGAACATGATTTCTTGCTAGCCCAAAATGGACAACAAATATTTCTTCTGCGGCCAAATGACAACAGAACGAAACGCTATGCTAATTCCTTGAGGACATGTGGCTAACATTTTTCTCCTGTGTAGCGCTGACGACTTTGACAGTTGTGCAGCTCTTCCTTGTCTTGCATACAGTTTCGACATTGACGTTGCAGTGTTTCGAATTCAATTTCGTGTTTTTTTGTGTAAGACGTGAGGCTCAGTGAGGCCTTACATAAGAATTTCAGTGTACATCCTGGTCTGCATTGGTGCAGGCTAACTAGGCTCTAATGGCTCGACTCCAAGCCTCTGTGAGGCTTCTGTTGTGTTCTCTCAATATGTCTCTGTTATTGTCCTTTCATTAACTCCATCTTATCGCAATTCATTCACATCGTCGCGAATAGCCAAAAGTGGCAGAAAAGCAACAGAAAATAGCAAACCAATCAATCTATCAAGTTAAGCATTTGCTCTCTCACTCTCTCTCTCTCTCTAACACTGTATGTGTGTGTGTGTGTGTGTGTGTGTGTGTGTGTGTGTGTGTGTGGGTACGCAGATATATTCTTCTTAGGACCGGCGTATCTTTAAACACCTTTCTTAATGGGACCAAAAAAAATGTTGGGACTTTTTGCCGGTCCCAATAAGGAAAAGGCCATTTCGAGACTCCTGAGACCCCTTGCGACCTGTACGCGAAGTATTTCGAAGGGACCAAAAAGTTCATATTTGTTGGATTAGTGTTTATGTCGCTGTGTTACACTCTGCCACCTGCTGGTGAAACCTGGTACCTTCAAGGCTGTGTAAAACTGTGGTGTTTAATCGCACCCCTTGGTACCGTGAAGTGTGGTTGTGTAAAATCTTGGATCTATTTCGCATGTATTGGTACCGAACATCGCAGGGGGTTGAGAGGCAAGGAAAGGTTCGTTCGGCGGCCGCCGGGCTTCCCCGCTCGCCTGGCCGTCCTGTTGCTCCCGAGCTGTCAATGTTGCCAACTTAAAACTTTGGAACCAAATCTGTTCTTCTATTATACTTTATTCCTATACTCGAACAATACTCTACAAGATAATTTCTTCCTCCAAATGTGACTTTTTTATGTACCCATAACAAATTATCAGTTGGTTTTAATATAACACTAGTAAATGCACTATAAATGCATTTCTAAAGCACATTTTCTTCCATTGCCAAGAAACAAATAGCAGAGTTTTCAGACTTTATTGGTAACATCTCGTTGCTTGTTTCGGTCATGCTGAAGAAAAATGAATTGATAACGAAATAATAATAATATTTTTTTAAAGAAATAAGAATGGAGATTTCTGTTCAAAAGTGACAACAGACGGGGCAATACGGGTGGGGGGTTATATCGAAGTGACAAATGACACAGGTACCTTGGTCTATATGCAAGTCTTCTCATATTCGCCAACAACAGACCAAGACGACATGATGCATAACATTCCTGGAACTTTCAGACCGAAGTGGAAGGCGACAAGTGACACGTATCGCTTTGAGACAATTGCAACACTAATGAATTCAACATTTCGAAACAAAGCAATGTGACAAGTTGCACGTCTCGCTTATTGCTTCCGTGTTGCACAGAATGGGCAGTTTTCTAAATATCGTGAATTATGTCGCATCGGTCTGGTGTTCGGGCTTTCGCATTTTAATGCTTTCTGATAGACTAAAGTGGCCCGTGTGTCTTGTCACTTGTCACTTCGATGTGAACCTTAATTGTCACTTGCCGCTGTTGTGTGATACTTGTTCCCTGTAGCTTCGGTTTGAAGTCTCTCCGTAAGAAACCATTCAACGCGTGGGCACGACCCCAGACTGGAGAAACACGGCAACGCTCATTGAGAGAAACACGTAAGCGACACATGTTGTTTGTCGTGTCGCATTGGTTCGAAAACGACGCCCGGGTCCCAGGTTCGAATCCTGGCCTTTGCATAGACGTTTGTGAGTGTTTATTCATCAATTTCATCATATCATCAGTCATCCCCATCTTCGCAAATTAGCCAAAAGTGGCATAAAAAGGGAAGTAAAATATAGCAAAATAGGATTGGTTCGAATGTTTCATTTATATTTTATCGAATATTTCATATATATAAACGCTCATATTCAAACTAAGGGGTTCATACCGAAGTAACAAGCAACACGCACCTCTTAAGAATATAAGCAAGCATTCAGTGCAGCTGCGCTACCAGAAGACGCCACCAGATTAGAACGACGCAATGCGACTCGACATTTGCACCTTGTCATGTCACTTCGAAACGTCACATATACTTTTGAGTGTTTGTTTCCAAGTTATATGCTTCGCTTCTCACTTTGGTCTGGAAGCTCCCTAAACTCGTACAGGATTCGAACACAGAATCCCCAGTGTAGAGCACGGAGACAAGTGTTCATACGTCTAAAAGCTAACTGCTTGGTCTGAGTCCTTAAATCAATGTAGTTCTTTTTTTACGACCGTGTTTGGCAACACTGTTGTTTTATGCGATCCACCTCTGCGGCCACTGCGCCGTGCATGAGTTTTTTTGCTACGTTGCCACACTTTTTGGTGTCTTCACTTCCCGCCCTCTCTGCTTA
Organism: Lepisma saccharinum; assembly: GCF_977018435.1. Taxonomy (NCBI): domain Eukaryota; kingdom Metazoa; phylum Arthropoda; class Insecta; order Zygentoma; family Lepismatidae; genus Lepisma; species Lepisma saccharinum. Next base: position 27,674,794 of record NC_139235.1, read on the forward strand.
AAGTGCGACTTGAAAAGTTGAGAAGCTCCTCACCTGGCAACGTCGCGGGGGAACACAAGTAGTCTCCCCTCTTGCAGAAAAGGATCAACGCGACTTGTTAAGCTGCCCGTTATCACGTTCATCTATCTCTCCATTGCTTATCAGCTTCACAAAGTGGGAAACCCGTCATTTCGTATGTTGAAGTTGATACAATTCCATTTAAGTTACATTCTGTGTCCTGCTCTTGTTGTCGTGTTGTTTATGTGCGTGTATTCAAGAGAAAATATAAATAGATAACATACGAATTCTTACGCAGGGATATTCGAATTATTATATGCGTATCATCCTTAATGCACATTCTTACTTACATAAAACAACAGAGAGGACAATGAAATAAGGGTATCTTTGCTAATGTTTCCCAACAGACAACTTTGGGGAAAGGGGAAAACCTCCAGTAGAAAACATTGATTTTATTCCTTTATGATAAATAATGCCTGGAAACTACACATGTACTTACCATCTACGATCATAAAGAAAATATTAATTCCATTAATTTTAAAATGACAAGGTAAAATAAAACTATATAAATACTCTTCCCATTTCTAAACGTGAATAATATGTAGATGTTTATTTGATTGAAATTAAAATAAATTATGTAATAAAGTAAAGGGCAAACATAAAATTCAGTTTTAGTAAAAGGAAGCGTGTTCATTTCCTTAGTGTGGCTTTATTGAGACAATATTTACGAAGTTACACAAGCAAGGGTACTTAGGGGAACAGCGAAGCCCTAGGCAGAGGTTATGCCATTAAAATGTGTGTGGGCGAGTGCTACAAAAGGTAAAGTTCTTTCTTCTGCATCTTACGGTGCTACCTTTCAAGCAGAAGATATGGCTCCACACATTCTCGATCACTGCCGTACTGCGGGTGATATTATCAACAGCACGCTCCGTTGAAGGGATAGTAAAAAATGAAAGCTATGTTGTTAAACTTCCCCTTAAAGCAGTATATGCGGTGGAGCCATATATTGTGGTTCGGAACCCACTTTAAACTGTGGGTCCAGTCCCGATTAGCCTAACTGTGCATAAAGTGGAATTAAAACACCAAATCAATCGATCAATCAATCAATGCGTATATGTTCTCATTCAGTAAATTCGACTCTATTGTAGCTGCCGGCCCTCATGGCGGAGTGGTTCGCACATCGCGCTACGTCACCAGGGGTACCGGGTTGGAATCCCGGCCTGAGCGTGGATGCTTGTGAGTGCCCATTCATCAATTTCATCATATCATCACTCATCCCCATTTTCGCATTTTAGCCAAAAGTGGCACAAAAAGCGAAGTAAAATAAAGCAAATCAATCGATCAATCTATTGCAACTGACCTTCGTGGCGGAAAGGTTAGCACAGCGCATTACGACGCTACTTGGGTGTTCCTTTGTGGGCGCTCTTCATCAATTTCATCGTATCATTACTCATCCCATCGTTTCGACTAGACAAAAGGGGAGAAGAAAAGCGACGCTAAATAATAATTTTCAAATCAAATCAACTGTATTGTATTCATTTTTTTACCTTCCGGCCTGTATGAAGGAGTAGCTACGAAGCCAGAAGCCCTAATTTAGAATCCTGAGTAAGGCACAGATATACCATTGTGTTCGTTCTTTCATTTATTTCTGCATTCCACCATTAATGCTCATTAACGATTAACAGAAGAAAAGCAATTCAGATTAACGTTAAAGGCTATACGTTGCATTTTTCTGTCGCTTCATTAATGTTTACCATTTCACTATCCTAGGGGATAATTTTAGTTAAGCAACGTAAGGAATATTTACATTCGAGGCAATCCAAGGCATGGGAAGGGATAATAAATTCAAAATACCGTCTTTCGAAGCGTCACATAAATTTTATGCAGTTGTGTTTGTACGTTGAGCATTTTATTGTTAGTTGATTTAGTTTATTTAACGTCGCATTTCTACCATTTCTGGCTAATTGCGAGGTTGCAAATGAATGTTAGAAATGGATGAAGGGACAAACATATAACGCAAACCCCACAGAGGATTATACTGATTGTGAATCCAAGCGCTAGAACCTCCTTCTGCACAATGCAGTCGAGGTTGTACTACGTGGAAGAGAGGTTGACATTTGGATGTGTTGAACATTTTATTGTATTATAATTGTCAGATATACAATGTTACAAAGTAACACACTGTATCTAGGAAACTGTAATATATCAAGAGACAGCCGCTCGGGATCACAGGATCATAAAATATGCTGACAGCACTAAACTTAACTCTCCTAAGCAACTAGCATGTTTAATTTTTACAATTAAGATTCTAATCAGTGGCGACGATTAGGGGGAGCGAGGGAGGCTGTTGTCCCCTTATTTATGCCACTTTTGCCCTCACACTATGCTAAATCTTATGCACCAAAGTAAACTGTCTTTGCCCCACTCCCCAGTTTTGGAACCCAATCACCGCCACTGATTCTAATGACAATTCTACGTTCTTAGGTTAGGAGAGGAGATTTAGGGCTCTTAGCAACCAATTTTCGCTTCGTGTGCACATCGCACTGCACCACGTTCTCCGCTTGCTTGTCACTGCTGTGTGCCGTATTCTATGACATTCTAATATTGTCCTCGGATTTCTTACAACTTTTCTTTCAATCCTCGATTTTTGGCCAGGTCAAGAAATTTATTATTTGTGTGTGGGCTTTCTCGTTTTGGGGAATTTTTCTCTGAAAACAGGCATATTGTATGCATTGGCGGATCTAGCGGGAATACCCCCGGTTCACTTGCTCTTCCCAAAGGATGACTAACTATTATAAAAAGTTAGATAGCATTATATTAAAAGAACATAAAATGATCGAGCAGTTCTTTTCCAGATAGTAAAGTTTGACGCAAATGCATAAATAGGGAATAGATTTATGAGATACCTAAGTAAATTTAATCCGGGACTTGTTGTTTGCAAGGCAATAACGTTAACTGATGGACACAAAGCGAGAGCATTTTAGCTTGAATATTTCCAATGTCTGTCCTTTCTTTCTGTTTTCATTGTTCACACAAATACAACAGAACTTCATCTATTTCACACCTCTAGTAATTGATTAATTGAGTCTTAAATTCAATTTTCTGCACAGATATGTTAATTGGGACTGGACGGACTTACGGTTTTATGTGAGATACGAACCTTTAAATGCCTCCACAGGGTATGGAACCCTAATCCCTTAATTAAAATGCGACGACCAGGGTGCTTTGGTGTATGCCGGTATTATAATGAACACTGTTCCGTTTCAAATGAGACAGTGCACCGAAAAATGTGAAAGAGGCCTCCCCGATGGCGCAGTGGTAACGTTGTCGCCTCGTAATCAAGGGGTCCCGGGTTTGATACCCGTTGGACACACATAGTGGTTCGGATCCCACTTTAAACTGTAGGTCCAGTCCCGATTTGCCTTTATGTGCAAAATGGAAAGAAAAACACTGTGATAAAATAAAGAGCAAGACGTATGAAAAGTATATTCGGAAACAGTTATTTTCAAATCTTCCTCCACGGACCGTCATTATTGTGGACCAACAGCTGCAAGAATGAACAGCTTCCCACCAAGTCATGCATTCTTGTATGTTCCTGGTCAAAGCAAACTATTGTAGGTGCCAGCACCCATGTTGTGACCCCACGCTTTTGATGGGCAATTGTTCTCGCATATTTAAATATAAGGGGAATTTGATGCTGAACGTGCTGCTATTACATTAAATTGCAAGTTTAATTTCATCTTAACATCGGAAATTATGTCGGAACATCAGTGCTGTGAAACTAAGAATTTTAATAAGACGATCGTCAATAACAGAAAAGATATCGGAACTAAAAATAGCCTTAAAATTTGCACAGCTCTTGTTTACGTCACTTTGAATTTTCACAATTTAAGTGATTTATTCTTATGAATCTCGTAAAGAATAATACATAATAATTCCACGCGACTGCACTTTTTTTATAGCTAGTTGTTATTAATACCCGACTTATTTTTTTTCGTGATATCATACTTTTCCTCATGGCTAGTAAATATGGTTCTCTATTTTATACATGCACATTTATCGAGAAGAATAGTTATTACAAAAAATATGTTACATTCTGTTTCATAACTCGCAACCTCTATGACTTTCTTATTTACAGGAATTATAATCTTAAAAGGACGAAAATACGAGGGGAAAATGTCTGCTTCATACAAAGAAAACATGTTAATATTAAGTTATGGGATAGGGCATAGTGTATAATAATAAATATTATGCGCTTATCCACATAATACATTTTATCTTTGTAATTTGGGTAGTTTCCCCGATTCCTACTCCCCCTGTTGAATTGCACATACTCGCAAGTCGCAACAAGAGGAAACATAAAACCGTAGTGCAAAAATCTATTTTTTAAAAAAATTATAGACCCATGGCAGCTAGGGATGACCCAAATAACGTCAAGTTTTGTGGTCTTTGTGCATAAATATACTATACTTAGCCCGTCTGAGCTACCCTGTCGTTGCGCTTTAATATATTAATTCTTAGGTTCAGGACAACGTAATTTTCAGAAACTTATGACTTGCTACATAATCCTAAAGCTTTGCTAAACAATTTTTGTCATCGATTTACACGAGAAATTCTTACCTTCGTTGAAAATAACGTTTGAATAGCCATCCTATCGCGCTCCAATGTAAAGCTTAGGACAACCAGATGATGAACGAAATTATTTAGGGACACAACAGGTCTAGCGCCTCTAAACTGGGTGTCAGTGTAGGATCCGAGCACTTCGATGTTTCTCGGAATTTTGAGGGAGCGACCTTTCCACCCCTCGCAGGCCATCAACCGGCAGGGTTGGGTATCGCCGTTGCGTCCAAACAATGTTTCCAGCTCGAGTAGTTTGTGACCAGAATGAAGAATGACCGCTTGTATGGCGGTAAACCGCGTATATGCAAACAGTTACAAGTGGTTTCGAATCAGAGGGCAACACACGCTAAAATAAGTATAATGGTGGCAGGATGCCTATGTATGAGTAGTATTGATGTACGATAACGGATGTTGCTATTTAATATTCGCAATTAATTTGCACGTACTTATAACTAATTTGCACGGGTTTTAATTAATTCGCATGTACTTAGAATACTTTACATTTATGTATTTGCATGTTTATAACTTTTTTATGAATATATATTTATTTATTTTATGAAAAATATGTATATAGAAGGTAATTAGAGGTACTAAACGCTATGCATATGGTTTTATATTTATTACTGCAAAGTATGTAATGTATCAATCGATAATATTAATGTTTATAATATTGAAAATAAGTTTTCTATGGTTTATGAACCGCTTTGAATGGTGGTAATGGGTGTAGGTACAGGTCCAATTACGATTGGGGACGGTTCCGGTACTCGAACCTGCGATATGCAAAGTTATTAATTAGTACTATGCAGTAATTTCATCATGTTATGAAACACCATGGTTTCAAATGCTAGACAGAAGACGGTGAACTCAGCGCTCCGCGCTGAGGGTAGAGGAGAAAGGAATTTGGAGGATGAGCGGTCAAGGTCAAATGACGTCACAACGTCAGAACAAAGAACGAACCCAATTGACCAATCAGAGAACGCGTCGGTAGATTTTCAGAACCGGTTTTTTCAAGGTTAACCAGTACGCAAGAACAGGGGAAAGCTATGCAATACTGTAGGGCAGGGGAGGGATTGAACCAGACAACAAAGGATGTCTGGAAATGCGCAGCAAGGGTCAAATTTTTTGAAGCTATGCGTCGCTTGTAGAACCGGTTTCCCCGCCGCCAATTAATATTCCGCTCAGGGTTGCCCCAAGGCACAGGACGCTTTAGCGCAGGTTTTTTTTATCTGTACTATGAAGAAGGAAGAGCTATCAGGGACGGGGCCTACAGTTTTCACTATTTGCTTTCATCACGGGGTAACGAACCTAGGACCCTTTGATTATTGATTTAGGTAGTAAATGTATGTTACTGTGTGCTATTTAACTTAATTTTGAGTTTATTTTTTACCAAACTTTGACTTTATGTCAAACATTTTCACAGCTTATTCTTATTTTTACCAAAATAACACTATTTGTACTATTCAGGCAACATTTTTTATTAAATTTTGGACTCACAAAGATATTTTTACAACTTTTTAATTTATTATTTTACAATTTTATATCTATTTTTACCAAAATAACACTATTTATACTATTCAGGAAATACTTTTAGTTATATTTTCGACACACAAAGTGTGTGTTCTCAACTTCTATCTGTTTATTAGGCTTATTATTACTCAAATAACACTATTTGTACTATTCAGGCAACATTTTGTTATTAAATTTTGGACTCACAAAGACATTTTTTTCAACTTTTAACTTATTATTTTACAACTTTATGTTAATTTTTTACCAAAATAACACTATTTGTACTATTCAGGCAACATTTTTTATTAAATTTTGGACTCACAAAGATATTTTTACAACTTTTTAATTTATTATTTTAGTTTTATACCTATTTTTACCAAAATAACACTATTTATACTATTCAGGAAATACTTTTAGTTATATTTTCGACACACAAAGTGTGTGTTCTCAACTTTTATTTGTTTATTTCACAAGTTTAGCCTAATATTTACTCAAATAACACGATTTGAACGTGTTTGGACACACACACACACACACACACACACACACACACACACACACACACACACACATCCACACACACACACACACACACACACACAGAGAGAGAGAGAGAGAGAGAGAGAGAAAGAGAAAGAGAGAGGTATTTTGAATTAAATTTTATACACATGAAGTGTGTTTCGTCAAGGTTTACCCTTTTATTTTACAAGTTTAGGCTTACTATTACTCAAATAACACAATTTAATCCAGTCAGGAAGGATTTGGTATTATATTTTGGATGCACAAAGAGATGTTTTCAACTTTTTACTGATTTTTTGCAGGGTATGTATTAATTTTTATTTATTTTGTTTTGTATCATATATACATTTTCAAATTTTTAACTTAGAGTTTAGTATTTATTTAAATCTTTTCAAAAACACTAAAGAAAAAGTACTTTTAGCTAAAATGTAAGCCACCGAATATATTATCATTATTATTATTTACTGATTTCCACTATGCTATTTTTGGTTCTGAATTTCTATATGTATTTATTTAGGTCAGGTTACGCCTGCTACGTAGGAAAGTTTGTTTATTTTAGAGTTTGCTGAGTATTTTGTTACTTTTACACTAGGTAAAGTTTCCTAAATATATCAGGTAGGGCTCCATCTATATACTTTTGTCTTTGCTGTTTGGAGATGATGCGATCAGCATCACTCTCCATCTGCTTTTTATTTTATGTACCCAATATTATTTTGAGGCTTAGTCAATTCTAGAGCCTATTTATGCAGGAGAGAGGACTTGAAAATTTTGATCTCAGATAACCCACAACTATTTGTCAGAGTATTTTAAAGGATATTTTATATTTATTATGTGCCACTAGAATATCAAAGCTTGCTTAATTTTTATGTCTGTAACGCTGTTATTGTATTTCTAGCTAAGGCTTACTGGATAAAGAACACGAAATGTTTATCATTTCGACTATTTGCCTTTATACGAGGCCAAATTTGTAGTGTAACGAAAATTATTGTGTGTCTATAAAAACTGAAATTCCTTTACCGATGGGTCCATAACTAGACGATTACCAACATTGTTCCTTTTTTAAAATATATATATATATATATATATATATATATATATATATATATAACTATTTATCAATATATTGACAATTCACAGGACAAGACGAAGTTCACAGACGATTGACTATATGGATGACTATATGGACCATAGCTCCACTTGCTAAACTCTTTTTCTATGCTATAAGAATAATTTAGCCCTATAGCCTTTTTCTAGGTATTTTTTGAAGTATTACTGGTTTTTTGGGTGCATCAACACTTGGGTTATTTCCATTTGGTTTATTATACGAGGCTACAATCACTATTTGAACACTGAAATCCTCAGATTGAAACTAAAAGCTTAGGCTGTAACTAGGGATTTAGTATGTATATCGACAATTTATAGGACAACACGAACCTTACAAAGGATTATAGGTGACGTAGGACCACACGCCACAGCTTTGTTAATCTTCAAGAAGCATTTACAGCTAATATTACGAGGAAATGAGGTTGATTTTTTACTGTTTCACAAGAATGCTATTTTTTATACACCCAATATTTGCTTTTTCAAGTAACTACATGTACCAGAAGTACTTACAGGCCAACTCTAACTAGACTTCGATTTATATAAATGTGGCAAGAACTATATTTCTGAGGAAGTACGCAAAAGCAGATTACCCGATTAAAGTATCTGAAAAACAGATTTTTCTATGTAAGTATATTTTTATTGACTGGATTATTTAACAGATCAAACAGGAAGACTGCAAAATTCATTAAATGTAGTTCTATAGTATAGGTGGTTTCAGAGATATAAAAAGAACAAATATAAGATTTCGCTTTTTTTGCTTCTGAGGCTAATCGCGACGCTAAGGGTAAATGGCGAGGAAATGTAACGGAGGAGAAAGTCCCGAAAGTTATGGGCTCCATGTAAGTTAATACTGTCACAGAGATATTACAGTAGGTGTAGGTTCTACCACCAGAACATTTCTATTATAATAATACTGGTTTCATACTGTGCTCAACACTTAAAATAAACTATTATTATTGTTATGCTGTACTGTTAGCTAAAGATGCTGATATTTGAGAAACTTAAAAGCTTATTTGCAAAATTTTAGATAAATAATAATCTGTTACACTGTAAACATATTTTATATCCATTCTGCAAAAGATCCGATGACAAAATTTAAAAATTGTTATCGCCCAGACAGGACTCGAACCCTGGACAGATAGGTTAAAAGCCTAACGCTATACCAACTAAGCTATCTGGGCACAAGATATTCTTTTCTTGAAAAGTTAGTTATGTTAAGGAATATATTGAAACATTTGAGAACACTTTTGGTCTGGTTAGACAGAGAAGGAGACAACGTTTCCAAATTTTTACAGACTGGATGTATTTGACCACTATAGAGGCCTTTACTATATGTAATTCGAAACGCTAAAGTTCAGTTAGCTTCCAAAATTGAGGTAAAGATTGTGTTTAGCTTTATTTGTCCGTAACTGGATATAATTGTAACTTGTTAATCTCGCTAAACACAATCTTTACCTCAATTTTGGAAGCTAACTGAACTTTAGTGTTTCGAATTACATATAGTAAAGGCCTCTATAGTGGTCAAATACATCCAGTCTGTAAAAATTTGGAAACGTTGTCTCCTTCTCTGTCGAACCAGACCAAAAGTGTTCTCAAATGTTTCAATATATTCCTTAACATAACTAACTTTTCAAGAAAAGAATATCTTGTGCCCAGATAGCTTAGTTGGTATAGCGTTAGGCTTTTAACCTATCTGTCCAGGGTTCGAGTCCCTGTCTGGGCGATAACAATTTTTAAATTTTGTCATCGGATCTTTTGCAGAATGGATATAAAATATGTTTACAGTGTAACAGATTATTATTTATCTAAAATTTTGCAAATAAGCTTTTAAGTTTCTCAAATATCAGCATCTTTAGCTAACAGTACAGCATAACCAGTATTATTATAATAGAAATGTTCTGGTGGTAGAACCTACACCTACTGTAATATCTCTGTGACAGTATTAACTTACATGGAGCCCATAACTTTCGGGACTTTCTCCTCCGTTACATTTCCTCGCCATTTACCCTTAGCGTCGCGATTAGCCTCAGAAGCAAAAAAAGCGAAATCTTATATTTGTTCTTTTTATATCTCTGAAACCACCTATACTATAGAACTACATTTAATGAATTTTGCAGTCTTCCTGTTTGATCTGTTAAATAATCCAGTCAATAAAAATATACTTACATAGAAAAATCTGTTTTTCAGATACTTTAATCGGGTAATCTGCTTTTGCGTACTTCCTCAGAAATATAGTTCTTGCCACATTTATATAAATCGAAGTCTAGTTAGAGTTGGCCTGTAAGTACTTCTGGTACATGTAGTTACTTGAAAAAGCAAATATTGGGTGTATAAAAAATAGCATTCTTGTGAAACAGTAAAAAATCAACCTCATTTCCTCGTAATATTAGCTGTAAATGCTTCTTGAAGATTAACAAAGCTGTGGCGTGTGGTCCTACGTCACCTATAATCCTTTGTAAGGTTCGTGTTGTCCTATAAATTGTCGATATACATACTAAATCCCTAGTTACAGCCTAAGCTTTTAGTTTCAATCTGAGGATTTCAGTGTTCAAATAGTGATTGTAGCCTCGTATAATAAACCAAATGGAAATAACCCAAGTGTTGATGCACCCAAAAAACCAGTAATACTTCAAAAAATACCTAGAAAAAGGCTATAGGGCTAAATTATTCTTATAGCATAGAAAAAGAGTTTAGCAAGTGGAGCTATGGTCCATATAGTCATCCATATAGTCAATCGTCTGTGAACTTCGTCTTGTCCTGTGAATTGTCAATATATTGATAAATAGTTATATATATATATATATATATATATATATATATATATATATATTTTAAAAAAGGAACAATGTTGGTAATCGTCTAGTTATGGACCCATCGGTAAAGGAATTTCAGTTTTTATAGACACACAATAATTTTCGTTACACTACAAATTTGGCCTCGTATAAAGGCAAATAGTCGAAATGATAAACATTTCGTGTTCTTTATCCAGTAAGCCTTAGCTAGAAATACAATAACAGCGTTACAGACATAAAAATTAAGCAAGCTTTGATATTCTAGTGGCACATAATAAATATAAAATATCCTTTAAAATACTCTGACAAATAGTTGTGGGTTATCTGAGATCAAAATTTTCAAGTCCTCTCTCCTGCATAAATAGGCTCTAGAATTGACTAAGCCTCAAAATAATATTGGGTACATAAAATAAAAAGCAGATGGAGAGTGATGCTGATCGCATCATCTCCAAACAGCAAAGACAAAAGTATATAGATGGAGCCCTACCTGATATATTTAGGAAACTTTACCTAGTGTAAAAGTAACAAAATACTCAGCAAACTCTAAAATAAACAAACTTTCCTACGTAGCAGGCGTAACCTGACCTAAATAAATACATATAGAAATTCAGAACCAAAAATAGCATAGTGGAAATCAGTAAATAATAATAATGATAATATATTCGGTGGCTTACATTTTAGCTAAAAGTACTTTTTCTTTAGTGTTTTTGAAAAGATTTAAATAAATACTAAACTCTAAGTTAAAAATTTGAAAATGTATATATGATACAAAACAAAATAAATAAAAATTAATACATACCCTGCAAAAAATCAGTAAAAAAGTTGAAAACATCTCTTTGTGCATCCAAAATATAATACCAAATCCTTCCTGACTGGATTAAATTGTGTTATTTGAGTAATAGTAAGCCTAAACTTGTAAAATAAAAGGGTAAACCTTGACGAAACACACTTCATGTGTATAAAATTTAATTCAAAATACCTCTCTCTTTCTCTTTCTCTCTCTCTCTCTCTCTCTCTCTCTCTCTGTGTGTGTGTGTGTGTGTGTGTGTGTGGATGTGTGTGTGTGTGTGTGTGTGTGTGTGTGTGTGTGTGTGTGTCCAAACACGTTCAAATCGTGTTATTTGAGTAAATATTAGGCTAAACTTGTGAAATAAACAAATAAAAGTTGAGAACACACACTTTGTGTGTCGAAAATATAACTAAAAGTATTTCCTGAATAGTATAAATAGTGTTATTTTGGTAAAAATAGGTATAAAACTAAAATAATAAATTAAAAAGTTGTAAAAATATCTTTGTGAGTCCAAAATTTAATAAAAAATGTTGCCTGAATAGTACAAATAGTGTTATTTTGGTAAAAAATTAACATAAAGTTGTAAAATAATAAGTTAAAAGTTGAAAAAAATGTCTTTGTGAGTCCAAAATTTAATAACAAAATGTTGCCTGAATAGTACAAATAGTGTTATTTGAGTAATAATAAGCCTAATAAACAGATAGAAGTTGAGAACACACACTTTGTGTGTCGAAAATATAACTAAAAGTATTTCCTGAATAGTATAAATAGTGTTATTTTGGTAAAAATAGATATAAAATTGTAAAATAATAAATTAAAAAGTTGTAAAAATATCTTTGTGAGTCCAAAATTTAATAAAAAATGTTGCCTGAATAGTACAAATAGTGTTATTTTGGTAAAAATAAGAATAAGCTGTGAAAATGTTTGACATAAAGTCAAAGTTTGGTAAAAAATAAACTCAAAATTAAGTTAAATAGCACACAGTAACATACATTTACTACCTAAATCAATAATCAAAGGGTCCTAGGTTCGTTACCCCGTGATGAAAGCAAATAGTGAAAACTGTAGGCCCCGTCCCTGATAGCTCTTCCTTCTTCATAGTACAGATAAAAAAAACCTGCGCTAAAGCGTCCTGTGCCTTGGGGCAACCCTGAGCGGAATATTAATTGGCGGCGGGGAAACCGGTTCTACAAGCGACGCATAGCTTCAAAAAATTTGACCCTTGCTGCGCATTTCCAGACATCCTTTGTTGTCTGGTTCAATCCCTCCCCTGCCCTACAGTATTGCATAGCTTTCCCCTGTTCTTGCGTACTGGTTAACCTTGAAAAAACCGGTTCTGAAAATCTACCGACGCGTTCTCTGATTGGTCAATTGGGTTCGTTCTTTGTTCTGACGTTGTGACGTCATTTGACCTTGACCGCTCATCCTCCAAATTCCTTTCTCCTCTACCCTCAGCGCGGAGCGCTGAGTTCACCGTCTTCTGTCTAGCATTTGAAACCATGGTGTTTCATAACATGATGAAATTACTGCATAGTACTAATTAATAACTTTGCATATCGCAGGTTCGAGTACCGGAACCGTCCCCAATCGTAATTGGACCTGTACCTACACCCATTACCACCATTCAAAGCGGTTCATAAACCATAGAAAACTTATTTTCAATATTATAAACATTAATATTATCGATTGATACATTACATACTTTGCAGTAATAAATATAAAACCATATGCATAGCGTTTAGTACCTCTAATTACCTTCTATATACATATTTTTCATAAAATAAATAAATATATATTCATAAAAAAGTTATAAACATGCAAATACATAAATGTAAAGTATTCTAAGTACATGCAAATGAATTCTAAGTACATGCGAATTAATTAAAACCCGTGCAAATTAGTTATAAGTACGTGCAAATTAATTGCGAATATTAAATAGCAACATCCGTTATCGTACATCAATACTACTTGTATGTTATCATAGTAGTAGTAGTAGTATTCGCACCAAATAGGTAACTATTCTATTATTGAAAGAGCCTAAAACACGGAACGTGTTAAAAATCTTCACAAACTGTCCGATTTCTTGAGTAGCACATTATTTCTCTCGATTTCTTGAAGTGCGATTTTGAGAATCCTCCTTAGCAAACGATGCCTCCGCGATGGTGGGTTCGATACCGGTGAAGGCACATAGTGATTCGGATCCCACTTTAAACCGTAGATCTAGTCCCGATTAGCATTACTGTGCATAAAGTGGACTTAAATCTTGTCTCAACTCCTTAACAAACCTTTCGAAGAATCAAGAATTTAAACAGGTAAATACATTTTTGTCATTTTGAGGAAAATTATCATTTTTGGCTATTTTTGGTTCATATGAATCTGCCTCGTCCTCCTCCGTGGCCCTCCGGTCTAAGGCTTTGGGCTCCGACTGCGGGACGGCAGGGGTTCGAGCCCACCTGGGTTGACTCTGGGTTCTCGGCCTCAGGCACGTATCTAGAAATATGTTTGGGGGGGTCCGAACCAAGTGTCTCAGGAATAATAATAATTAAATTAAAATAATTATATTAAATCAAATTAATACTAATTAAAATACATAAATTAATATTAAATTATTACATGAATAGGTAAAAAGACTGTATAAGAATAGAGATATAACAGCGCATATTCATTACATAGCTTACCTGTAGTTAAGATCAGAATAATTTACATAAAAACAAATGCGTGGCAATGAAATTAATGTCAAATAAATGAATAATTGAATATTTATAGAATAACAAAAAATGACGTTACATGTAGTTAGAGAAAGTAATTTCTATTTAATATTTTATGTATATTATTTTGAGTAGTAGTGTACATAAATCTTATTTGTAATTTCACTCAAAGCCGTATGATTCCAATATAATACTTGTCTTCTAAAAGTTCAGAGGAAATTAAAAACCATCGATTATGCAAAAAATGTTAATATTTTTATTACTTAATTGTAGTACTTGGTAAGTCTTTCGGGTAGTCCGAACCCCTGCCCCCCACTACATACGTCCTTCCTGTCCTTCAAAGCAGTATGATCCCAATATAACCCTTGTCTTCCAATAAGTTCAGAGAAAATTATACGACAAAGGCAAACGAATACATGTATTATTATTTAGTTTTAGTACTTGATAAGTCTTTCGGGATGGAACCCCCTAAATACGTCCTTGCTCGGCCTCTATATGGGCCGGTGGCAACCCACGATCTTGAGGAAATTGGGAGCTACATTTGAGTAACGTTAACCGGTCATAAAAATCTGCTATAACGACGGGGGGGATTCGACGTACTGACCCCACGTCACCCCATTACCGGTTGAATATCTCCACACCTCTGGGTAGGATTGTAGGAGGGAGACTGATAGTCGGGAGATAGGCCAAGGGCCTTACGGCCTCAAGGGCTGTCGAGCCACTGGTTATTATTATTATTATTTTATTATTATTATTATTATTATTATTATTATGAATCTGCCTCGCTCAATAAGTTTATTTTATTGAACCAAGCGCAATACCCAACTCTTACAATGAGTCACTGGAAAGACATGCGTGTGGTTATACATAGATATATTTAAGCATCTAAAGAATAATTATATTCTTGTGGTAAGGAGTCGTTGTCATTTAACGAACTTTATTGATTTATTCTATAAGCATTATTGAAAATATTGTGCCATGCTGAACTTAACCACTTAACAAAGGCACATTGATTGCTTAATGAGGCAATTTTCTTGTTCAATTTTTACAGTATAACAATGCTTTACACAATTTGTTCGAAGAATTTTGAGAATATTGTATGTTTTATCAAAGGGACCACAACCGATGAAATATCTGTGGATGTTTTACAGGTTTCATCGTATTTAAAATGGTAATTTTCCGGTGCAACATGTCTGTTGCCACTCAGGCTGTAGAGACTGATGACGTGGACAAAGTTCCGATTCATAGGTTGCAACACTTACAGGCAGGAATGACCTTGGCAGGAAGGAGCTCTGATTGGCACTCTGTTCACAACTGACTCGACAAGCCCCGCGACCGACAAAACTCGAAGTGCTCGGATGCTACCCTGACATCAACTATAGTGGAAAAGTTAGACAGTGAACAGCCCCGTTGACCACTAACTTTTGTTGCGGCGTGTACTACAGCAGACGCTCGATGCGCGCTGGAGCTTTCTTGTACTGCGCACCATGCGGCAACGCTGTTGCCATAAGCCCCATACTGAACTCTTAAGTTGGGCTCACCAATAGCCTATGGCTACACCGAACAACCGATTGGGAATTTTAGGTTTAAAATGAAAGCCTTAACTTCCAAAAGTATCATATTAATATGAATGATTAATCTTAGAAAATGAATGAAACTCTCCAACAAAGTTTTAAACTATATAATTGTAGTTATAAAAACCTACCGATTAAGTTCTATTCTTACACAAATATCCATACTTTGAAACATATTTTTATAGAACGAAATCACGGCTTTTCAACAACAATTTTAATGTCAGTTAAAATATAATGATATTTTCAATCACTTATTGACGCATAGTCGTAACGTAATTTCCTGAGAAATATGGTGTGAAAAGATTAATTCCCCCACTTTTAAAGGTTCGACACTGTGGAAGAGTGCGTTGAGTGACCGTACACTCCGAGTTCGAGTCCCGTCAGCCTGGACGAGACGGTTTTGTGAGTGTCTCTTCATCCATTTAACATAATCATGATCCATCGTCGTGAATAGTCAAAAGTGGAAGAAAAGCGACATAAAATAAATATGAAATACAAATGACTTCTAAACAACACTGGCCTGGAAGACGACAAAGCTTCGTATTGTCCATAAACTCCACAAATGAATCTCCCCTCCCCCACTTCCCTTTTAAACAGGGCATCATTTGGTGGGGTTATAACTGTACAAATATAAGACATAAAATAGAACAAAGTTGGTTTCAGCGGTGACCAGTTGCACAGCAGCAGCTCCCTCAATGCAGGGAAGGGGGAGGCTAGTGACCTGGAAATGTTTTCTATGCCTTCAAATATTGGATAATTTCACATACATATTTTTTTACACTAACAAACCGGTCTAAATTGTCCGTTTTAACCCTAAATTGAGTGAAGTAAATTTCCTCGGTCGGTTCACAATGAGAGCTTTCCTTCATATTGAGTATATATATTCTGAAATAATACTTTCGACAGAAGCAAAAGTTTAATGATGTGTAAAGGGTGTGTCGAATTGTGTTGTTCTCTTTGGCGTAGAATTCTCAACCTACGGCTCTATGAATGCACAAATTTTAAACAATATCCACTGTACAACTTCCCTAACTGAATGTAATGTATTCGCTATGTGTTATACTTCTAATAATAATAATAATTAATGCATGTTAACTGAATCAAGTCTTTCTCGGTATTAAGTGCCTTCGATCCCCAATAAATCTTAAATATCGATCTTTATGTGTAAGACGAGAACAAAAAAATGCAGCTTTTTATGTGGTTTTAAAACTATGCTTACTTCGAGATTCTGTAATTTAATAACTTGTGGTCCAATCGTGAAGAAATTTAAATAAGTAGCTCTACTGGTTAATTTTTAATTGGAGTTCAAACTCGAGTCTCCATAATGTTTAACCCGACTGTAGACAATCATTCGCTCACAGGCCATATGCCCTGAAAACAGAGAAAACAGGAATTGTCTCCCTTCTTTCCGTACTTTCAAGCGGCAACCCTGGAATCAGCCAGGAACGGCGTCACCAACCCCCTCCCCTCCCTTGACGTCCCCTCGCACTCAAGCAAGAAGCACAGCGTCGGAGATCCAATAGCTTACATGGGCCAATCTTGAAGGTCTCAAACAATTATTAAAATTCTGGTTTGAAAGATTGCGTTAATACTTTTTCACAATTTTCCGCAAAGTTTAGCTAAATCTAAGGAATAAACGCGATAATATGGAGTCATGGACATCGTGTTTGTACCTTCATAATTTTATCATTCCAAGTAGTTGTATTTGTGCTATAACCAGCTCAGGAAAGGAAGAGCCCCTCCCAAGCAGGTTTGGCTATACTTAAAACAAGCTCAACATGAGCATATGAGCTTTTTGCTCAAGTGTGGAACCCCCCTCTAATCCAAGATTTTTGTAAAAATGCCCTCAGGAATTTTTCGGAAAGGAAGAGCCCCCTCAGATTGTTTTGCTTATACTTACAAAAGTTGCATCAGCCAAATTTTTGTCCATAAACTTGTCAAAAATTGATATTTTTTTGGCCACACCAGAAATTAAGCCAATACACACACACATACACACCCATATACACACATATTTACTTCCAGTTTAAGTTTAATTGAACCTGGGGTTCAATCTAATATTAAAACAATGCAATATGCAGAGACTCTCTAGAATTGCTCCGTGACTCTCTCATTTCTTGCATCATAAACATATGATTTTTCACCTATAAGAATAACACTACATATGGTGTCATCAGGTAAAGCCTCATGGAATTCACAGATAATTTTAATATTTGTTCTGTCATTCACCACAACCTGTTTCCTTTTTGAAGCATTGATTACAAACATGGGTCTCTGTGCTTTGAATTCATCTGGTGTGTAATACATGTCAGTATTGCCTGTAGTGACCCTTTTGAAAGCCGTAAAAGCCTCATATAATTTAAGGAAATCATTCTTGGACATGTCTAAATTGTAATTTTCTCTGGGAAATACCTCATTTCTGCCATTTTTAAGATATATGTTATTGATGTTGCAGTTATCAAATTTGCTTGAATTTTTTTCCTGATTATTGTGTCTTCCAGTCTGAAACAATACTACTACAAAATCAGGCATGTCATATTGTATGCTGGAGAATGAATTTGTAGCATCAAACTCATAATATGTACCAGTTGCGGGCTTCTGTACACATTGATATGTATAAAATTGCAGAGGAATTTGTGGATTTTTTATTATATCAGCTTTGTATTTAAGAGCATAACTGGCCTCGTATTCAACAACAGGGATTCTTAACTCCATAGTCTGAATAATGCATTTGCCTGCATCTGGTAGGGTATTGGGCAGAGCTTCTCCTGTAGGTTTTATTGCACTGTACCTCATCAAGGCATTATTATCATTGGCAGCTCTTCTAAATGTAATTCTTAACCCACCCTTCCACATAATTTCTTTGTAATCTGAGAAGAATCCAGGCAATAGGCGCATAGGGAACAGCACTGTGTGGTTTTTAGATAAAATCTTATCACCAGCCTCAAATCCACCTATTTTGAAGTATGAAGCCTCGGTTTTGGATAATTTTAATGTGGCCAAAGCTGTGGAGGTAATGCCGGGATAATCCACTCTGTTTATAACAACACCATGTTTTCTGATCTCAATTTCAGAGAATAGATGTGGCACAAAATTGTCTACAAGTCTTATATTTGAATTTGCCGGATAATCGGTACCATCGAGCTTTACAACATCAAATTTGATGTATAGATCTGCTCTGTGGGGGTGTATAAATCCATCCCCTACATCAAGATCAACCTCAATTTCTGTGTTGGGTTGATTTAAATTTGCAAATGTCCTCCTGTTTGGAGGGAATGATTGTAGCTCATAACTCTCAATATTTTCCATTTTCTTCTTGTATGTATTTTTATTTAAATATTAATCTCTATGATTGCAGTTGTTGTGGCTCCAGCAAAATCAACTAATTCTTCTTTTTCATTAGTGACCATCAATTCAATATTATCTATTCTATTATGACACACAGGAAAATATAACGTTGGGGATGGATTGTAGATAATGGGCTCCATAAATTCAGAATTAGGTTTGAATGTTGCAATAATGCCTGTTTGTTTGTGAGTGCCTATGCCATTTGATTTGGTGATCATACCCTCAGCCACATTACAGTGAATATTCAGAGTCTCTATGGCTAAGAATTTAGGTATATTCATAGCAGTGTGTTTGATGGCTGGTTCAAGTTTTGTGTTGTTCTCAAAGCCCAACAGCTCTCCTATAGTACCCAGATCCACTGTTTCTGTAGCAGATACAATTTCTACTCTGTGAGTGACAGAATTTTGACTTAACACTACACCTCTGGGTAATTGAGCATTTAGAGTGGATAGATTATATTGCCCTGGAGTGATGACAATTTTTTGATCCCCTACTGCAATTGTGTTGTTGTGGTGTGTAATATTAGGGATCAAGTACATGCCATAAAATGCTCTGAGAGCTATTGTTTTGGGATACACTATGTCATCATGTAATTTGAGTTTCAATATTGAATTTTGGCTGGTGAGATGAAATACCCCCATGATGTTTTAAATACCACAAGGCTTTTTGAAAATCTTCAATTGATGGTTTATTTATTTGAGACATATATCTAAGAACAGATAAACACAAATGTCCGCAATTAACATCTTTGAAGTTTTGAACACGGGCATTATTGTAATAAAGATTAGCTGAATTTAAATATTTTATTAAATTTTCAGGTGGAACACCTCCAAATGAATCAAACACAAATGCCTTATTTTTTAAATATTTAAGATAGCAGATCCAGTGAGTGCCCTGATTTTTGTACTCATCCAAATTAACAATGCCACACTCTTTGTTGAGTGGTTGTTCCGGTAAAGAATCAGACATGTACACACCTCTAAAATGTTTGATGCCCAATGGCTTGATTAAAGCTTCAATATCTTGGTTTGTAAGTGCTTCTTGTTTTTTTTTAAACTTATTCATGGCTCTCTTAACACCTTTGCCCTGTTTCTCCATGGCCAGGTTATGGCGCTTCTGCTCATCTAATTCTGCCCTATTTTTCTTGGCATCTATTACTGTTTTTGCTATGGCGGCTGATCCCCCCGCCAAGCTCCCCACAGTCCCGAGAGCAGCTAAGATGGCAGGGATGGTAAATATAAATCCCCCCACATGTGATTTTTTTCTTGATTGCTGTAATTTTTTTAATTGGGGGGTGCTAAGTAACAATTTCATACCATGACCCTTTGCAATACAAGAATTTTTTTTCTTGCGCTGCTTTTTGGTCAAAAGACTGTCAATAGTTTTAAGAGATTTGAGACCTGCATAAGGTATTTGATACATAACACCCTTGGCCTTCATTGTAGGTTTATTATATACATATTCACAACCCCCACCCCAGTTTTTGTTTGGTGCTCATAGCTATGGTGGTCCCCAATGCTGCTATTTTTTCACTCAAAGATGCATCTTTGCTTACAAATCTGCCAAATGCAGCCTCTTCTAATTTCTTGTCTGCAACATGTCTCTTGTCAAGATCAGAATGTGTGTTGTATGCTATGTCATGGTCTCTACAAGCAGCATCTAGGGGATTAACACCAGGATCACCTCTGTTTAATCTATGATCCAATTTTGTGCCTGGACCACAATACTGATAGCCTGGAATGTGTAGTTCAAATGGCAGCTTGTTTATAATGTCATTAACAAGGCCCCGACCCTCAGAAATATTCCAAAATTTGGGGGGTAAAGTATTAATAATTTTTATGAGATATCCAATGCCCTTAGTGTCATTCACTATAAAATTAGACAATTTGGTGCTTATCATGTCCATAATTCCAACCTTTTCATTGTAAAAATTGTTGTTGCCAGCATTTTCCTCCCCAGCTATCACCAACAACCTATCTACAAGTTTCCTGACATCATCAACCCACACAAATTCTTTGGGCAGGGTGTTGTATTGTTTGATTCCACTGCCAGTCTTGATCTGGGACCATATGGGCTTGATTAAATTGTTGTATTTTGCCCCACTGCTCGACTTGACTCTTTTTTGTGTGGGATCATTGTTCTGGTATAGAGCATCTGATTTTATTAATATTTCTTTGTAATCCTCATAATCTTGATCTGTATAGCTGCCAGGTCTCTTCCTGGTCATGAGTTCCCACAATCCAGGTGTTCCGGCATATTTAACAAAAGCACCTTTTTCTCCAAGACGAGATTCTGAATATACAATTATATCATCTCCCATAAATGTTACTCTGAAATTGCCAATTCTATGAATAATGCTGCCATCAAGCTCTGTGTCAGCATATAAGCCAAACACCTCATCTTTATTGTCTTTAGGTGTGGTTAAATATTTTTGAGCAAGAAGACCCAATTCAATAGGATCCTGACTAGCCTCAATTCTTCTAGGAGCAATAGGACTAGGTGTATGAATACTGGAAAGTGGGGTGATTGGATAATCTAATATGTTCCTAGCAGCTACAGGTACAAGCTCTGTGAGCAAATTTTGATTTTGCTCTGTAACAGTTTTGATATTCTTACCTAAATTATTAATAGCATCAATTACAGGCTGTTCTGTTTGTTTGTGTTTTTCATAAATTCCACGGTTCTCTGATTTCCATCCCTTAAATCTTTTTACAAGATAATCTCTTAACTTAAGATCATCAATGATTGGCCTTTTCATGTTTATTTATATATGTTTCAATGTCTAGAAAAGTGTTGATTTTATTTCTGTATTTGCCACTATTGGGTGTTCTTGTCATATCAATTGTGACAAACCCATAACTGTCCTGGTTCCAGCACTTGCTGCAAAATTTGGAAAAATCATTGTAGCTCAGGTCCCCACCTACATATTCATCATGTATGTGTTTGAGGTTGGTATGGTCTTGATGAAACACACATATAAAATTGCTGTTGTCTCGGATCAGTTGCTTGGGTATTTTTGAAAAAGTCTGTGCCAGGTAGAAGCAATCAATGTTTTTGTGCCGGCCCTGTGTAAAAAAGTTTCTAACCTTGTTTTGATTATCCAATATAATATCATCAAACACAACAACAGAATTATCGAGAAATTCATCAAGTGGCTTAACATCTGGTTCAAAAGTGGCAATATCCAATCCATCATATAGCTTCATCAGCTGCTGATATTTTAATTGTTCCAAGCTCTTAGAGAAGATATACAAGTGCCTGTTTTTCCAGTCTAGCCAGTTGGGTGCCAATAAAAAATTATCAACCATTAGTGTAGTTTTACCACAAGCAGATGGCCCAACAATAAGACACCTAATATTATCAGGTAGCAATTTGCCATTTCTCTTATTCTGTTGTTCAGGTTCTGGCAGCCTTTTTATAACATCCCAGGTGCTCATATTATTATTTTGTTTGCATCGATCCAGCTGTGTTCTGGAAGTCCTAGCCATTTGACAAGTAACTTTTTGCCTTTTCTGCGGATAATTTTTTCTATGAGATATGTGTCAGGCTGTTTAGTTTTGCTGAGCTCTTGTTCATAGAACCGGCCTTTGAGAATTTCTCCTCGGTGATCCTTTATTATATAAGTGTTAAGGGTCCCGGGTTTAACTTGAACCACTGTAAATAATTCACTGCTCCAGTTTCTTGTAAAGCCTCTCTTGAATAAGTGCTTATATTTGCTTATTCTTACTTGATCCCCCACCTTGTATTTGGCCTTTCTTGTTGTTGGCTGATATCTAGGATAATAAACAGTGCTGATCAATTTTTGCTCATCAGATGAAGTTACTTCAGAGGGTTTCATGTTGATTGTGGAATGGACAGAATTGTTATATTTATGTAGAAGTTCTGGAAGAATATTAATCCATTTATAATTACCTTGGAGGGTAAATTGTTTATACATAAGATTTTTTAAGGTTCTGTTGAATCTCTCTACAATTGAGGCTTTGAGATCACTGTAACTCGAGTAATGTTTTATTGCCTGGCTTTTAATAAATTGTTGAAACACTGAATTATAAAATTTTTTTTGCCATTATCTGTTTGCAAACAGCACGGGGATCTTCCACTCTGATTGATGATTGTCCTGAGGGCTTCTGTAACACATTTTCCAGTCTTGGATTTGAGTGGCACAGCCCAGGCAAATTTTGAAAATGTGTCTATTACAGTGAGTAGATACTTGTGGCCCTTGTTGATTTTGTCTAAGTTTTTCAACTGCCCACTTGCCATTTCAATCAAGTCGCTCTGCCATAAATCATCTATGCTTTTTGTGACTACTGGGAGTCTCTTAAAATTATGTCGGGCTTGTCTGTGTAATTCATCAACAATAATTTCTCTAGACATAATATGAAAACAAGAATATTGCAACTATGGGGTGTTCAGCAGCTGAGACTGCAGGATTTTCTAAATATAATTTGTCCCCTATCTGTATTTTAAATTCCAGAGTGCCATCATCTTCAGTATAGGCTGTTTCCAATGTACTGGGATCTGTAAAATCCTCCAATTCTACACTGGTGATTTTCACTTTGTTATCAGCATTTGTTATTGATAATGTAGGGTAGTGGTGTGCCTGTGGTTGAAGCCAATATTTGATCTTGATTGGTCTCAATGTGCCCCCAACAAAAAATTGGTAATAAAATTGTGCAGGGGACAGCATATATATTTTGCTAACCGGTGTAAATGGAGAATCATATTCTTTGTTGGGGATGCTGTACAATTCAAGAATTACTGAATGTTTTGGATTCTCGATTATGCCTGTTATTTCTTTTTCTGCTGTGAGCAATCTGCTTGTTACAGATTCAAGGTGCTCATTGATGGTCCTAACAACATCATCATTGCCTGGCTTTATTTTTATGTCCACAGCAAGTCTCTTGTATTGTTGCACAATATCTTGAAGCTGGGTGGCAAAAACAGACAGAGCATTTGCTTGATTGGATTCCATGGTCCCTAGCTGTTGCTTGATATTAGCTACAATTTGTTGCAAATTTTCAACAACTGCCAATTTTGAATTTTGAGCTGTAAGATCATGGACCTGTCTTCTGATATCCTCAAACAGGGCATGCAATTCATTAATATGTTGATTGGTTGGTAGAGTGGCCACTGTCTGAGTGAGATGTTTGATCTCTGCTTGGATATTCTTGATATCTTCTGATTTCAATATCCTATTCACTGCCCTCTTAATATTTTTAAGTTCCTGTGATGTAGGAAGATTTGAGACTGTATTTTGCAAAAATTCAAGTGCCAATTTCACATCATTTAATTCAGATGCATCGGCCACATTTTGCATAGCATTTTGGAGCAGGGCTATATCTGCCTGAGAGGGTGTGGATTGTTGTAAAATTTCAGGTTTTGTTTGGATAACATCTATCAAGTGATGAAAATGAGATAGTTCAGATTCAGTGTTGAGGTTTTCAAGCTTTGTGATTTGTTGCTGGACACTGACAAGGGTATCTACAATCCCAGGCAATCTGGATTCTAGTACATTTGCCAAATCACTTTGCACTGCTGCTATTGTACCTTCAAGATGGGTTATGGAACTTTGAATTTTTCCAAAATCTTCATATGTTTCAAGTTGCAGCTTAATATTTGCTACACTCCGAGTTATTGCATTTAAAGCATCAGAAGATGGCAAATTGTTCATAAAATTTTCAAGTGTCTCAATTTTTTCTTTAACCTCGGCTATGGCATTGTTCAGAGGGTCCAGATTAGGTATTTGGAGTGACTGAATCTGTTCTTTTAGAGTGGAAATCACTAGATCAAAATCTTCTTGTGATTTTATGCTTTTGACAATTGTTTGGAGCTGTGTCTGGGCATTATTTATCTGCTCTTCCAATTGTTGTTTCAATTGCTCAGAGTTGTTAGCCTGGGTCTTAAATTTGGCTTGAAGAGCTGCAACAGCTTCTTCCAAACTTTGAAAATTATCCAATGTAGCCAGGTCAGTATATTTCTGAAGCAATAATTTAAGTTCAGAATCAATTTTAAGAAGAGGGTCCATGCATTGTGATTGTAAATTTGTAATTTCTAATTGAAGACTGGCATTGAGTGTAGTTTGTAAAGCTTGTAAATCACTTCTTAATTTCTTGACTCTGACATCAAGCATCAAAATCTCATCACTGTGATCTTCATGTCTTGTGTGGCCAAAAATATCATTAGGCATTTTGTTTAGTAGTTATTTATTATTGAATACCTGATTCTTAATTCTATAAAAAAGGGTATAAGCTTGTCATAAGATCCAGGGACCTCAATATATAAGCAGTCACCAGCAGAAACAGTATAAACAGTGCCAGAAATCATGTTTGAGTGCTTAATTCTATAAATATTTCTCCCTACTGAAATTTTAACATCACCCTCAGGGGTTGTAATAAATTGCAATTGCCCACCCACAGGTAATTTGTAATGATTTAAATTATTGTTAAATATGTACAATATTTTGCCTGTCTCCTCATCAACATCTGTAAATATGCTGTTCAGATGAATAATTAAGAAACCACTCAGTTTAGACAGTATATCAGAAGAGGGTTGTGGTGCTGGCAGGTCCATAATACCTTGTTTTTTAAACCCAAATAAGTTCATAGGCATGTTTATTTATTTCAAATCATGCTCTGTGCTTGTGCATTGATTCCCATTTTTCAAATCACAATGACCCCATGGTAAAGTATGTATGCCACATGATAAAATGCATCTCTTATCATCATGTGGGTCCAGAGCCACTTTTCTTACAACATTTGAAGTCAATAAGTGATCTTCACTCTGAATTCTGGATTCTGATGTTCTGATTAAATTCTGGGATTTGAGGCAATTTTCATAATCTTCAAATTGGAGCTCTTTTTCAACAGTCACTCTGCCAATACCCTTGGCTTTTTTGACAACAGCACTACATGTTTTAAAACTATACATCTTGGCACTTAACCCAGCAAATTTCACAATAACATCACCAAGTGTCTCATCTTTTAACTTGCCAGGCACTTTTTTGTTGTGGGGTTGAATATTCAAATAGCCTGGCAATTCACTGGTATCAAAATATTTAAACAATTCAGGCTGGGCCATATCTTGATAAACATCTTCTGTTTGAATATCAAGAACAAAACTATCCGTGTCCATGTATATCAGTTTTACTCTATCACCATAAAAAGGTTTGAACACATCATAATACAATATTAACATATGTAATTTGGACAATTCCAATATTGCAGCCCCTACATAAATAGGTTTATCAAACTTAATTTTTGTTTTTTTCATGTTGAAAAGTGCCATATTTTCATCATAAATTCTTCTGTAATTGAAATTAGGCTTTGCAACCAATTTTTTGCTCAGGCTGGGGTCAGTAATTATTTTAACATCGGTATGTTTTCTGACATTTTCAATTGTTTTGCCATATACAGAATTAACCATCAATTTAAACAAGCCCTTATCAAATTGGCTCTTTGCAGATGTTCGAAGCTCCGTGTTTGTATCAATGTATGGCTTCAACCATTCTGAGTGCCTGAACCTCAAAACTTTTCCAACTTTGGTCACTTGAACACCATGTTTCATCAGGAACTGGAGGTTCTTGTAATATATGACATAGCCCTGTTTTGACTCCAGTGTCATCATGAGCTTCTTCTGTTTAGAGCCAGGTGAGCACTGAACCTCAGGAATTGGGGGCAAATCAGAAAATTTCTTATGTAAATGATCTGGAATTATCAGATCAACCTCTAAGAAGAGGCCATTTTCACGGTCATCAAAGTTCTGAAAATCCTCAATATTGAAATTTTCAACCCACTCAAGCCCTGCATATGGCAGTTTTTGCATCATGGCATGACCATAGAGGCTGTTGGCATCTACATACTGTATATAATTTGATGGCCGTGCTGGATCATAATCATCACGCATATATTTGTTATTTGCTCTGGCATATCTCTGAGAACATTGCACCATGCCTCCTCTTATACCTTCCTCCATAAACAGATACATATCTTGATCCTGGATCAGATCCAATGGCATTTTAGTGTTTAAAAACATTGCATCCCATGCTAGGCCCGGGGCACTGAAAAAATACACTGGGTCCAGTCCATAATTTTGCATCGAAGATTTTCTGAATGCCTGCATTATATCAGCTAAGAGGGTCACATCAAGTTTCAAATATGCCATGTGATAATCACCAAATGTCTGGCATTTTAAATTGTTCCACATCAATTGGGCATGGTGATAATCATCATCAGTGATTCCAGATCCTCTGATTTTGCTGTAAAACTCTTCTTGTGGTGGCAGGGAACATTCATCAAATTTAGAAAAATCTGTAACATAATCATATGGATATACACCCTTCCGCCTAATTAATTTCAGGTCCTGATTTGGAAACAATGCACGTGTGATTTTGAATTCACCATCAGATAATTGAGAGGCCAGTGTAGCCAGGCTAGCAGATAAAATTCTGTAAGAATCAAGAAATCTTATGTGAATAGGAACACCATTAACTTTAATTATTTTGCTAATAGATATATATTTCTCATCATTTTCAGCTAAAATATTTAAATTCTGCTTCTCAAACCCCTCGTACCTGATCAAATGATGGAAATCATAATTGGATGCTCCATGGCAAAATATGGGGACAAATTTTGGTCTCTTGATCTTAATATTACAGCTATTACACAGGGCCATTAAGAATTTACCATCTGTATGAGAATGGTGTTTCACCTTGATATTTCTATCTGAAAATTCAGAATCACATACCGGGCATTTTTCTGCATTGTTGAAATCCTCAATCTGTTTCTCTGTTAAAGGCAACATGGGTTTTGATTTTAATAAAATATTAGATGCTATGTCACGGCACTCATTTTCTATTCTATGTGCAAATATTTTGATGGCATCTGGCCCCATGTATGAATATTCTTTACTAACAACACCATCCTGTACAACCACATAACAAAAGCTGGAAGGTTCATGTAGCTGGTATGGTGTAATTGAAGATTCTTCAGGATCTGGATTGCAGGATGCAAGAGATTTGAGATTTGATTCAGAATCCCAGACAATATATGCTGGGTGTTCCAACAAGGCTTCAAATTTTTTGAATTTGCAATTTTCACTTGGATTAGGCATCACCATATGAACAGGTTTATGGTTCCCACAGTATTTCAGATGCTCAATTAACTTGTTTTTGGCAATTTCTGCATTTTTTTCCTGAACCCCATTTACCATTTTCCTGCCATCAAATACACATAAACATCTTCTGCACAACTTAAATATTCTATTGGATTTGTCTAGTTGTGTTCTCACTAAAGCTTCAAGATTATGTATCAGAGTGTAATGATATTTGCCATCCCCTTCAATTAAGAGCAGATCAATTGGAATAGCAGATTCATCATCAATTGTACTGATTCTGAGAGGTTCTATCGGGCAATTGCCAGTGGAACAAATAAATACATTAATAGATAATTGTTTGCCATTGATATGCCTGGCCTTTTTTTAATTTATCAATATTCTGAACAGACATTGGATATTCTAAACCCTCCATTGCCTCATCGAAATTGTGTTCATATTGTTTATAATAACTTATTCTCTGAGGATTCCTTGAAACTGGGTACAAAGCAGCTAAAATACACCACAAAAAGCATTTCTCATCATTATTTTCAATATTAACCTCGGCTGTTTTGTTTTTAATATTGGCAGGTAATGGCAGATATGTAGATCCTTGTAATGGGCTGAATTCAGAAATATTAACATAGAGCCTGTGTGAAGAGCCGCATAGGCTCCATCCAGACTCTTTTGCCGCAAATTCAGAGTGTTTAATGTTCAATTGATCCATTAAACTGCTTATTATTGTGTCTGAATTTGCATTTGAATATACAGGTACAGTTTCTGTTATGTGGGGCTGTGTAAATTTTGTGCCATTTGGCTTCTTATATTTTGTATACAATTTGAGGGAGAGCTTATAAGAGCCATTTTGTGCATTTAGAATTGCCTGCAGATCAGAATTTATACTGTTCAAAAAATCCTGAATACCACATCTTGGCTCTGATACAAACCGGTGATCTCTTAATTGGGCATTAAAACTGCTATGGATAGGTTCATAGCGTGGCTGCTTTGCTGCTCTGGCATTAAGAGGTGCTTCATGCTTCCTTTTCAGACCAGATGTAGATGCTTGTGGGGGCAATATTGATGACTGTGCAGAACAAGTATCTTTATGTGTATATGTGAAGTATTGCATGCTGCATTTTCTATTGCATTTGGGGCAAATTTTTGTGGGAGTTCTGTATTTGTCTGGGTTACAAATCTTTTGGTGTCTGGCCCAATTAGAGCTAAATATATTTTTATTGCACTGATTGCAATATTTTTGATTTGGCATTTTTGTTGTTGGTTTATTATATATATTTCCTGGGTTTCAATTCAAAACTTTATACTGAATAAAAAATATCAGTTGGGTTCAGCACTGTACTGTATGTGTGTTAATATTTTTGGCTTTGGTATTTATATAAAATTTCCTGGGTTTTAAATCTAATCTTTATGCTTATCTTATGACAGGTTGTAAAGCCAATAGCCCACAAGTGGAAAAAAAGAATAAATATTGATTCACACTGACCTAGCACAAATGCCTGCACGAACATGCATATCTTGAATGGCAATGACCCAGCACTGAGTGTTATGTATTGATTTTTGTATAACAAGCTGTGACAGATATAGGCCTGACCCTAAATAAGAGTGGATTACAACAAATAAGCTAGATCTAACAAATATCAGGCAAAATATTGTATTTAATATGAATATTAAATCAAACAGGCCTGTAAGTATGAGGAGCACTGTAAAAACACATCTGTTCTCCTCAGCCACTCTCACAATACTGGCTGAGGAGAACAAAATCTCTTTATATACCCTAATTTCACGGGAATTTCCCGGCTGATGCAATTTTGTTTGCACGCAAAGCTTCAATACTCAGAAATTGCATCAGCCGGGAAATTTCCGTGAATTTTGTTTTTTACAAGAATTTCCCGAGGGTTTTTTCACAGAAAATTCCGAGGGGGCATATTTTTCACGGAAATTTCCCGGCTGATGCAATTTTGTTTGCACGCAAAGCTTCAATACTCAGAAATTGCATCAGCCGGGAAATTTCCGTGAATTTTGTTTTTTACAAGAATTTCCCGAGGGTTTTTTCACAGAGCAATTCTAGAAGAATTACATTGTTTTAATATTAGATTGAACCTGATATCCAATTGAACTTAAACCTGAAGTAAATATGTATAGGTAGGTATGGGTTTAGCATAATTTCTGGTGTGGCCAAAAAAATATCAATTTTTGACAAGTTTATGGACAAAAATTTGGCTGATGCAACTTTTGTAAGTATAAGCAAAACAATCTGAGGGGGCTCTTCCTTTCCGAAAAATTCCTGAGGGCATTTTTACAAAAATCTTGGATTAGAGGGGGGTTCCACACTTGAGCAAAAAGCTCATATGCTCATGTTGAGCTTGTTTTAAGTATAGCCAAACCTGCTTGGGAGGGGCTCTTCCTTTCCTGAGCTGGTTATAGCACAAATACAACTACTATTCCACCTCATTGTCTCGATTCAATCACGAAATAGACCAAACTAAAAAAAAAATAAACAAAATAGAAATAGCTAAGTAGGGAACATTTTAATTGAATAGGTCGCCAATTCTTTCAAAATAATGTGACGTGTAGGAACGTTTATATTACAATTGAAGCAAGCAAGAAATATTTTTTTGCAAAATTGAGGGAAAAACCGGCAATTTTGACCGAATATTTAGTCTAAAATTTCTACTAAAGTAAAAAGTTGTTTACCGTAAGTGGCTGCTGGGAGCTCAGAATGTAATCTTGATTTATTTGGGAGATGCAGAAAGTGCCTCGTCTGACCACCCACTTCCCCCAAGCAGAAAGTGTGCCTGTATGAAATGAGTTGGTATAATAGTCCTTCCATTAATACTGGCCATGGTTTCATTGCACATATCTCTCAGACATCTGTATTTAAACTGACTTGCAAAAGCGTTTTAGCATGATTTTTCTTTTACATTTGTTGAACAAAGAAAACTGGGAAACATTGTTAACTTTTCGACCATTTCTTACATTAACCTTTTGATTCCCAAGGCTATTTTTACATGTACGACATGTACATGACGACCAAGATTTGAAATGTATGCTACTTTTCGAAGAATTCAATTGCCACTTTTTGCACAGAAAGGCTATTCGAGACTGAACCTACAGTCTAAAGTGGAATCCGTACCACTGTACACGTGTCCCCACCGGTATCAAACCCATGACCCCTTGACGCTATCCTTTTCGAAGACCACAGCAAAACGTCCTTTACCTATATACAGTCAATGGGAAACATTATAGCAGGCAAAATATCCATAGTTTTTTCCATTATTTACTTTCCCAGACAGGGCTTTTTTTTTAAGAAGCTGTATTATTATTATTATTTTTATATATTATTTGAAGTAGGGTTACACTTAAGCTTACAGTATTTTTACACGGGAAAATCACATTGAGGAACACAGAATTAATTAACATAATGATTAGCAATTTGTCTATTTTTACATTTGCCTTCGATTGTGCGCACACCACAGGAATTCTGCATTTATCGCAAGTTACACAGGAAGAGCGAGAGAAACCTGCGAAGTGCTTCTACAGATAACATCTAAAATCAACATTGAGTGGTTTTCCCCATCTCTTGTCTGCGAGGGCGAGGGACTTAGTGGGCATGGTTGCCACTGCCTCAGAAACACATGCAGGTCGTGTGGGAAGAGAGAGAACTAAGAACGCCCCCTCCCGTGTTCTCTCTGCATTGCTTCACGAAACGTATAACAGAAATATTCTCAATTTAAACTGTGTAAACCAACTTTATGCTTTAATGTTGAAATAATAACGTTATTTAAAAGCAGCGAAGTTAAGCATAAAAGATGAAGGTCTGGCAACCTTAGATACCGATGGAAGAGAAGCAAGATCGCCTGGTTGTCCTGTCTCCTGGTTGCAACCTCGTATGTTGCAAACGCAAGCTGCAGAAAATGCAAGCTCTTCGGAAAAAAGTTTAGAAAACACTTTTTTTTATAATCAATCGGTCTACAAACCGAAGGCAATAGCAATTGAATAGAATGGTCATATTTCCACGGAACAACTTTACTTTTCACTCTACATTTTTTTTTGTCTGAGAGCGTACCGGTGGTGGTGGGGGGTCTGTATACTCCCCTAATACATGAGCAATATTCAAAGAACTTTAAATGCAGTATTCATTAATTCATTCATTAAGTATAGGTTATATACACTGGACTTACAAAGTACGAAATTACCTTGCATATAATTTTGTTGTGGATTTGTCACATTTTACATTGTTATAACAATTTTCTTCTGCGATAAACAAGTGCTTAGCTTTCCTTAAGTTGTCATTGAATATAAGTTAACTAAGGGGAAAACCGAAATCCTCAGCATTGTACGTACCAACATGTGACACTGGCGACACCACACAAAATTAGATAAACTTCATAATACAACGACCTCGTACTCTAAACCAAACCAATGCAATGCTCAGGTTATAATACCAATAATATGGCTACCGTTCCAAGTATTTTTTTTTTTTGTGAAAGTATTGTGGATTGTGTGGATTAGTACGAGGTGAAGGTAACTAATTTGTACCGTCTGGTTAACCATGACGCGGATATGAGAGGGCGTGCAGAACGGTAGAAACGGGATATTTCCTGAAAGTTATCAAAGGTTCTGGTAAAATAATCGTCTGCAATAAGTGAGAAAGAATTTTCGAAAGGGCGGAATCACAGCCTGATTTCCTGAAATTGCTGTTCTCTGCTTGCTTTCCTATACTCAATAACATGCAACTCACTATCACTACAATTCACGAATGTTGAAGAAAAGAAGATTTAAATACGATAAGGCATTTTGCCATCCCAAACTCGTGCACCCCAAGGTCCGGGCTGAGAAGTTAACTTTAGGTCCAGCGCTGAGTAACTGAACGTAAAACTAAAATTACAGTCAAAATAAATTCATTAAATGAAGGGCTCTGATGTAAACCACGGTAAGTGAAATCTTACCATGTACATCTTACCCGTACCATCTTACCAAAATGATCAAAATTTCACAAACAGTTCAATCTGTTCTTTATACTTGATTTTTTTGTGATTTTCTTGTCACCTGAAGTGAAATGAAGGAAGGTTTTTTCACCGTAACACTGGATTGCTTAATATCCCTCGAAACGATCTCCTCTCAGCGGATGATAGTGCATGAGAACTTATGGGAGCAGAGAGGTTCAAGGGCAAGGTGCAACGGGGGTATTTCCCCAACAATCTCGCTTTCAAAAGATCATTAACAGATCTGCAGCAATAGCAGCGTATTCACAATTAAAGTGAAACAAGAAAGGACAATAAATATAAGAATGAAACGTAATTGATTTATATAAATAGAAAAACTAAACACAATCTTTCAAGTGTTACGCCGACATCCGTGGCGAAATGGTTAGCATACCGTGCTACGACACCTGAGGTTCCGGGTTCGAATCCCGGCCTGGGCATGGGTATTTGTGAGTGTCCCTTCATCGGTTTCATTGTATATCAGCCATTTCAATCTTCGCGATTAGCCAAAAGTGGCAGAAAAGCGAAGAAAAATAAACCAATTCAATCAATCAATCTTTCAGCTGTTCCATAATAAAACAATTTCAAAAATTTTGAAACTAATTGACATCTTTAACCACTTACTAAAGAAATCAGTTTGCTACTTGATGCAAATCTGATATTTATAAATGTAAAAAGATAATTGCTTTAAATGTATTTAATAATGTTATTTTTAAATATTTAGTGATTTTGTAATTAGTAATGTTGTATTTAATTACGTATACATATTAGCGCGCACGTGCGTGTAGATTAAGATCTTTCCCCCCTCAAACAGTGATTTCACACCATGTACACGAAGCAAAAAGAAGAGGAGTCAGTATTGATTGATTGATTTGGTGTTTAAAGTCCACTTTATGCACAGTAAGCCTAATCGGAACTGGACCTACAGTTTAAAGTGGGATCTAAACCACTATGTGCCTCCACCGGGCATCGAACCTTGTACCCCTTTATTACAAGGCGACGAAGAGTCAATATGATGATGTTACACCCATATTCTGCCTACCGTTTCAAAGATAAGGGCCTCCGTAATTGTTTCAAGCCCAACGCTGTCGCTTTGTAATCAAATGATTCCGAGATCGAACTTTCATGCCTGCTTGGGGCAGATTGATCAGAAGCTCGAATCCCACTTTAAACTGTAGGTCCTTCCCGATTAGCCTGTCATGCAAAACGTGGACTCAAAACAAAGTTAAACCACAGATGAATGTATTTTGACCAAAGTTTTGCTATGACACGTAGGCTATATTAAACGATGAAACAACATTGACCCCCCACCCTTCACTCATCCGTTTTGCTTTGTAGTTCGCATGTATTGACTTCAATTATATCCTACTTAAGTGGATGATGGACCAAGTTTGATGGACAGATGTTACCAACGATGGTAAAAACGAAGTACGTAGTGACTAGCAGCTAATGCAAACGCAATTTTGCGTCTGTAGGTTTTCCGACCGAGGGATGAGACTTCCTGGCGCCATTCTTTACTCCGCTGACGCTGCAGGCAAGGGAGGCTACGAAGCAAGTTGCACAGAATTAGTTATTGCTTGTGGCGTTCTGAAAGCCCACTGTGGAAAGTAAAGGAACCCACCAAAGAGTGTTTTCTTTTTACTTTGTACAGTCAACAGCGAAGAAATGGTAGGCAAATTGTCCATTGCTATTTTCATTTCTTTTTATTTTACATCCTGTGCTGTTTTAAGGAATGACACTATGTTGGTTCGATGCAGGCATTGTTCTCTGATTATTGAATTCAATATTTCAATTCAGTATCATCACATTGTGTAATACAGACCGAATGAAAATGGTGGTGGACAATTCGCCTACTGTTTCTTTCGCCGCTGAGTGTACAGCAGAACTGTTAAATACATTAAAAAATGATCAGAAAATACTTTAACTTTAGATCAATTCGTCTTTTCTTTTGAAAAATTCAGCCTGAGGTTATCCAACTACTCTTCTGTAGCCAACATATTTAAAGACGCGAAAAAAATGAAGGTTGTACAAAATTATGTAACGAGATTGTTAATTTGAAGCAAGTATATATGATAAAATATTGTGAGACTCTTTTTAATCAACGCAAAGCAATGTCCATTTTCTGCAGCGACCATTTTATTCGTCCAAGAAACTTATGTAATTTAATTAGATAACTAACCACTTCTACTCGTTCCTTTGGGCCGGCCCCAGAAGGCAGAGTGGTTAGCACACCGCGCTACGACGCCAGAGGTCCCGGGTTCGAATCCTAGCCTGGGCATGGAATTTTGTAAGTGTGCATTCATCAATTTCATCATGTTATCACTCATCCTCATCTTCGCAAATTAGCCAAGAGTGGCACAAGAAGTAAAGTAAAGCAATATAATCAATCAATCGTTCCTTTGGGGCAGGTAGGAGATTCAGTTCAGACGCGACAGAGTAATGTGCAACGGCTTCACCCCTAAAAAAAACCGAGACGCAGTGCGATAATATTTTCTTTCGCCCTTCTTTTCCTTAGATGTTCGACTATGCATTATGGCAATTGCCAGTGAGTCACTGATAAAGTAAGAACATAAATGTGAAGGATAATGGCACGTTGACGTGTGAATATACAAAATTATTGCTTTGGAGTACCTAAATGTAAAATCGTCGCGATTAAGAAAAACAGGAAGAAAAGTCACGTAAAATATACAAAATATACAGTGCGTTCAATTTAAAATTGAACCCACCGGAAAAGCATCATGAGAGTAAGTATTAATTTCCTTGCCTCTTCGTTCCACACCAAGCTATGTGACTATTCAGCCGTCGTGTTACCATTACAAACAAAAAAAATGCATTGCGTTAGGTATTCGTAAATGGGCGGACTGCGGTAGAATTTTAAATTGAACGCGCTGTAAATAACAGAGTGTAAATAGTTGTTTATTAACTTTGGATATTCCTTTTATGTTGCTTACGAATTTAGAAACGGTACCTGAATACTTTCTTCCGAAAGAAGCACTGCACAGGCATACAGCCTCCACAATGTGTGCATATGTATAAATGTGTGATTAGAAAATAAATTTTAATGATAAGAAACCTTGATACTTTTTAAAGATGGTGGAGTTATTGATTTACCGTTACTTTAAAATACCAGAATCTCAGGTATTGACAACACCGAAATATCGATATATCGAAACGGTACCTTCGCTATTTTCCGGTACTTTCTGCATCTTCGATGTAGCCGGTATTTCGAGATATTGAACCCCGGTATCTAAAACTCACTCTATATTTGTGATATTCTGAGACTGACACTTGCAAGGTATAAGTTTACTCTCCAGCCCTTGAGATGAGAAGGGAAAGGAAAGGGGGGGGGGATTTCTCGCACCCATAAGGAAAGATGAAGACATGGGACTGGATCGCAATTCTGCCATTGATTGCAACAACTAGGGTGATGTTTTAGCCTCTTTTAGCCCTAAATGAGTATCACCTCACCTCACGTCACGAAGTCTACGGTGTGTCACTTCGCAAGGTTTTCTTTCTCCTGATAGGAGAGGGAGTTCCTTTTTTAGTTTTACGGTGCGACGGGGCAATACGAGCCGACATCTGGGCAAAGCATGTCAAGCTGTTGATCACGTGGCCTCGGGTTAGAATCTCGACCGTCCCCCAAACTTTACGTTGCAGAGAAACGAATGGCAAACGCGGTAGCAAGAGAACCAACAAAACGCATGCATTCATGTAATAAAAAGATTTTCATCTAAAACGTTGTTAAATGTTTAAAAACTCATATTTGACTGATCGAAATCAAATTATTTCAAGGATGGGGTCGACTTCTCACATGATCACTCTTTTGGTTTGCCTCTAATTGTGGTCATCCATTCTTAACTTACTTATTTCTTTATTCCATTGATTTTGAAGTGGAGATGAGTGGAGTGTCAGGAAATTTCGTTAGAGGACGCAGTTGCGGGGACAAGAAGTGCCTAAATTTGAGGGGAGGCAACTACCCCCACGCCCCCATAATCACCGCCACTGTGTATAATCCTATTCTGTTTAATATTATTAATAATCATATGTTAATGTAATTTCCCTTGTTCACCAAGAAGTGATTCTACGACTGATGGCTACTGTCGCACGATATTAAGGGAGTAGCCTCGGCTAGAATATACGATGGTGTTGTTTTCTGTATAATCCCCTTTGTGAGCTAATTACTTCATTTCCTTGTGGTTAACTTGCTGGTGTATATAGTGCACCGTAAAGCAGGCAAAATTAAAAAAAATATCCTGTAATGGTTGCATAATCGGGGTATATTTAGTGCTGCTGAAACTATTGATTGATTTGGTTTATTTTTCTTCGCTTTTCTGCCTCCTACGGTTAATTGCGAAGTTGAGGATGAGTGATCATATAGCCTAATGAAATTGATGAGGAGACTTGCACAAACACCCATGCCCTGGCCAGGACTCGAACCAGGGACCCTTGGCGTCGTAGCGCGCTGCGCTAGCCACTCCGCCACGGAGGCCGGTTACTGAAACCATCGATAGACGGGATCCGTTATCTGTACTCGAAAATATGGCCTCTAAATATCGATATACTGAGAACCGACATTTTCCGTATCTTCGGTAACCAACATAAAGTACTCTCTTTAATGGTGACATTAATTTACCTATATCTTGTAAGGTTGAGTAGTAGAGGCACTAACGTTAGGACCTACGAGAATATTTGTGCGCGTCTGTATTTATTTTCTCTCATCTACCAACCACTTCGACTCATTGTTATCTTTGCTATAGAGACGGCCGAAACACGCCCGCTCTAAATTGCAATTGATTTTGCAATGTTTAAAAATGTTATAAAAATAAATTTAACTATATCCATGTCT
Organism: Lepisma saccharinum; assembly: GCF_977018435.1. Taxonomy (NCBI): domain Eukaryota; kingdom Metazoa; phylum Arthropoda; class Insecta; order Zygentoma; family Lepismatidae; genus Lepisma; species Lepisma saccharinum. The sequence continues at coordinate 27,712,688 of NC_139235.1, forward strand.
ATATGTCCCGTTTTTATTTTTTATTTTAGAAATCTCGCAACCCTACTTACAGGGGAAGGGGGAAACTACGTTCAAAACGTAAATACTCTCATGTAAAACGCTAGTAACAGCAATAAATGTTTTCAGCACTCTGAACTCAATATTTCACATGCATGTACTACATGAGAAGCAGCAAATTGAACTTTCCTAAAGGATAAATGAAAAATCTGCAGCTACCAGGGTTCTCTGGGTTCTACTCTAACTCCGCGCTAATAATTCGAGGAGACGATTTTAGCCGCGATTGAAGGTTGAGTGAGGCCCTACACATCGTTTTATATATTCTGATAGATAGTCTGGTCATTGTTAAGAGACTGAACAAAATGCAGGACTACATTTAGAATATAATCGTTATATTTGCACCTTTAATCACTGACACAGGCACTGTAGGTGCAATGGCATAAAGTGTGTTTACAACACGCTCCGAAACGTTTGCCGGAATCATTTCAATGGGTGTGATTTCGCGCAAACAATTGTGGGAGAAGTTGTTGGCTGAATATCATCCAATGGAAACAGCCGCTGAGGCTCTAATGGTGATCGAACGCCGGACCACATCATTATATGTGATACCGTTACCACTACGCCATTGGGGACTATTGCGATAGCAGACAACATTCACACCATTTCGCCATCTTTATTTGCAGTTGAAGTTAATTGTACAGTGAGCTTGAACCATATTGGGAGTACTGTATTCTCAACCAATTGCCCCCATGCACACGCCACTGTTGCTTGTGTATATAAGTGTTCACTCACTTACAAGCGAAACCGAAACTCGAGCTCTCAGCGACACAAATCCAGACGCTTTGGCGCCTGAAACAGACTTTCGTTGGATCCTGCATTTCTACCACTGCTTTGGTTGCGATGAAGTATTTTGACAGGTGTCCGTATTTCGCTGCAGGATACATGCAAGACTTAACAAAAGAATGTTAACGATATGCATATGATATATAATGGTGATTAATTATTATTCGGAAATTAATACATGCAGAGTGTAAGAATTTTTTCTTCCGATAAAATTAACAACAACGAAATAATAAAAAAAAATATTTAACCAGAAATCAACAAAGTGGATAACAGCGATTGCTTTTATTTACCTTTTGATATATTACCAAAGCAATTACCGACTTTTTTTTAATACTGCCGATACTGTGCGTAAATGCAGTCAGTACCCCTTCCCCCAAAATGATATGTTTACTGTCTCTTTATATATCTCTGGCTCTAATGAATTATTTATTGCCACGTAATACAGATGAAACTGTCATAGGAATTCGAACCCAGAATTTACTGTGCTAAGATAATGAGTCAACCGACATTTAACAACCGTTACTTCCTTTAACTTTTCCAGGCAGTCATAGCCGAGGTATATAAAACAACGTTTCGATTATAATTCTGTTGGTTAAAGTTGGATAATTTTTCGTAAGTAATGAAAACGCTTTGCTCGTTTCCGAATAGCACCTTTCAGTAAAAATAAATTATAGATTGATCGAGTTCGTGTTTTAAGTCCACTTTACATACAGTATGGACCGGACTAGACCTACAGTTTAAACTGGAAACCTAACCATGTTATGCCTCAACTGGTTATCGAACCCAGGACCCTTTCCCTTTGATTACAAGGCGGCGACGTTACCACTACACCAACAAGGAGTCCCAGTAACCAATATATATATATATATATATATATATATATATATATATATATATATATAAAACACAGTAATAGGATGAGAAAGAGTGCCACAAGGGCGGATAAACTCTAATAATGGAGAAAGAGAGTGTATATACAGCCTATATAAGTACACAGAAGAGTAACAGTGTACAATTTACTTTATTTTGGTCTATAAAACAACCGATATTAACACACCTTCAAAAAACATCTTGTACATATGAAGCAAATTAAAATTGATATTTGTGGGCATAGTAGTGCGCACGGGGTTTGCCAGTGGTGCATGAACACCTCCAAATGCGTCTTCAAAAAATTAAGAATGTAGAAACAACCATTACAATAATGAAAATCCTTCAAGGTGGGTCCCGAACTGAAAAACGTTGAGAACCATTTATTTAAAGGTAATATACCTAGATATTAGTATTTTCAGTTTGAGACATCACAGAAGGTGAAGGGGCGGTTTTTGAAGGACTGCTGAATTCGCCGCATTATTCCTGCAAGGGAAAGGGTGGGGATATCGTATTGTATCCATGTACATAAGAAGCACGGACTTGAAGTTTCCTATGGGATATATTTAAAATTACGTGCAACCCCCTCTCCTCCTTACGCCAATAAATCTTTGGCACGCTGCTACCACGGGGGGTATGTACTCTAACTTTGCGCTTTTAGTCAGAGGAGACACGTTTCTTCACACACTCACTCACTTAATAATTCATGAAAATCCACGTTCTTAGAATGTCATTCTCAATCAGTGACATTACGAATAGAAATGCGGGAATATAGCTCGCGTACTTTGAAACGGTGTTCATTGAAAATAACCCATAAAGCTTTCACGTTGAACGGTGCTGAAACTTGGTTCACGTAAAAATTCACGTCTTGTCGAATTGTATTACTCGTCACCATCTGTTGCCACATCGATGGCGACGCAATCGATCACGGTTAAACTCTGGCAGTTAGTAATATTTTATTATTACTGCAAGAACTGTGCGTTACTGCTACGCCTACTAAGTGAATTTCCCTCCATACACGTTACATTAAATCATTTTATGAACAAAAGAAATTTAGAAACATTGGTAGGGAACATCCCTAGAGAACAGTGTAATTTATTTTCATTTTTCATTAAAATATTTACAGTTAAAAATTTGATAACAAGATATTGTAGGCATGGCAGCACCCCCCTCTCCTCGTGATCCCGTCTCGATCAACCTATCTGTGAACAAAGTGAACTATATAGAAGAATGTTGTTCCCTAGTCATAGAGGATCACCGACCTCTACTCCGATGGAGGTACAAGGGCTGATACTTTCATAATGTCACTCGGCCACACAATTTATAATAATATTTTGAGACGTTTCGGGCGAAAGTATCTCATTTCCCAGTTAATCCGCCCATGACTAAATTTATATTGCATAGGCTATTTTACGCTCAATGGGGAGTTTCTTCTATTTCTGTGTCCCATTTTGGATATTTTACGTTCCTTTTCACCGTAGAATGATGAAGTAATGGAATGAAAATCGCACAAACACAATGAATCGTCTATGCCTAACCAGCGTTGAACCGGCTTACCTCTGGCTAACAGTGGGAGGTTGCAACGTAAGTTTTGTTATGGTAACAAAGTGGCTGGTTGGAACTTTAGTGAATGTACGTATGCCAATAATATTGCTTATAATGATAGGTTTGATTAGATAAATTTCATTCGCTTACTTTCAATTAATCGCAAAGATTGAGTGTCTTGAGCACGTACTGCAGGGTCCATGGTAAATATGAAGTTAAGGAAACCGTCCCGTAATATTTCCATTGTACCAGAAAATACAACAGGAAAAATAGGGAGACAGAAGGGTGTGTATTTTAGGGACAAAATATCATTGGACATAAACATATAAACCATACGAAGATACGATATATGGGTTTGAAAGATCGTTTATAGATTGCACTTTTCTTGAACTTGCTTTCTGTAAGGCGAGAGGTTGTATACACCTTATCCCCTTTATGTTGTCGCGAAGTACGCCGTTGTCCTCGGTCTCCTTAGCGATTTTCTTTCAATCCTCAAATTTTGTATTCCATATGACATAGTTATAAACATAGTGATAGACTACTTGCCTGCTGCTGCAACTGCAAACTTAAAATAAGAGTATGCAAGTAAAATTATTCTATTGCAAGTTTAATTTGTGGAAGCAAACGTTATCTTTTTCCTTCCTTGATTCCTGCTCTTCGCCGACCCTACTCCAGACTTCGAGGAGCCATGGACTGACACAGCTTGCAGAAGCATTGTTCCCAAACTTGTTTCTGTCCGACTCAAATGCTAGGGGGAATAAAGCATTGGATCGTATCGTTTCTCAACCTACGGGGCGCGACCCACAGCTGGGTCCCGAGAGGGTGTTTGGTGGGTCGCGAAGTCGGGCTTGAGAATTTACTTACTGTCTTACAAAACTATTACATTTAAAATACTAATATATATTGTTTCAATATTTTAAATTCAACCCGTGTTGTCCGTAGTCTAAGCTCTACATTTCTGTTATGCGCACCCTACCATTGCTTTTCACCGGCATCTCTCAAATTCAGCTTTTAAAATTATATATGTATGGCACATTTCTAGAATGAAGCATGTGAAATTTGTTTAAGCAAGCGTAAAAGAGGGCTTCGTAAATTACTCGATGTTAGCAAAAACACGTTGTTGTTGAATTGTTGTTTTAAGTCCACTTTATGCACAGTAAGGCTAATCGGGACTGGACCTACAGTTTAAAGTGGGATCCGAACCACTGTGCCATGTGCCTCCACCGGGTATCGAACCCGGAACCCATTGAATACAAGGCAACAACGCTACCACTGCGCCATCGGGGAGGCCCAGCAAAAACACGTACTATTATAAACTGGGTGCACACCCCTTCAAGTAATTCTGCCGGCACCCATACTTGTGGGTTCCGTGAAGTGTAATATTCTTCAGGGTGGGTCCCGAACTGAAAAAGGTTGAGAACTACCTGATTAGAGGCCCTTGAAAAGTTTGATTCACTGATTGATTGAGTTTATTTTACTTCGCTTTTCTGCTACTTCTGGCTAATCGCGAAGAAAATAATGAATGATGAAATTCAAGAAGAGACTCTCACAAAGAACCCCAATTCCCAGGTCGGGAATCGAACTAAGAACTCGTGGCGTGCTACCCACTTCGTCACGCAGGGCGGTGCACTAAAGGAAAACTTGGAATTGGAAGTAAATTCCGCACAAAAATGCGTACAGAGTAAGTGAATGGTGGGTGACGTTTTCTGAATACTGTTGGAAATAATTAAATAGTTGATTTAAGTCCCGAGAATGAAGATAATTCGTTCAAACCTAATCGGGTTTGGACGGAATTCAAGCAAATATGTGCCTCCACCGGACATGAATTCGAGACCCTTGATAAAAAGTTGACAGCATTACCAGTGCACCATCAATATAAACGGCTTGAAAACACATTGCCCCTTTGCTCGTTTCAAGATGACTGTAAGTTAGAGTCAGCGCCAGGGTGCAGGTGCAGTCCCTGGAGGTCTTTCAGAGCAAATTTAGAGAAAACCGAATGACATATAGTACAGACAGATGCCTTTTATCATTTTTCTGAAAATTTATCCAAATGCTGTTTATACGGCCTTACTAAAAAACCTTGCGAAAAACACTTCGTTATGTGTTGCCGAACAAAGTTCATACATTGCTGAAGACATTATTAGAGTTCACAATCAAAATTATTTGGTCATACCATACAGTGTTGTAACGAGGCTAGAAAAAGCCATTTTACCTATCGTATATTAATTTTAAAATGTGACTTTTTGTAGTAGTTTTTTTAAGTTTGTCCAGTTGCTTATGCCAAATCACAGGAATGTAAAAGCTTTAATAACATAAATTGGGGGAGAAAGAATCTCACACAAACTAATTTCGAAGCATTAGGTGACTGTAACATCTAGAAACAATAGATTTCGTGAATATAACTTGCCTGATAATTGCAGGACAAACCACATCGTTGGAAATTGATATTGCTGAAATTAATGTCGAATTATAAGGAACGATTGATTGATTTATTTGCTTTATTTTAATCCGCTTCTTGTGCCACTTTTTGCTAATTTGCGAAGATGGGGATGAGTGATGATATGATGAAATTGATGAATGGACACTCACAAACATCCAGGCCAAGTCCGGGATTGAACCCGGGGCCCCTGGTGTCGTAGCGCGATGTGCTAACCACTCCACCACGGGGGCCGACTTATCAAGAACGAAACAAGTTTCAAAATATTAAATTTCGTATGTAAATAAATCACCGAATGCATAGTCCGCGTATGCGTATGTTGTAAAATTCGAAAGTCTTTTGTTTGGTCACGGGCCGGAGGGGGGTTATAATATGGTGGAGCAGTGGTGGCGATTAGGGGGGCGAGGGGGGCACTTGCCCCCTGTTTTTCGTCACTTTTGCACTTGCACTGTGCTAAATCTTATCGTCAAAGGGAAATATTGTCTTTGCACCGCGGTTTTGGAACCCAATCGCCGCCACGGGGGTGGAGCATTTCCTTTCGTCATTCGGAGCTGTGCCGTTATCTTGTAAACACATTGTCTATGTTAACTTGACGCTCACGTGTCGAACAACCACGAAATTGTTTTTTTCATTTTTTTAATTTTTTTGGTTTTAGTGAATTGTATTGGTCTTCTTGCGCTCATGTGATTTTTTCTCATGATGGACAATGCACACATATTGTAATGTCTCCCTTGCCCTCCGTGAGCACGCCTATGAGAAGGATTGTTACTGCTGTGGCTTTCCATCCAAAATATGATTTAGAACGGTCTTCTTATCCTGAACAGGTATTGAACTTTTGAAAGATCCTAGGTGATTACTTTGAAGATCTGCCTCTTAAAGAAGGAGTTCAATGATGCATGGATTCAACAAACACAGAAACGCTCAGGTCGTTAGACCTGTCTCAACTTTTATTCATTTTTATTATTTTACTTCACTTTTCGGCCACTTTTGACTAATCGCGACGATGAGGATGAAGTTGATGAAGTGACACTCACATCCATGCCCAGTCCAGAATTCGGAACATTGGACGCCGGGCGACAAGTAAATCGTGTTCACAACCGTTGACTTCGTAGTAACCATTTATCTAATGAACACTGACGTCATCGAAGCTGCTACCTTCGAGATATAAATAACCATCAAGACTTAAGTTTCGGTGGTGATAAATTGTAGACAGTTGTTGCTTCATTCTGTGTGCAACATTTCATCGTAACCTAACCTCTCGATTTTAATGCACCGTGCTGTTTGACACGCTCTTCTTTTCAACAGTTCACTCATTAGGTCCTTAGTGATGTTGTCATTTATATAGGATGACCGTACGTCCCGTTTGAAAGGCGTGTCCCGGTCGTCCCTTCGATATTATTTAAAAACACTATTTGTCCCGTTTTATAAAAGTCTAGGTGTTAGCTTGAAAACCAAGAATAAAGTTGAGACATTTCATGCTAAAGAAAGTTGTACCTATTGTTTTGCGTGTGTTCCGTTATTTGTAGAGCAGTGCATAAGCATGCCCAAGAAGCGTACATGTAGTTTCAATAGGGACTTGGTACAAGACACAAACCAGAAACTCAAATGACAAATCTCGCTTCAGATGTGTGGGGTAAGGTTTTCAAGGAGATTTATAAACGGTTGATGAAAAAATATAGCTCCTCTCAAGAAGATTGATTGTTCTGATAAATACTTCTTGCACGCCTCAACTTTAGCGTAGGGCTAACATGAAAGGTTGATCAGAAGGAACCAGAAATACCGTGTAAGTCACACCGAGATTATAAAAACGACAGTTCATATTTCAAATAATAATAACGATAGTATAATTATAACAATAATTTTATAATTAGGTCTAACTGATTTTTCAGGAGGGGAGGAGGTAAACTGATCTCCTTGGGATGTCCCGTTTTTGGGCCAAAATATTATGTTCACCCTACTACTAGGGCGCCAAAATATCTAGCTTCGCAGCTTTCATTCCATCTTTCCATTGTAATTATCATACTCTTACTCCAAAATTTGGGTGATGATTCAAAAGAATGAATATAGTTCGGAAAACTTAATAAGAACGATCTGGCTCCTATTGAGAAAGTCTGATAACAGCGGCGAATGGGACTCAATGCGCTCAACGAAGAACCCATTGATAAGCTTTGGTCTTCAAAAGGCTGTTGGACTCCATGGCTATGCAGAGCACCTGCGTTACATTGAAAACTGAAAACTTCCATTACGTGTAGTCAAATTAACAATTTTGTAATAGCAATTTTGAAGTAATAAGCATAATCTTGAGTTTCGGGTCATAGAAACAAATGTTTAGAGTGTGAGCGAGCAAATCAATTGTTACTAAATACATGGTAAAAAACAGACAATTTGGTCCAAATTGAACAAAGTATATTTTGTCCCAATCCTCCATCCCCGGTCACGTCCCTGGTCTTGTATGTATACGTGTCAGAAACCGAATTCGTTGCCTGTGTGCTCACTGAAAGTCTGCTTGAGACGATTCCCGACACTTTGGCGACAGCGGTCAGCTGGGTCGTTCGGAACTTGCTTTTGTCGCGGGCACGATTCGAATGGAAACATATAACTCTGCTAGTGATTGTTGCAGTCTAATTCTCGAATGAATATTTCACTTGCTCTCGTTGCCTTCACGAATTCTATTTAAAGCAGCCCAATAAATCGAAGAACGAAATAGCTATATTGGGAACCTTTCAACAACTCCCATATTCGCAGCCAAAATATTTTACAATAACAGGTGTAATTGTATTCTTGACTGTAAACACAAGAATCTAATAAAAATCTTCCCACATTTTTCATCACGTTTCAATGAAGTCAAAAATTACAATGTTCTAACTTTCTTTTAATACTTTTCTAGTTATCCAAGTTACAAGATGTGATTTCTCAATGATAACTTTGTTGCAACATTAATATATTTTTGTCATTGTAATCAGCATTTCTTAGCTACGGTATAGTAAACGTTCATGCAACTTCCCACTCTTTAAAATGATACACTTTTACGTGAGGTGAGATCCCGCCAACATAAGTTAGGATTTGAGGAAGAGAAACGGATGACACGCTCACTCAACAAGAGGCCTTGCATCAGTGGTGCTTTCAAATCTGGGCCGAATAACAATTACAAAAGTCAGATCAAGTTTACGCCATAGATTAAGCTGATGCACTCGTATCCGGACTGAGATTTTCTGTGGTTTCTACAAACGACTGCAGGCATAGCAGCTTCGTCGTTGGCTAGTATTTTTCAAATATTCCTAAATCAAATAATTGTCCAAAATAGTGGACATTAAGTGAGATAGGAAGTGTGCTCTAACAGCTACATTCGTGCAACGATTTAATAAATTTTATTTTACCTTTACATGATTCACATTCATATCATCAATAAATATTCCACACCTTTCTGACAATTAATATTATAATGCAATTTCTGAAGTGCAATAATGAACGTGGTATGGTGTCTGACTATCACGGGGTGACCTACCTAGGATTTTATTATTAATTAATTCAATACTTCGAATCAATATTTAGCCATTTGCAGTTTTTTATGACAGGTCTGCTCATGAGAAACCGTTGAAGGGAAAAGTGAACTGTGCACCGTATCCGACGAAGAGAAAGAAAACTGTTCGTGTTAACTAACTAACTCCTTTATTACGAAGAAAATTTTTTTATAGGATAAATCTCTAACATGCCCACATGTACGTATTCGTTTAGGTCTCTGGTTTGAATGCTTATTTAGAAAAATAAATAACAGAAATAAAAGTTTCATCGATGTAATTAAATGTTACAAAGATTACAAATGTTACAAATTTCATCCTGTCATCACTCATCCTCGTCGTCGCGATTAGCCAAAAGTGGTAGGAAAGCGACTCTAAATAACAAAATCAAATCTTTCCAAGACCGCGAACACACAACCAACATCCATACATTGAAGAAACTGAATAGCAGCAAAAGTTTTAACATTTCCTTTAACGCGTGTGTATCTTTATTTTTTCCCTTTCACCCGAGTACTGCAGTGTTGCCAGTTTCCTTCAGTGCTTCATTGTCAAAAGGTTTAACAACGATAAATATTACATCTCTACTTTCGATGTGTGAGGTTCGTGATGATACAAATGCTCAGCACTGAATAAAGATGATGACCGTGCTGAACATTTTGGCAACGCAGGAGCAGGATTGCATGGTAAACTGTTGATTGCTCCTTTACTGTTGAAAATTATGCAACAGCGCCAGTGGATTTTTCTTATCTTGATGAAGCTACTGTTCTTGGGTGGATTTCGAAATCAAACCAAACTTGGGCGAATATACGAGTTATTCACTTCATTCGCTGCTGATACGTTTTCGCCTTTCAAGTAAATGCAGGAAAAGCACGCCTTGTGTGAGAAGCTAAAAGCATTAAAAACGTGTCCGTTCGTCCCTCCCCCTCTCTGTAAGAAAGCAATAAGAATTACGCCCTTTGTTCTCTTCACCCAACTCCATTCAGTTAATCATGTCAAACACATTACAATACCTGGGCTCGGTGGTTTACTGAGGACGGAATAGGCAGTAAAATGTTACAAAATGAATGTTTGGCCCATCTTTCAGAGCTCAAAGACGAGGTTACGAAGTATCTTTGCGAAACTTTTCTTTGGCTTGTTCAAAGTATTTACTGGTGATTCTTTACTGCAAAGATTACTGTGGCTGTGTTTGCTTTATTTCCGTCATGTCATGATCGGAGCTTCGAAACAGTCGAATGGTAAGGGCCTAACATATAGGGCATCCCCGATTTAGTAGTAGTAACATCGTCGGCCTGTAATCAAGGAGATCCGGGTTCGATACACGGGAGAGTGGTTCGGATACCATTTTTAACTGCAGGTCAATCCTGATTAGCCTATCTTTGCATAAAGTATATTTAGAACTCAAGTTAGCGCAATCACAGAACATTTCGGTTTCTTGAAGGCAATTGGGGAGCTACGTGGACTAGCAGGTTCCGATCGAGAAAACCAAATAACAGCGGCAATGCGATTCGATGTGATGACCACGTGACAACCAATGAGGAAGTCTATTAACGGACCGTTGTTATTGAAGGAACCTTTTGCCACGGAGTTAGTGCATCGTAACTGTTACGGAGATAATTAATATATAAATTGAGCGGGTAAATACTAACAAAACAGGCTGTTATACTAACCACTACATCAGCTTGTATTGTGTTCACGCTAAACGGGGTTAAATTCTGTTACTGGGTGATAGACCAGTATTATGATGTGCAAGCTGCGAAGTTATGTAAGAGTGGCGTATCTAGAAGTAGTTTTAGAGGGACGTAGTCTTATTTTTGATCAACTTTCCTTTCAAAACACGTAAAATATAGGAAAAGATGGCAGGATCTAGGAGTGGTAAAAATGACTCATAACTCCCTTATGCTCACATTCCTTTACTACATTTATGTGCACGCCACTGAAAGTTGGTGAATACAGACCACAAGTGGAGAGGGTTCCTTATTAGCGATAACAGAAGCGGGGTGTAAGGGATGATTTTCCTGTAAACATCAAAATGCCAACCCCTCTCCACGTATTACACCCTGTACTCAGGAAAGGGGGGGAGGGTTGCCACTAAGCTATCTTATGCTATAACCTAGGGTCGCACATAAATGAGGCCCTGAAGGGGCAGAAGTGAAAAAGACCATCGACTATTTTCTTAATGTTGTGATAATAGCAGATTAGAACATGTCAGATCCCTTTTACCTGCTTATTTTATGAATGAACGTAGAAGGAAGGAGTTTCTAGCGGTTAAATAAGTTCTTACATGATGATCCTATTTTCAAAGGTCACGTCACATAAACAATATGTACAATTGTTCCTCGTAAAAACGAATGTAAACATTTTAAATGCCAATAATTAAAAGTCAAGTAAAGTGGAGGGATACTAACGGTCCAAATTAACATCCTTGTTTCTTGGTTAATTCGCGTCCAGTGTGGCTACCGTAATGTAATGTTGGTTTCTGTTCCTTTAGTGTTTGTGCAGTATTAGTCTGGTATGGTGAAATGCATATTGAAAGTGGCAATTTTAAAAGAAACTGAAATTTTCTGAATAATTTTTAATCAGACGTGTCTATACTTTAAAGTTTACAAGTGTTATTAATACAGAGCACGCAATTAGTGGAAGTGAAGTACCATGAAAACAAAACGGTTAATAATAATAATAATCATAATAACAATGATAATATCGACAGTGCCTAAAACAAGGGATAGTCCAGGAGCCCAAATTTTATAAATCCCAGTCTGCCTGGACTACAGTCAGTCTGTATTGCGCACTGTCCCTACGTATTTGTTATTGCCCGCGCATCAATTACAACCTAATTTTCGCGATTGGGTAAAAGAGACAGAAGGGAGAAGTAAAATAAATCAAATCAATCAGTAGGGAAAAAAAGTAAAATCCTCCCCTGTGCTTTGTACCACGCCATGAGGGCATATACGGGGTGTGGAGTTGGGCCCCACACTTTCTTGGTCACAGCCGAAGCCCTGGCCGCCCCCAGAGTTTCCTCCAGGTACCCACTTTGTACGACGCTGGGTGGGCGCCAAGGCCGCTTGAACAGGTGGAAAAAATCCCGGTTCTCCCTCGCCTGGTAGTCAGACGCCCTAACGACCGAGTTACCGCGGCAGTATAAAACGGCAGCAAATGGCTGTACCTTTTTCACATTGAGGATTCCTGTGGCAAGTCTCGCATATAATATGAAGGTTAGAATGAACGATGAAACAGACTTTTGGAACAAACACGACTTCTATCCAGGATGCGAACCTAGGAGACAGAGTTTTGTAGCGCGTCATGCTAACATTTGAGCCACAGAGCCAAACTGAAATACTTTGTAATTGGGCGAGTGATTCCCGACACTTACACGATACAACTGGGAAGATAAAAAAGGACTGTTGCATTGGCGCCTTCAAGTCTGAGCAGAGCATTCAACCATATCAGTTACAATACCTCAACTTGATTTCATGGTTTCAAGGTGAATAGTATGTTGTGTTTCTGCCGTACAACTTATAGATTTGCATCAATAACATAGTGTTAATGCGCAGGGATATGTGAAAAATGCCAACGTTGGGATATCCGATAAAATAAAAGAAATGATAATTCAAGGATCGTGGATTAAGGGTGTTGCTTTGGTAACTGACTGCCGCAATTATAACTATAGAAAATTAAACGTTTGTAATTAAACTCGCCTAAATATTCTTGGTAAATTGTTTTGCATCTCCATACAAATTATTTAAACCCATCGTTTCTCAACCTATGGGGCGCGACCCACTGCTGGGTCCCGAGAGGGCGTTTGATGTGTCGCGAAGTCGGGCTCGAAAATTAATTTATTGTGTCTCATAAAACTCTTATATTTAAATTACTATGATATATTGCTTTAACAATTCAAATTTAACCCGTGTTGTACGTACATACTCTAAACTCTGCATGTCTATTATTTACGCTCTACCATTGTTTTTTTTACCGGCATCTCTCAATTTCAGCATGTGTTATTAGTTAGACTATAGTAAATTAGTGTTTTAAATTACATATTTACTTTTCTAGAATGAAGTATGCGTAATTTGTTAACGCAAGTGTAAAGGAGGGTTTCTTAAAGAACTCGATGTTAGCAAAAATATGATTATAAACTAGGTGCACACCCCTTCAAGTAATTCTGCCAGCGCCCATTTTTATGGGTTCCGTGAAGCGTAATATCCTTCAAGATGGATCCCGGGCTGAAAAAGGTCGAGAACCACTTATTTAAAGATAATATATATTTTGAGTTTGAGACACCACAGAGGGTGAAGTGGCGGTTTTTGAAGGACTGATGAATTTGCCGCATTATTCCTACAAGCGAATGGGTGGGGATATGTGCACAAAATGTAAATACTCGTATTTAAAACGCCAGTAGCAATAAAGAAATAGAGAGGAAATTGTTTTCAGCACTCTGTCCTCAATATTTTGTATGCATATACATAAGAAGCACGGACTTGAAGTTTCTTATGGGATAAATGAACAATTATGTGCAACCCTCCCCTCCTACCACCAGAAAATCTTTGGCACTCTGCTACCAAGGGACTCTACCATAACTTTGCGCTTTTAGTCAGAGGAGACGTTTCTTCACACATTCACTGACATACTAGTCATTCATGAAAATCTACGCTCTTGAAGGTCATTCCCAATCAGTGACATTATGAATAGAAATGCGGAAATATAGCTCGCACACTTTGAAACAGTGTTCATTAAGAATAACCCAGGAAGCTTTCACGTCGAACGGTGCTGAAACTTAGTTCACGTCAAAATTCACGTCTTGTCGAATTGTATTACTTGTCTCCATCTGTCTCCACATTGCGTGAATTTTACCGTGAACCAATCGATCACGGTTAAGCTCTGGCAATTAGTAATATTTTATTATTACTGCAAGAATTGTCCATTACTGATAGGCCTAATACGTGAATTTCATTCCATGCCCGTTACCTTTATCATTTTATGAACAAAAGTAATTCAGAAACATTGGTAGGGATCATCCACAAGGAACAATGTAATTAATTTTATTTGTAAGCAAATATTCACAGTTGAAAATTTGATAAACAAGAAATGGTGGGCCTGTCCCTCTGGGAATCCAGTCTCAATCAACTTTTCTATGAGCAAGTGAACTATGAAGAAGAACGCTGTTCCCTCGTCATAGTACAGGATCACCGACCTGTGCTCGGAACGAGGCACCGGGGCTGATACTTTCTCAATTTCACTAGGCCACCCAATATATTTTTTAAAAAATTGAGACGTTTCGGCACAGGCGAAAGTATTTGATTTCCCAGTTAATCCGCCCATGATAAATGTACATTGCATAGGCTATTTTACGCTTAATGGAGAGAGTTTCTTCTATCTCTGTGTCTCATTTTGGTTATTTGACGTTTCTCTTCACCGTAGAATGATGAAGTAATGCCATAATAATCGCACATATGCAATGAACCGTCACATTGTTATAAAAATGGCAGCGTTCAACGTTGGCTTCGATTTAGGGGACAATTGCTCCCCACTTTTTGCCTCCGCACTATGGCCTCTTAATGCTATAACGGAACCTCGAGCAAAACAACCTGCGCAGACCCGCGAATCCTGTGCACCGTACCCCCGCGAGTAGAGGAGGGGGAGAGTGGGCCATGCTTCCTTATGGCCCGATGTGGAGGGAAGAAGGAGAGCTGAGCGGGGACTTTTCGTCCCAAGGTTTTGTCCTTGTGGTCGATCTATAGGCCTTGTCTACCAAGAGAGAGTAAACTTTCCTTGTCCCCCCCCCCCCCCCGTTTGGCACCAAAAGTTGCCAAAAGGCCACCACTAGTCGTAAACATACACTTGTGAGGTTCTATCTATACCCCTTAAAAATATGTTGTTCAGCCCCCCCCCCCCCGAAAGAAATTTCTGGATACGTGCCTGATTGCAAGCTTATTTTGTGTAAGTAAATGTTTTCTTTTCCTTCCCTGATTCCTGCTCTCTCCTGACCCTTCTCCAGACTTCGAGGTGCCATGCACTGAGACAGCCTACAAAAACATTCTTCCAAAACTTGTTTCTGTTCGACGCTCAAATGCTAGGGGGAATAAGGCATTAGATCGCATCGTTTCTCAACCTATGGGGCGCGACTCACAGCTGGGTTCCGAGGGGATGTTTGGTGGGTCGCGAAGTCGGGCTCGAGAATTGATTTACTGTCTTAAAAATCTATTAAATTACTAAGATATATTGTTTCATCATTTTAAATTCAACCCGTGTTGTACGCAGTCTACATTTCTGTTATGTGCACCCTACCATTGCATCTCTCAATTTCAGCCTTTTAAATTATATATGTATGGAACTTTTCTAGAATGAAGTATGTGAAATTTGTTTAAGCAAGCGTAGAAGAGGGCTTCTTAAAGTACTCGTTATTAGCAAAAATACAATTATAAACTGGGTGCACACCCCTACAAGTAAATCTGCAATGCTTGTGCGTCCCGTGAGGTGTAGTATCCTTCAAGGTTGATCCCGGACTGAAAGAGGTTGAGAACTACCTGATTAGAAGTTTCAAGATGGCTGTCAATTAAAGTCAGCGCCAGGGTGCAGATGCAGTCCTGGAGGGCTTTAAGAGCAAATTTGGAGAAAACCGAATGACATACAGTACAGACAGATGGCTTTATCAATTTTCTGAAAATTTATCCAAATGCTGTTTATACGGCTTTACTAAAATACACCTCGTTACGTGTTGCCGAACGACGTTCATACATTGCTAAACACATTATTAGAGTTCAGAATCAAAATTATTTTCTTATGCGATACAGTGTTGTAACGAGGCTACAAAAAGCGATTTTACCTAGGCCTGATCATCGTATATTAATTTGAGAATGTGACTTCTCGTCGTACTGTCCACTTGCTTATGCCAAATCACAGGAATGTAAAAGCTTTAATAAGAGAAATTGGGGGAGAAATTATCTCACCCAAACGAATTTTTGAAGCATTAGGTCACTGTAACATCTAGAAAGAATAGATTAGGTGATTATAACTTGCCTCATAATTGCAAGACAAACTACATCGTTGAAAATTAATATCACTGTCGAATTATCAAGAACGATTGATTGATTGATTTGCTTTATTTTACTTCGCTTTTTGTGCCACTTTTGGCTAATTTGCAAAGATAGCGATGAGTGATGGTATGGTGAAATTGATGAATGGACATCAAACATCCATGTCCAGGCCGGGATTGAATCCGGGGCCCCTAGTGTCGTAGCGTGATGTGTTAACCACTCCGCCACGGGGGCCGACTTATCAAGAACGAAACAAGTTTTAAAATATTATATTTCGTATGTGGAAATACTGCATTTGCCCCACCCCCCCGGTTTTGTAACCGAATCGCCGCCACTTAAGCACAAGAAGACCAATTCAATTTTCTAATGATGGACAATACACACATATTGTAATGTCTCCCTTGCCCTCCGTTCGCACACCTATGAGAAGGATTGTTACTGCTGCGGCTTTCCACACAAAGTGTGATTTAGAACGGTCTTCTTATCCTGAACAGGTATTGAACTTTTGAAAGATCCTAGGTGATTACTTTGTAGTTCTGCCTCTTAAGGGAGGAGTTGAATGATGCATGTATACAATTGATGAGTAACCCAACACACAGAAACTCTCAGGTCGTTATACTTGACTCAACTTTTTATTAATTTTTATTATTAACTTCACTTTTCTGCCACTTTTGACTAATCGCGACGATGAGGATGAAGTTGATGAAGTAACACTCACATCCATGCCCAGTCCAGAATTGGGAACAATGGGAGCCGGCGACAAGTAAATCGAGTTCACAACCGTTGACTTCGTAGTATCTTATTCTACAGACAAAGCCGTTGATCCCCGTTTATCTGCTCGTCCCCCCTTCAAGTTTGCGTGATCAAAGGTTTATTTACCGGTGGGAGCTCGAACATTTCCGTCGTTTGAAGTTCTGACCACGTGTTAACCAATTAACAAGCATTTGTTATACAGGGACGTCTTGCCACGGAGTTTATTCATCATAACCGTTATGGAGATGATGAATAGATAAGATGGGCGGCAAAATATTAACAAAACAGGCTAATATCCTAACCACTAGATCAGCTTGTACTGTGTTTCACGCTAAACAGAGCCGAATTCTGTCACCGGGTGATTCAAGCGTGTTACGATGTGCCAGCTGCAAAGTTATGTAACAGTGGCATATCTACTAGGAGTTTTAGAGCAACTATCCTAAAAAGAAACGCCAAATTTAGGAAAAGATTGCACGATCTTGGCGTGGTAAGAAATAACTCATGCTCACATCCCTTTACTACATTTATGGGTACGCCACCGAAAGCGTGGGATTTCCTTATGTAACGATAACAGGAAACGGGGTGTAAGGGATGACTTTCCTGCAAGCGCTTCTCTTCCACGTATTACACCCTGGACTCACGGAAGGGTGAGCGGGGCGTTGCCACTAGGCTATCCCAGGCTATAACCTAGGGCCGCACAAAAATGAAACGTACATGGAAGAAGTTTCTAGCACTTAAATAAGTTCTTACATCATGACCCTACTTTCAAAGGTCACGTAATAAAATAATATGTACAATTTTATTGCTCGAATATAAACAGTTGTTCCTCGAAAGAACGAATGTAAACATTTTAAATGCCGACAATTAAAAGTCAAGTGGAGGGATATTGACGGTTGAAATCCTTGTTTCTCGGTTCGCGTCTGGTGTGGCTACCGTAATGTAGTGTTGGTTTGGTTTCCTTTAGCGCGTGTGCGGTATTAGTGTTGTATGGCGAAATACATATTGAAAGTGGCAGCTTTAAAGGAAAACGAAGTTTAATGAATCATTTTTAATCAGATGTATCGATATTTTAAACTATAAAAGTGCTATTAGTACAGAGCATGCAATTAGTGGAAGTCAAGTACCATGATAACAAAATTGTTAATAATAATTATAATAATGTCGACAGTGAACAAAACAAAGGATATCCTAAGGGCCCAAATTTT
The DNA here is from genome assembly GCF_977018435.1 of Lepisma saccharinum. Lineage (NCBI taxonomy): Eukaryota > Metazoa > Arthropoda > Insecta > Zygentoma > Lepismatidae > Lepisma > Lepisma saccharinum. Next base: position 27,730,884 of record NC_139235.1, read on the forward strand.
ATAAATCCCGCTCTGCCTGCCTGCACTACATTTTGCAGACAAAAGGGGTTTTGGCGTCTAAACTCACAATCAGTCTGTGTGTTGCATACTGCCTACTTTGAAACAGTGTTTGTTAAAAAAACAAGAAACAACGAAACTTGGATCACGTCAAAATAGAGGCCTAGCAATCTTTGTCGAATTGTATTCCTCGTCCCCATCTGTCTCCATATCGACGGCGGGGCAATCGTTTCACGGTTAAGCTCTCGCAATTAGTAATATTTTATCATTACTGCAAGAATTGTGCGTTAGCTTTCCTTTACTTTATGCTTACTTGTGAAATCTCGATTATTTATTTCAATTTCACTGGCTTTTATAGTTTTTATTCTTATTTTTAACATACGTATATTGTATTTTAACCTGTTCAAAAGATGTAACTTGTTTCTCTAACGTCTAGACTTGAAACACGACCAATTTGTACTATTTTTATACCTTACTTAAACCTGTTCTTCCAACAAAAATGAATTGTGTTATTTAAGTCACGACTTTACAATCTTAAGATCTGTAGGAATTGAACAGGAAAGGGTCTCAAATTACATTAGCTTTACCTTTTATCGGCTACATTTGAATTGTACCTATTCTGGCTCAAGAGGAAAAGACAGAAGAGGATAGGTGCCAGTCAAAATGTTGAATGAATGAGAATCTGACCAAAGAACCCTTGTAGAAATATTATACGTATAAGACATGATTGCATGCATGAAACCATTGTTTAACAAAATAACTGCAGTTAAGACTGGAAGAAGTTTTATATTATCCCTAGCTTATCCCTGGCGTACAATAAACGTAGACAGACTACTTACATAAGGGAGGCCTCAGAGGCCCACACATTTTCTTCTTCTTTAACATTAAAATTCAAGAAACAATTTTTTAAATGAATCATTTCTTCCTTTGTTGTTCATATAGCTGCAGTTATACGTATAATATTGCACGAGTGTCACACACAAATTTTATCATTCACTAAACCTGAAAATAACATGTTAATGTTGAATCAATGGTTTTTTTGTTTACATATGAGCAGTTCTATAGCTGTTATAATAATTACATTAATTACCATAATTACCAACCAATTGTACACTGTTACAAGGTACACAAGTACCTTGGCGGAACATACATCTGTATTAGGGCTGATAGGCCCTCAAATTAAATTTTCCTCGTATGTACGTTACCTTCATCATTTTATGAACGAAGGCCATTGGTAGCGAAAATTGTAATTGACTTTAATTTATTTTCAATTTTTTTTATATACAAATATCAATAGTTGAAAATTCGATAAAAAATAGGTGGTGGGTTTGGAGTCTCTCCTTCCCCCCTGCCCATCACGGATAAGCTATTGCTAAGAATAAATCATTTTAATTAAGAGCGCGGGGGAAGGGGCTGTAGTGAAACTAAGTAGGTTATACACAATACAGTAGGGATCCTGGCTCCCACGGCAGTCCCGTGGATGATCTAAGGTCAATTTTTTTCCGGCCTTGTCCATGCATAAAACGGCTCTGGAGCTCACCCAGCCTCAAATAAACGGGTGCCTAGGGTTAAACTTGGGGGGGGGTTAAAGGCGGCAAGAACGTGCTGCTGATCACATCACCTCCAAATTGGCCTAGACTGAAGAGTATGTGAGGCCCTGCACATCTCTTTAGATAGTCTGATGGTCTGGTCATTGCTACGAGACTAAACTAAATGCTGAAGGACTACATTTAGAATATAATCGTTATATTTGCTTTGTACCTTCAATCACTGCCACGAACACTGTAGGTGCAATGCCTATCAAGTGCTTTTTCCGAAACGTTTTCCGAGATCATGGCGGTGGAAAGTGAACCACTGAGCCTCTAACCGGGGGGGGGGGGTAACGGCGGATCGCAATCATGTGATACCGTTAGCACTACGTCATCGGGAACAATTGCAATAGCGGAGAGCAGTCACACTATTTCCCCATCTTTCTTTGCAGTTGACCTTAATTATTTGTGCAGTGAACTTGAAAGAAATAGGGAGTACTTATTTCCCAACTAACTGTCCCATGCACACGCCACTGTTGCTTGGGCTTGTTCACTTAGAAGCGAAACCGAAACTCGAGCTCTCTAGCACACAAGTGGCGATACAACTCCAGACGGATTTGCGCCAGGGACAGAGAACGGTTTAGCAACTGAGGTTCGGTTGGAACCTGCATTTCTACAGTCGTGGCTTTGTTCCACTGCTTTGGTTGCGATGAAGTATTTTGACAGCTGTCTGTATTTCGCTGCAGAGTTGTTGCAAGGGGTAATAAAAGAATGTTAATGCTAGTATTACCTCGTGTGATATAACATGGATTATTATCTCTCTTTGGATAAAATTAACAACGGCAAGATAGCAAAGTATTTAATCAGAAATCAACAAAATGAATACAGCATTTACTTGTCTTTACCTTTTGATGTATTACCAAAGGAATTAGCTGTCTTTGTTTTTAAATACTGCCGATACTGTGCGTAAATGCAGTCAGTAACCCTGCCCCCAAAATGGTATGTTTACTGTCTCTTCCAACGCTCTCTATTTCTAACTATTTACTTATTGGCCTCCTCAGGCAGATGAAACTGATATGCGAATTCGAACCCAGAATTTTTGGAGCTGTGATTATGAGTCGCAGTCATAGCTGCGATATATAAAAGAAAGTTTAGATTACAATTCTGTTGAAGTAGGAGAATATTTCGTAAGTAACGAAAGCGCTTTGCTCATATCAGAATAGCACCTTTCAGTAAACAAAGGATTCATTGATTGACTTTGTGTTTTAAGTGCACTTTATGCACAGTGTGGGTAATCAGGACTAGACCTACAGTGTAAAGTAAAATCCGAACCACTATGTGCCTCCACCGGCTATCGAAGCCGGGACCCCTTGATTAAAATGCGACGACGTTACCACTACGCCAACAGGGAGGTCCCAGTAAACAAACAAACGCAATACGAGTACAAAGAAGTGTAACAGTGTAAAATTTACTTTCTCTTGTTCTACCTACTAAACACCCGATATCATCACACATTCAAACACCATCCCTAGTTTTGGTTATCGTCAATATTTCCTTGCACACACGAAGCAAATGAAAATTGATATGTCAAGGCATGGTGGTGCGTACGGGGGGTGCCAGTGGGGTCTGAGTGCCCTCTCATATGTCCTCAAAAAATAAAATATGTAAAAACAACCATTACAATAATGAAAATAATGTCCCCTGCGTTGCCTCCAAATTTGAATGTTAACAGTTGGGTCGGTCGAGAGTTACAACTGGGGCCTCCCTTCTGTTCGATACCCTGCCCTGTGGAGGCACATAGTGGTTCGGATCCCACTTTAAACTGTAGGTTCAGTCCCAATTAGCTTTACTGTGCAGAAAGTGGACTTAATAAAATACTTACCAAATTCAATCAATCAATCAGTCGAGTTAGTGCCGGTAGGGTGAAGAGACTTGCAGCCAAAGCTGGAACCCATCTGGAGAGATGACCTTTCGTTCGGGATTCACAAGAGATGAGAGGAAATAATTGAATGCTTGTCGAGTTTCAAACAAATGATGTTGACTAATACAATAAAATACAATGGTAACAATACCCACAATAGTTTCCAAAATGATCTACGTAATCTATACGATGTTTCTACTCGAGAAACATTCTACTTGAGAGCAAACAGGTTTCAAAGTAGACTTCGATTGATTTGATTTATTTAACATCGCATTTCCACTACTTTTGGGTAATTGCGAAGATGAGGGTGAATGGTAATACGATCAGATTGATGAAGTAACAATCACAAACCTACATGGACGACACAACCCAGGCACCAGAGCCTCATTAGTCTGATAAATACAGTTCAGGGTCAGACTCCAAGACACACATTTTGGCGAAGTACAAAATAATTTTAACTATATTCTTATTATTATTATTCAATTTGTTCGACATAGCATGCAGTTTTTCTTGCATAACAATTGTGTTACTGAATTCTAATTAGATTTTTTATGTGTAAATATTTAGCGTACTACATACTGCACGAGAAATTACTCTACTCGATTTATATAGGGCCTCCTTAATCTGTTTTTCGGGGGGGGGGGTGCAAAACTGATATAGCAGTCACCGTTTTGCTGGTGTGTATTAACGCTTTTCGTATAGTAACATTATCGGCCTGTAATGAAGATGTCTCCGATTCGATTTTCAGTGGCGGCACATATAAATAGTGTAAATACCGTCACAACTCACAATAATAGGAAAAGCTGTGCTAAGGTGATAATGCATACCCATAAACAATAAGGTCAAATATTTATCTTCATATACCTAATGGTTTCTGTGAAAGGGGAGAAATGAACGCATGACAATTAAGCTAACACTGTCCAGATAGGCAACTGAAACACCCCTTAACACTCCCATGCATGCATATGTGTGTGATGGGTAGGGAGAGGAGAGCGTATAGTTTAGAATTCCATTACTTACGTCTTTAAGTGACATTTCAAAAGCTGAATATCTGTTCCTCAGCATCATGAAACATGACCTTGAGACTCCGTATCGTATCGTTAACTAAATAAAGACGGAGAAAAGGATGGAAATTGGAAATTATTGATTGTTTTGGTGTACTTCACTTTTCTTTTCTGCCACTTTTGACTAATCGCAAAGATGAGGATGAGCACTGGTTTTCTCCCTATATTTTAGTCGCAATTAGTCACCGTGCACAGTTTTTTAAAGTAAACGCTTCCTCCACAACTACATAAGTTTGAGTAGAAAAAAATAGTTACAAGGAACACAGACATTTGCTAGTAAAAAAAGCGTGATCTGCGCGCTTTACAAAAGTACTAGCAACATTTTTTCTTGGTAATTAACAAATCACACAACTTTTTAACGTCTACGGCCACTAGGCCTAACTACTTATAACAAAGCGTCACAGATTCAACTACAGTTTCTGCCTCGATCGATACTCTCATCACGGGAATTTAAACGTCATTTCTACAGCAATTCTTTTCTCAAAAACCACGACAGTGCAGTTATGCAACGTGCGTGTATAAATTCCAGCCACAGAAGATCCTGCATGTGGAGATAAAGAGTGTCTGCCAAATGGCAACCGTTGCGGAGAAAGCGGTACGGGACGGATAAAGCCGCGTTTACACCGAATGTTACCTACAACTGTTATCAACATTTTGTTACCAACACGGTTAAGAACAGATATTGCCAACAAATGTTGGTTGCCATAACACTACTTTCACTTTATTTTTGTTAATAACTTTTGTTAACATTTTGGCTGCAAGATGTCGACTGTGGAGCAAGTTGATTACTCTCTGTGGCAACATGAGTCATTTTGGCCCAACAGAGAAGACAGAAGATTCTGGATGAGACCTTCACTGCGGGCAGGAAGTAATTGTAACGGAAGTGTCCTTTGATCTTTACCGACTTCTAGTGGATAACATTTCTGTTTCCAACAAGGGAAATCTGTTGCTAACGTTAGATGTTGATAAGAAATTCAGAAGCGTTTTTTCGAAATATTACCAAAAGTTGCTGGTGACGTGTGTGAGCAACCCCGGTGTAAACGCGGCTTTATAGCATGGATAAATCCTGGAAAGTTTCGATACAAAATTTGTTTTCCAATAGTTTTGTTATCCTGAATTGGTATTGAATTACAGCTAGGATCGTAGCAGTTAGTTAATATACTATTTTGTTCATCATTTGAAACTTTTCAGGTACTACAAATCGACATTAACAGTCGAAATAGACGATTACGTTACATTTACATGTAAATGTAATGTAATTGTTTGAGCAATGTTAATTTGTTCGAGCAATAAAACGTAAATAGGAATTTAAGAACTAAGAATATGATTTACATTTATTGATTATAAAGTACATTGATTGAGTTGGTGTTTTATAGTCTCTTTTATGCACAGTAAAGCTAATCGGGACTCGAACTACAGTTTAAAGTGGTATCTGAACAACTATGTGCCTCCACCGGGTATCGAACCCGTCGAACATTTACTGCAGCTGCGCTACCAGCAGATGCCACCAGAAAACAACGACGCGACGGGAGACGTGCACGTTGTCATGTCGGTTCGAAAAGTTGCATTTGTTATTGAATGTTTTTCCAAGTGACAAATGTCGCTTCTCGCTTCGGTCGGGAAGCTCCGCAAGACTCGTACGGGATTCGAACACAGGATCCCTAGTCGTAGAACACGGAACCAAGTATTTATACTTCTCAAAGTTAACTGCTTGATCGCAATCCTTAACTACATTCAATTTCAATGTAGTTATTATTTTAACAGTCGTGTTTGGCAACACTGATAAGTGAAGCGAAGTTTTTACTCTCGGCCTGCAGCCACGGCGAAACCCTGGATGTCTTCTTGCAACGTTGCTACACGTATTGGACGTCTTCTGTAATCGCTCGCCCCCTGTGTCTGTTGTCACGGTATCTTACGCTTGATCCCTCCATTGCGTAAGTTTCACAAAGTAGGAACTGTGTCCTGCTCCTTACTTCGGTTTGTGTGCGTGTGTGTTCAAATTTCAAATATATAACATATGTATAACATACAAAAACTTACGCAGAGATATTCGAATTATCATATGCGTATAATGCATTTTCATATACATAAAACAACCGAGAGAACAATGAAATGTACATTTGATGATGGTCCCCAACAGAAACTTTGAGGAAGGATAAAAACCTCGAGTTGAAAACATCGATTTCATTCCTTTTTGATAAATAATGCCTGTAAACAACATGTACTTGCCTTCTATGATATTAATGAAAATATTAATTCCACTGTAGTAAACACTACTTGCTAGATGGCAAAATAAAATATAAACTATATAAATACTCTTCCCGTTTCTAAACCTGATAATTTATAGCCGTGTATTTGATTGCATTTTATAATTAATAATGCAATGAAGTAAATGGTCACACAGTATTCAGGTTTAGTAGAAGATAGCGCATTCCTTCCCTCGGTGTGGTCTTTATAAAACAATATTTACAAAGTTACAGAAGCAAATGTACTTGAAGGGACAGCGAAGCGTTAGGTAGATTTTATGCCATCAAAATATATGTGGCGACTGCTACAAAAAAAGTAAAGTTCCCCCTGTGTATGGCACCGTGTCGTGACACCATTCGAGCAAATGATATGGCTCCACACATTCTCGATCTCTGCCGTATTGAAGGAGACATGAATGATCAACACCACGCTCTGATGTAATCTAGGGGTCCCGGGTTCGACACGCGGTGGAGGCACATGGTACAGTGATTCGGATCCCACTTAACTGTAGGTCCAGTCCCGATTAGCCTTACTGTGCATAAAGTGGACTTAAAATTCCAAATCAATCAATGAATCAAAAACCACGCTCTGGTGAAGCATTATAAAGGGAAGTCTCCTCAAAACGAACGTATTCAGTAGATTCGACTATATTGCAGCTGACCTTCGTGGAGGAAAGTTAGCACAGTGCGTTACGACGGTACGTGGTTTCGGTTCGAATCCCGGTCTGCTCATGGGTGTTTTTTTGACGGTGAATTTCATCATATTATTACTCGTCCACGTCGTTTGGATTAGCCAAAAATGAAAAAAGCGACGCTAAAAATAATCTAATAAAATGTATTCATTTTTTACCTTCCGGCCTCCATGAAGAAGTGGCTACGAAGCTAAAGCCCTACTTTTGAATCCTGGGTAAGGAATGAATATGTCATCGTGTTCGTTCTGATTCCACCATTAATGCGCATTAACGATTAACCTACGACGTAGAAATACGCTTAAAATAAACGTAAATATACGTTACTTTCTTCTGTTGCTTCATTAATGTAGATCATTTCTCTATACTAGGGAAAAAATGTTAGTTTAGCAACGTAAAGAATATTCACTTTCGGGGCAATCCAAGGCATTGAGAGGCAGTGGTGAAGCAAGGGGTGCGAGAAATGCGCGACCGCACGGGGCCTCGCGCCTAAAGGTGTCTCGAGTCGCATTAGCTTCATACGAAAAATGTTATAAATAGAAGTGGGGAAAAAAAACATGTGGGCAATAATATTAAACTATTCTGTATTCATCTGGTTTTAAATTCTAGTTAAACGTTATAATTTGAATGAATACGTCAAATCAGGGGCATAACATACAGTCAGGCAGGAATAAGTAAAAAATGATCGTCGTTTTTCTCACGTGAAACAGTTAGCAACAATTCACGATAACTTGCTTAGACATTTGTTCCCATTTATTCTTTCATTAATAAAAAGCCCGTTATCTCGTATTCTCTTCTTTCTCTTTATCTTTCACTCCCGATTATAATAAGTTAACAACAAACGCCTCCAACTGCCACGAAGCAAGTGTGAGGCATTTAAATGCTCGCGTTGTTTTATTGCTTCCTAGAACAGGCCCGTACCCAGGATATTTTTGAGGAGGTTGGAGCTAGTGCTAGCTCGTAGATACAGTGCTAAGTGTACACCCAACGGTTAAAGCAATATGTCCATCTCCTTTGAATTTTCATTCAGTCTGTTTTCCACAGTGTCATGATAATGGGTTGAAATAGAAACGCAGATGTCAACATAAGCTTCACATCAAAAGAATCAATGACCCCTTAGAAGAACACAAGATGTAGGGTAAAGAGAGAATGAAAATGGTGGTGAATAATTTGCCTACTATTATCTTTCCTAGCTATAGAATTGTAGAGTTGCAATGTTATGGTCCAAAGTATCGGGAAAAAATGAACTCACCGATAAGCCCTCTCCCCCCTATCCGACAACCAGCATTCAGCAACACTATCGCTTACAGACTAATGTTGTCACGTGGCGTAAAGCTTGGTGCTTATTGTTTACATTCAATTCTCAGAAGTTGAATAGTACTGTGTTCCGCAAACTAAAAATGTTTTCATTATTTTAGAAACGTTCTTGTACCAGCACCATTGAACAGCCATGATAATTCTATGGTTAGAAAATAATACATATATTAATTAAATTATACGTATTAGCAATCATTATTAAAATGAAGAACATGTCAAAATGTGAGTTACCCCCCCCCCCAAAAAAATAAACATTTTCGAAAGACGACTTAAGTTTGAAAGAAATTGGGACAGGGATTAGAAGAAATGGACTGTCGCGACTAAATTGGAATGTCTTGTAAACACGCATCAATGATTATAAAACAAAAATTACATGGACAGTTTACTTTCCCTTGGTAGATAAGGTTCAGCATAGAGTGCTGTCGCAAAGGTGGAAAAAAAGGGGGAAGCGGCTGCTCGCCCCCACTTCCCCTTAATTTCCGCCACTGGATGCGGGCCTCGCCTTCTAATCTCGTCCAGGGCTTCGCATACTGCTACGCAACTGAGAGACGATTACTAAATTCAAAATTCCACCTTTCGAAGCGTCATACATGGATTGTGCACTTATTAATATACTTATTGTTAGTTGATTTAGCTCATTTGACGTCGCATTTCTACCACTTCTGGCTAATTGCGAGGATGCAAATGAATGCCAGAAATGAATGAAGGGACAATCACAGATTTAAGGGTCTTAGCAATAGCAAACAAATTTCGCTACGTGTGACCGTCGCATTACATTATCTTCTCCCCTCTCTCTTGCCATTACTGTGTGCCGTGTTCCTTCAAATTCTGACATGTTTTTGTATGAAGTTCAAATGCTATGCAAGAATAAAGATTGGAATTGAAAGCGTTTTGGAGGAAAACTGAAGTAAATTTTGCATTTAATTCTAACGATGTTAATACAAATAAATAAACTATGTAAACATGTGTAGAATTAGTGACTTAGTTCAGATCGACAAGTTACTGTTCCTAGCCTCCCCGATGGCGAAGTGGTAGCGTCGTCGCCTTGTAATCAAGGGGTCCCGGGTTCGATACCCGGTGGAGGTACAAGTTGTTCGAATCCCACTTTAAACTGTAGGTCCAGTCCCGATTAGCCTTACTGTGCATACAGTGGACTTAAAACACCAAATCAATCAATCAATCAAGTTACTGTTCCTGGATATTAAGGTAAAGAGATAATGGGTTGTTGCAAGTCTACTTTCTGAACAGATGAACTAATCGGGAATGAATGGGATCCGAAACAATATGTGCCTCCACCGGACATCGAATCCAGGAGCCCTTAATCAAGGTCCGTAGAATCATTCTTCCTTCCCGTCTGAGAAGGTCCCGTCATAAATGGGCTTTTCTAACAACCCCTGCGGTCGAGAATTCTGTGACGTCATCGCGAAAGCTTGCCTTCCTTCGCCAGTCTTTTCACATAGAAGCGCATTGGAGGCACGAATGTTTTGAATTAGTATACAGACCTATATGTATGCAATTGTTGTTGGAATTTTTGTATGCAACGTCGTATTTAGAGGGTGGGTTCTGGTGTCAAGCTCCCCCGGAGCTACTTAAATTTAAAAAGCAAAATACTTGATTACAGTATGACCAGTGAGTCGGAACGCTCCGGAACTCTGTTTGTTGGAGGAACTCAGTTCCTGCTGCGACATAATACACGAAAGTCCATTCTTTGTTACACCTTGTAAATAATAGGTAAGGAGGAAGGGGAAAGATCTTGAACTAAATTTTACTCTTGTCGGTGGTTGGTCCGAAAATTTAGAAAAAAAAATACATTTCGGTAATAATAATAATTATATATTATTATTATCGCAAGTTAGCCAAAAATTGCCCAAAAAGCGAAGTAAAATAAAGCATTTCAATCAATATCAATAAATCAATAAAAATAACAATCTCGGGTCTCGTAGCAGTCAGACGCCCTACCGACTTAATCACCACAGCTCCCTGCCTCTATTCACAAATCATCCATAATTATTACATAATAATAATTATTATTCCTATTTTATGAAAGTCAACCCTTTACGCACTCTGCCATAGATCCGTCTATTCTTTGTCTTTTAACATAGTATTATTAGCAGATATTGTAATACCAAGACATTTTTGTGTGATACATATTATACTATTATATGTGATACAATTGACCAACGTTCATGAACCCTTCCCGGAATATATTTCTAGATAAATGTCTGCGTCCATTTCATACCCCAGAAATAAAATAAAAGATATAATGAGTTAAATATTTTGTTGTAACTATTGGAAAATATTGACACCTCGTCGTTGTTTGAAATGAATTTGTCAAGGCAGAGGAGAAGCTTCCTTCCGAGGTGACGCCACAAGTTTACGACCCCCACCCCTCGCGGAAAAGGGGCTGTTATGGACAGACCTCTTCAAGCGGGGTAGGAGAAAGTCTTCACGGACCTTGCCCTTAATAAAAACCTTGATAAGAAAGTGACATCGTTCTTAGTCCACCATTTATATATGTATAGAAAGATTTCAACACTGGGAAATATACAATATTACAGGATTGTAAAAAAACAATTATAAAATCACTGTAAAATTTAAGAACGATAAGTAGTTACGAGGATTTCCGAATAATTCGTTCCGAGTGATGTTTTGGTCCTAAAAACTTAGAAGAATCAGGTAATTGACTTGAGGTTTTATTTCAAATCTACTTTATGTACAAACAGGTCAGTCATAGTGGACACCTACAGATTAAAGTTGAATCATAACACTATATGCCTCCATCGAACACAGAACCCCTTGCTTACAAAAGGACATGTGAAAAATGCTAACGTTGGGATAACCGTTAAAATAAAATAAATGATATTTGCATGATGTTGGATTAAAGTGTTGCTTTAGCTGACTTTCGCAGTTATAACTATCGAAAATTAAATATTTGTAGTTAGGTTCGCCTAAAATATATTGGTTGTTGGTTGATTTGGTGTTCACTTTATGCACAGTAAGGCTACCTAAAATATATTGGTAAAATGTTTTACATTTTCACACAAATGTCAAGTTAATGTACTTGAAGGTTATATATAGTGTAAGTATGAGACATCACAGAGGGTGGAGGGATGGTTGTTGAAAGACTGCTGAATTCGCCGCATTATTCATACAAGGGGAGAGGGAAACTCTGCGTTCAAAACGTAAATATTCTCACCTAAAACGCTAGTAGCAACAAAGGAAGAGGGGAGAATTGTTTTCATCTCTTTGTCCTCAATATTTAGCATGCATGTACTAGTACATGAGAAGCAGCAACTTGAACTTTCCTAAAGTATAAATGAAAAATCTGCTGCTACCAGGGGCTCTGTATATTGGGTTCTACTCGTAACGGTGTTTTCACATGTTGACTCACATGCTAGTCATTCATGACAGTCTGTGCTCTTAGTAGTTCATTCCTAATCAGTGACATGAATAGATATTGATATTTTTAACATTAAAATTCAAGAAACTACTTTCTAATGAATAATTTCTTCCTTTGTAGTTTATATTAGGTGCAGTTATGTAATAATTATAATAATTGCAAAATTATCATCATTGAAAAAAAGAGAACCAATTGCACGAGTTTTACACATATTTTATCATTCTCTAAACCTCAAAATAATATGTTAATATTGAATCAATGCTTTTTCTTGTTCACATCACATCACCATCACCTCCAAATTAGCCGCGATTGAAGGGTGTGTGAAGCCCTACACATCGTTTTATCTAGTCTGATAGATAGTATGGTCATTGTTAATAGGTAAAAGAAAGGTAAAGTGCTTAGCACTACGCCATGAAGGCGTATAGGGGGTGTGGGGGTAACGCCCCACTGTTAAGAGACTACATTTAGAATATAATCGTTATATTTGCACCTTCAAGAGTGTTTACAACACGCTCCGAAACGTTTGTCGGAATCATTGCAATGGGTGTGATTTCGCGTACATAATTGTGGGGGACGTTGTTGGCTGAATATCATCCAATGGAAACAGCTGCTGAGGCTGTAATGGTGATCGAACGCCGGACCAAATCATTATATGTGATATCGTTACCACTACGTCATTGGGGACAATTACGATAGCAGACAACATTTACACCATTTCGCCATCTTTATTTGCAGTTGAAGTTAATTTTACAGCGAACTTGAAGCATATTAGCAGTACTGTATTCCCGACTAATTGCCCCCATGCACACGCCACTGTTGCTTGTGTATATAAGTGTTCACTCACTTACAAGCGAAACCGAAACTCGAGCTCTCAGCGATACAACTCCTGACTGTTTGGCGCCTGAAATAGACGTTCGTTGGAACATGCATTTCTACAGTCGTGGCCTTTGTCCCACTGCTTTGGTTGCCATGAAGTATTTTGACAGGTTTCCGTCGTTCGCTGCAGGATACATGCAAGGCTTAACAGAAGAATGTTAATGATATGCATATGATATAAAATGGTGATTATGATTCGGAAATTAATACATGATTTCTCTTCTGCGGAGTGCAAGAATTTTCTCTTCCGATAAAATTAACAACACCGAAATAGTAAAAAAATATTTAACCAGAAATCAACCTCTTGATATATTACCAAAGCAATTACCAATCTTTGTTTTTTAATACTGCCGATACTGTGCGTAAATGCAGTCTGTAGCTACCCCCTGCCCCCAAAATGATATGTTTATTGTCTCTTTATATATATATATATATATATATATATATATATATATATATATATATATATATATATATGGTTCTAATTAATTACTTATTTGCCACATACGACAGATGAAATCGACATAGGAATTCGAAGCCGAATTTATTGTGCTAAGAAAATGAGTCGACCGACGTTTAACAATCATTACGTACTTTAACTTTTCCAGGCAGTCATAACCGAGATATATAAAACAACGTCTCGATTATAATTCTGTTGGTTAAATTTGGATAATTTTTCGTAAGTAACGAAAACGCTTTGTTTCTTTTCCGAATAGAACCTTTCAATAAACAAATTGATAGAATGATCGAGTTCGTGTTTAAGTCCACTTTACTTACAGATTAGTTAATCGGGACTGGACCTACAGTTTAAACTGGAATCCGAACCGTTTTCTGACTAAACTTTTTATCGAACCCCCCGGGACCCCTTGATTACAAGGCGACGACGTTACCACTACGCCAAAAGGGAGTACCAGTAACCTATATATATATATTATGAGTACAAAGAAGAGTAACAGTGTAAAATTTATATTCTTTGCTCTATTAGACACCCGATATTAACACACTTTCAAACAACATCTTGTACATATGAAGCAAATTAAAGTGATATGTGAGGGCATAGGAGTGAGCACGGGGGTTGCCAGTGGTGCATGAACACCTCCAAATGCGTCCACAAAAAATTAAGAATTTAGAATCAACCATTATAATAATAATGAAAACTATGTCTCCCCTGCTGTCTCGAAATTTTAATGGTCAGATCTTTCTAAAGTTAAAGCCAGAAGAGTGAGACGACTTGCAGCCAAAGCTATCCTCTTCTCTAAATTTAAGCTGCTCTTGCCTATCGTCTTCTCTACTCTGCTTCATAAATAATAAAAGTGTCGTGAGGCTAACGCTCTCTTTATTCTCGTCAGTTAATTTTTGAACACCCTGTGCACTTTCACTTTTCCTTTTCTGACAGCGTGTAGCATATCTTGGAAGAAAAAAATTCTTCTATGCAACTCAAATTTCGTAAATTCTTCTTCGCTCATTCCCGCGCAAGATTTATGGTACAACTTTTTTCAAAAACTACATTCTATTGTCCCCTCATAACAAACTTATTTGCCGCAGCATTCAAGTATTTTATTCCAGCCTATTTCGGCTGTTTCGTCCTGAGAAGGAGAGATCGACGTTCGAACCATGTTTGTACCACTGACCTACTTATCGCTAGCTCGCTAATCCCTTAATCCCGTACAGCTGCAACGAAAGAGCCTTCTCACCCGATCAAACTATACAGCTTTTTCTCTTCACTTTCTTACGTCAACACAAATATTTTACACACAAATAATCCTATCAACTTATTATTAACAAGATTTCTTAAGACCCCTTGATTACAAGGCGACGACGCTACCACTGAACCATCGGGGAGACGGTATTGTGCCAGAATATTTTAAATAGCAGGTATTAATTGTATTTTTGACTGTAAACACGAGAATCTAATAAAAATGTTCCTACATTTTCATCATGTTTTAATGAAGTCAAAAATACAATGTTCAAACTTTCTTGTAATACTTTTCTAGACATCCAAGTTACAAGATGTTGTAATTTCTCAATGATAACTTTGTTGCAACATTAATATATTTCTGTCATTGTAGTCATCATTTCTCAGATAGGGTGTAGTAAACGTTCATGCAACTTCCAACTCTTTAAAATTATGCAATTTTTGCGTGAGGCCCGCCATCATAAATTAGGAGGGAGGAAAAGAAACGGATGACACGCTCACTCAACAAGAGGCCTTGCATCAGTGGTGCTTTCAAATCTGGACCGAATAACAATTACAAGAGTCAGAACGAGTTTACGCCATAGATTGAGCTGATCCGGACTGAGATTTTCTGTGTCTTCTACAGATGACTGCAGCCATAGCAGCTTCGTCGACGGTCAATATTTTCCAAATAATTGCCCTAAATCAAGAAATGTTCCAAAATTTTGGGACATTAAGAGTGATATAATATGTGGCTCCTTACAACTACATCCATGCAAACCTGTAATGCACTTTACTTTACCCTTGCATGTTTCACATTCATATTATTTATTAGTATTTCTTGTATTAAGAACTCTACACCTTTCCAACGACATTAAAATTAAAAGTCTTAAAATACCACCATAAAATAGAGATTGTTCATTGTATGCTGGTAGGCTTGTGGCACTACGTCGCTATGTATTAGTAGCGACATGTTTTTTGCTGCCATTGGTTGAAAATGTTCCGTGTGTACGTCGATCCAAACTGTCTCTTTCAAGGTTAGTTGGTAAAACTACACACAATAATAAAACTAGACCGTATTTGAGTCAGTATGTTCTGCCAAGACGACACCGTCTACTTTTTATAAGTAATTAATTTAAAGCATTTCTTGTGACTAAGAAATGTCTCCCTATGTTGCTAATATCGGACTCTTGAGATAACAGTGCAGAATAATGGTGTGTTCGTCTCTACCTCACTTTGGTGAAGCCACTTGTTTTATTGCGACATGTTATGAGAGTTTTTTAGTCGACATTCCAAAAAAATGTAACGCAGCATCAGATTAGGGTTGTGCTGTCACGGACACTTCTGGGTAGTAATGATTCCGTTGAAAGTTAATAGTGTTGCTACAACAAAGAAGTGTCCGTGACTGTACGATATGATTATTTACCATAATATACTTCTCCCAACTCGGCCTCGAGAACGTTGGTTCTTTTCTCTTTCTTATTCGTGGTTGCGTATTGCAAGGGTGACGTGTTTGTGATATGGAGGTAGCAAGGTGGTAAAAAGGGTTATTTTTTATCCTGAAGACGTACGATATTTAAACTTCTTGACTGTGTGCTTGCTTTTGGTGCAGGTAGAACTCGTTTGTTTGAGTTGGTGTTTTAAGTCCGCTATATGCACAGTAAGGCTAATCGGGACTGGACCTACAGTTTAAAGTGGAATCCAAACCACGAAGTGCCTCCACCAGGTATCGAACCTGGGACCCCTTGATTACAAGGCGACGAAGGAACCACTACGCCATTTTTTTAAAGGAATACCCCTAACCAGAAGTATCCCCCTTTTTTCATTATAATCTCAAGGTTTTCATTTCTCGGTTATTCTCAATTTTCAGTTTTTCTCATTTGGACAAACACAAATACCCATGCCTTACCCGGGACTTGAACCCGGAACCCCTGGCGTCGTAGCGCGCTGTGCTAACCACTCCGCCAAGGAGGTCGACAGGGCCATCGGGGAGGCCTTAGGTGGAACTCGTACCCCTCCTACTTGACTACGAGAAGAACTACCGAAGTAAGAAAGGACCGGGCGTCCGGTAAAAAAGGCGCGAAAACGAAATGCTTGTGCTAGGACGCAAAGAAACACCAGCAAACTTCATGGGTGACGTGGAAGTAGAGGTCAGGTGATCAACAGTTACTGTAAATGGGTGGTTGCAAGGAATGAGATTTATAAAACATTTTCTTGTCCGCTCCATTCGCGAAACAAACATTTCTGTACGCTTCACATCAAGTTTATACGTCAATCATTCATTATTAAAATTATACTCCATTTCAGGGGATCCCAAACTTTGTAGTTTCAAATTTTTTCCGCGGCGCCCAAGTCAGAATGTAGGCATAGGCCTATCTAAAACTTGCAACGCTAAGTTAGTGTTGTTAGGATGCTTGCCTTAAGTTAAAAATTAAGCACATATTTCAAATTCAGAAACATTGTTTATGTAAAAAGGACTAAATAAACAAATCTTTGAAACAATCATATCTAAAACCATCTGTAGACTAACAAGTAAGTGGCATTTCAGTGAAAATATCACACCCCGGGCGCCGCGGAGCACACTTTGGGAACCACTGCTCTATTCAATTTTGAATCAGTTTGTGAAGAAAGGTTTAATTAAAATGTCGATTAAGACTCACACCATTATATACTTGGATAGTTTTACTGTACTGGACTTCTGGTAAATTAACACTTAAATCATTTTACAAAGAAATTAAATAAGTTACTTTTCCTTTGCTCCTTTTGTTCAAATGTACAGTCTACATGGAACAGCTATCTGAAGCACCACCCTCCGCCCCCAATCTAATAACTCCAACAGAAGAAGTACATTTTTGTGGACTATAGTCTCCAAATTCTGTTCTCACCCAGAGATATAAAATCGTAACAATTCTATTGCGAGTGACCCTTCACAACGATGAGGAAAGTGAGATCCTAGTTCCAGCGAATAATTTGTTAAGGCCGCTTCAGTAGATTAAAGTGCACGCTGAGTGTGCACATAAAATAGAGTTTCAAATACAACGAGTGGCTTCGTAAATGATCTACGGAGACTATATTTGTATAAGCATTCTCTTCCTTTCCTGAGGAGAATTCAATAAAACAATGGCTTGGTGTAGCTTTCAGAGAGAAGCTGCACATGACACGCTTCACTTGCAAACCAGCATTCAGAAATAAATGCAACCTTTCGTATCAAAGCGACAGGACAAGCTGCACGTGTCGGTCTGATTAGGCAGTTTTCTCAATAGCGTGCATCCTGTCACCTCGTGCTCTTGTTAGCTCATGCGAGGTGAATGTTTAAATTTAAACTAACTGTGCTAGTGTCGCTTCCCGCTTGCAGCTTTTGTGTGAATTCTCCGTGTCGCTTGTCGTCTCACTTGTCGTCTGTCGTTTGCAGCTTTTATGCTTTGTAAGGGAGATTACACACGAACCAACACGTGTCCCTTGGAAGCGAACCAGCAGTAATGAATTGAACCTTTCTAACAGAAGCGACACGACAGGATGCAGGTGTCGCTTGTAGCTTGCGTGTCGCTCTGATTGGCCAGTTTTGTTAATACCGTGCATCATGTCGCTTCGTACTTTTGTTCGCTCATGCGCGGTGAATGTTTTGCCTTATATTAAATGGTCTAATGTCGCTTGTCGCTTTGGTATAAAATCTCCATGTCGCCAGTCGCCTGCCGTTTATGCCGTTTAAGCAGATTCCAGACCGAAGCGTAAAGCGACAAGCGACAAGCCTCGGTAATCAATGCAACGTTTTGAACTGATAAAGCAAGGTAAGCTGCAAATATTGCATGTCGCTTGGTTGTGTCACTCAAACTGGCTATTTTATCAATGTTGTGCATCGTGACGCCTCCACTTGTTGTCGTGCACGGGTGGTGAATGCCTTAGTCTACATGACAAGAGGGACCCGTGTCTCTTGTCGATGTGGAAGCACACTGTCGCTTGTCGCCTCAGTCAGAATTCTTCCCCTTGCCCCTTCAAGGAGACTTCAGATCGAAGCGACAAGTGGCAGACGACAATCGACAGGCAACACTGGCATGAACGTCAGCAGGATTTTTTCCAGGGAGGGGCAAGGAAGGTATTTTTTTCCAGGGGGCAACTAAGCTACATTTTCCCCAATGTTCTCTAAAAAAATATTGCTTAAATTTGAATTTATCATGTTCGTGCATTAACACACATTATTGTGGCTGAAATGAAATTATATGTGTGAAATATATAATTTTTGGTTGATTTTCATTTTCCAGGGGGGGGGGGGGCACGCCCCCCCTTGCCCCCCTTCCGGGCGCCCATGAAAACTGACGACTTCAATCTAAAGTAAGAAATTCACCGCTAATGAGCGAAAAACCTAATGCATCGAGCGGAAAGCGACATGTGCAGCTTTCCCTGTCGCATCAATACGAAAGGTCGAATTGATTACTGAGGGTTCACTTCCAAGCGATACGTATCTCTTGTCGCTTGTTACCTATTGCTTTTCGCTTGGTAGCGTGCCAATAAAGTTCACACCGTTGCGGCATGATAGGCCGCACAAGTCTGCTTTGATTTCTGAAATCTTCAAACAACACAAAAAAGTATGCAAAGTAAAAATTAAGAGTAAGCGATTAGGGTAAATGTGATTATTATCTCAATTCCACAGTGAGGCAAAAACTCCTTCAGTACGCCACTGACTGCGCAGCAGTCTGACTGCGCCCTTCCTCAACTGCGCCCTTCCCGCGAGAGGAACTCTCCCCCCCCCCTTCCTAATGCTCTGTGCCGAGACAGAGACGCGCAAGCTACGCGCTCTCAATTGACGCCGTAAAGCGCATTTCACAACTATTGCCCAATTCGGTATGGCACGTAGCTGCTTACACACAGGAAGAAATCATGTGACCTACAAGAATTGTGATTGGTTGGACGGTTTGTGCAATATTGATCGGTACCCACAACGGATGCAATTGTATTAAAAATTACAACACGTAAATTAGACAGGTGATATTGGTACCAGGTTCCAACAAGAATAGTAACAATTTTGCGTGAGGAAAACTGCATAAATGATAATTTTCAAAAACCACGGTGGTATTTGTAATCACATGCATGGTCTCGACATTTTAAAATGAATTTGATTATGCTAATTTATCAAATTATAGTGGTTCCAACAACATATGTACACTCACTCGGGCCTTATAAGACCACGTTTACACGTATGTGTGTGTGTGTGTGTGTGTGTGTGTGTGTGTGATATGAATAATAAAAAATTCTGTATATTAAATCAAACAAATTCAATTTATACAAATCTGCTATATTTTTGTGTTTTTTAAAAAATATGAGGAGCACTGCAACAACATACCCACACTTTTCAGCCACTCTCACAATACTAGCTGATATGTAATGCAAAGTCTCTTTATCGTGAAGATACCTTAAAATATACAGCATAAAAAGCTACGAATCGTCCGGACGATCCAGCTTCCCCATTTTCCATCTACTCTACTTACAAAAATGGGGAAGCTGGATCGTCCGGGCCGGAAGTAAATATGTGTGGGTGTGAGTGGGTGTAAGTGGGTGGGTGTGGGTGTGGATGGCTTATATGAGCATTTTTGGCCTAATTTTAAGTGTAATCAAAACAATATCAAAAAAGCATATTTTTGACAAGCTTATGGACAAAAATCTGGCAGATGTAGCTTTTATAAGTGTAGGCAAATCAATCTGAGGGGGGTCATACTTTCCGAAAAATTCTCGAGGGCATTTTTACAAAAATCTTGGATTAGACAGGGTTCCACACTTGAGCAAAAAGCTCATATGGGCATGTTGAGCTTGTTTTAAGTGTAGGCAAATCTGCTTGAGGGGGGTTCATACTTTCCGGTCCTAGTAATACCACAAACCCCACTACTTGCCAAACAACGTGACTGGTATAATTGAGATACTTTTGGTATTTCAAGAAGTTTCGCTGAAAGTAGTATATAACAAATTTCTAGCACTGATTCTTGTAAATATTTATACTGCGGTGGCACCGTTGATATAGCGATCGGAGACTGCAATGGTATGGTGTCCAAAATCTGCTTAAGTATCACACCCGTTAAACTGTCTGGGAAGTTTACTAACATTGACATATCTGCTTGTACTCGGAGAGCTTGGCTTTTTAAATCCACGTAAATCAAGCCAAGTCCCCCGCACCGTACCGGTAGACATACATTCTCGTGACTCACCCGCAACATTTGGTGCCCAAACAAACCAGTTTATCGCACTCCTTATCTGTACAAAATCCAATTTCCTCATCGGAAGCACTCGTGCCACAAACCAGAGCTTTGAACTCGCATAAATATTTACAAAAGCTACCCTGGCAACCAAGCTAAGGGCACGAAGTTTGTTTTGTTTAAGCACACTTTTCAGGCCAGCAATACATATTGAATAATTTTGAGCAATCATTTCTTGTAAAGAGTGGGTAAAAATTATTCCAAGTATTTTCAGTGCATTTACTTTTTGAATTTTATCGTTTTGATACGAGTGGTTTGTAGCATCTAAGTGCATCCAATGAGTTTTATTATAGTTAAGCTTTAGGCCAGCCACCGAGCTGTACTTTTCTATCACATTTTCAAGTATTTCCATATCTGTCGGCAATTTCACAAACACAGTGACATCATCAGCATAACCTAATAATTTTATCGTTGTTGAA
Source organism: Lepisma saccharinum (assembly GCF_977018435.1). Classification (NCBI taxonomy): domain Eukaryota; kingdom Metazoa; phylum Arthropoda; class Insecta; order Zygentoma; family Lepismatidae; genus Lepisma; species Lepisma saccharinum. The sequence goes on from NC_139235.1 coordinate 27,752,259, forward strand.
TGAATATTTAACCCCTGCAATTGCATTTCAAGTACCTTTAAAAATGGCATTAACGCTACACAAAAACTGATCATAGACATGGGATCACCTTGTCTGACACCCCTTTGTATAGGAAATGTCTTAGTTAAAAAACCATTGATTTTTACACACGATTTGGCATCAGTATATAAACTCTTAATCGCATTTACAAATTTTGGACTACAACCCATCCTTAAAAATACAGCATATAAAAATTCGTGCTGTACAGTATCAAAAGCATTTTGAAAATCCAATGCCACTATACCATGGTGACCTTGTATGGTCGTATGTCTATAACTAGTTATGACATTACGAATTGTCTGTAAAACAGTAAAGATCGATCTATTATTACCATAACAGTATTGATGGACACCGATCATTCTTTCCATATAAGGCAAAAGACGACGAAGTAAACATCGTGCAAAAATTTTATAATCCGTGCACAACAAAGATATAGGTCTATAGTGTTTTACTATCGTAGGGTTAGGAACTTTGGGAACCAGGACGATTACACCTGTATTGCTCGTCCTTCCCAAGCAGTGTTGATTAAATACTGCATTTATCCAGTCTGTCACAATATTACCTACAAGTGACCAAAATCTTTTATAAAATTCTATGGGAATACCATCTATTCCTGGCGATGAGTTATTCTTCATTCCTAGAATGGCTTCGTACACCTCAGCAGCTGTAAAGTTCTTTTCAATTCGCAAGTTGTCATTAACAGAAAAAAATTCCGGAACTTGTTGTAAAAATATTTGTTCCTGAGCTGGATCATAACTTGTTCCTTGAAATCTAGAGTGATAAGCGCGGTAAAAGATTTCCTTTATGTCAGTCACATTACTATGTTCCGAATTATCTTCGTCTATTATCTTATGAATCGTTTGGCGTTTTCCACGATTACGTTCATGTAGAACATGACTAATATTGGCCATTTCAAGAGGGTCAAAAGGTAAAAGTTTACTACGTATTTTGCACCCACTTCTTTTTTTTTGCGCGTGTAATGTCAACAATATTGCCTGTACTTGTTTAATGTTCTGTTGCACTTTTCCCCCCTCTTACCTCTTCATCAGTTAGCTCTCTCAATACTTTATAATAAAAATTGTATTTATTATTCCAATCCTGGTTCCGTTCCCTACTATATTGTCTACAAAATCGTGTGATAGCTGGCTTTAGATATTCATCCCACCACTTAATTATATTTATTTGTTTCGCTCTTAATCGTTCCCAATACTTCCATTTCTCTTGGAATTTGTCAGCAAAAAGTGGATCATCAAATAAAGATATATTCATTTTCCAATATCCATACCCATATTGTATATTTGGCAGTTGCATATTTACCGCCATTATAATTGCACTATGATCTGAGAAGCAAGTTGGCACCGTATTAACATTAGTGATATTAGGGATAATTGATGGTGAAACATAAAATCTATCTAACCGTGAAGCACCCCCATCCTTTACATATGTGAAGCCTGCACTAGTTGGGTGCAAAGTGTCCCATGCATCTTTCCATTGAAACCCAGTTACCAACTGTTGCAGCGCATTGGATGTATTAAATCCAGGGCGCTGGTCTTTTGGCAACAACACACAATTAAAATCGCCTCCACAAATAATATGTTGCTTATTACCTTGAAGTTCCGTCACTACTTCAGTTGCAAAAAATTCATTGCGTTGCTGCCTTTGATTACTACCAGAAGGCGCATACAAATTACATATCCACAGGTTTTCCACTTGTACAGTTGTAATTCTACCACTCGGATGGTATTCTACATTTAATACAGGTATATTGTCTCGAACTAATACAGCTGTTCCTTGCGCTGAATATGTGGAATTATTATAGACAATATAACTAGAGGGTAACTCATAATTAGTTATTGCTACTTCTTGAATGAGAGCAATATCTATAGCGGACTGAATTAGAAAGTCCCCCAATACACTTTGTTTTGTTTTGTTTTGTAGTTTGTTTATGTTTATACTAGCAAGTCTAATGGTGGTAAGCATCACTATGGATATGTAAACACTTGCTTTTACAATACTGTTAAATATATACATTGTTTTGCTGTTTTTAGGTCTACCTTACACACAAAGATTCTTAAATGGAAAAAAATAGCTATACTTTATACTCTGGCTATGTATGGAATATTTCACACCAATCACCTGATCAAACATCATATACCTTTACTCATTTTACACATACTATTTCTGACTTTCATTTTTTACTTTCACCCACACATTCACTAGACACACTAGGGGAAACACTGAATTTGGATCCGATCACAGGTTGTAAATCAACACTCGGGGCCAAATTTGTCACACTTTGGGATCTGGTTATACGCACTGGGGAGGGGGCTATTGCCTGCTAGTTCGCATTCTTCTTGTGGTGGGGGTCAGGTGCCACATTTTGTTGTACTTTTTTCTTCTTCAACTGCTTCTGTTCCTGGAGTCTCTTCACATTTGATTTTCTTTTGGCATTGTCCTTCGTACCTGTTGTGGCTTCACCAAACTGAACTTTGCTTTGTTGATCTTCTGTATGGGATCCTCCTGCTTCGTATATGTCAGTCTCCATTTCACGATTACTCGTAGTTTCAGACTCGCGCATCTCTTGATCAGTTTTTTCCAGACTGTCAGTCACCAAAACGTTATCCCGTACATCACTGTGGAGGTTGTCTAAAGATGCCACCTCTTCCGCCCACGATTTGCTATGGATAGACACAGGTAGAGGTGTTTCCTTGGTAGGGTCCAGTTGGTGTTCTAAAACATCAGCTTTTTTCGGCTCTATTTTCAGATTTTTATCGCGTTCATTGTTCACAGTTTTTTCTTGCAACTGCATTGGAATTGGCAACACTGTAAATTGTGTGTCAGCCTTTATATCCGTCTCGTGCGCTGAACGGTGGCTAGGTGGTCTATGTACCTTTGCTGCATATGACTGCTTAGGCTGGATTTCTACAGGAGTAGCACCTGCTCCAATGTTATCTTGCATCACTCGCTCACCCACAGCACCACGTCGTTGTGGACAAAACCGTGCTGTGTGTTGAGTGTCTTCACATATTTTACAGGTAGGTTTCTGTCCATAATATGTTACCCAATATTGCATACCCTGTATTGATACATAGGACGGGATTGGCTTATTCAGAACCATTCTCACCAACTTAATGCCTGTACGAGTTTTAGAAATATGCTCATCCGAATATCGCTCGTCCACCGGAGGGGTCTTAATTTCACCATATTGCGCAAGCACTGTACGGATATGGCTATCGGTTATTTCCATTGGTATAACATGTAATCTCACTAGTGTAGTTGTCCTATCAGCCCAGTCTAATCTAATTTCATGTTCATCATCCTCATCAGAATACACTAACTTCCCTTCAAATTTATTAATTAACTGTTCGCCTAATAGACGCGTCACTAACTTAATATATACACATTTACGGTATTGGTCCAGTTCAATACTTAATACCTGGTCTTCAGTCAATGCAAGAGTATCCCGTATCCAACGATGAAGCATCAGCGATGATGGGCACTTCTTCACACTTGAAAACCATAACTTTAGCGTATTTACGCGACGAATTTCCATTTTTCCTTCAATTCAACAACTTTACGTAACTTGAAAATTTACGCGTTTCGCGTCGTCTAGCACGCCAGAGTCCCTATGACTCACCGGTTCACGAGCAGATGCAACGGCGATGTTGCTCGCGCGGGCACTTCCGCTGAACTCACCACTCGGCCACAGGGTCGGGCTCATGCTTTTAGTGATATAATCGCAGGTAAAATCAATGATCTTACGTGGAAGATTTTTTCTTGCTCTGTACTCAGCCAAAAGGCATTTAGCACCGAAATAATACATTCTTTAAAACAAATTTCAAAATGTTATTGAATGCTTCATGTCGATAATTTGATCAATGCATCAATTCTTGACGCCGAGACGATATTTTCTGCAACTGCCTCTTCTCTCCTCTCGTCTCCAGTCCCTTCTGTACTTCTCTTCTCCTTCTCCTTCTTCTATCCTCTCCTTCTCCTCTGCTTTTATATCATATCGCCTTCCCTACTTTTCTCTTATCTTTTCTCCATCCCACTCTTCTCCACTCCTCTTATCCCCTCTCCTCTCTTCGATTTCCGACTCCATTGCACTATTCTCCTCTTCTTTTCGTTCTTCTCTTTTTCTCTCTTTTATTCTACTCTCCACTCCCCTCTTCTCGTCTTCTCCCCTCCTCTCCTCTCATCTCGCTTTCCTCCTCTCTTTTCTTCTTTGCTCCATTTTCCTCATCTCTCCTCGAATATTTTTCCTTTCGTCTCACTACTTCTCCTCTCTTTGTCTATCCTCTCTTTCTTCCTACCTTTACTATTCCGCTTCTCCTTTCGCTTTCGTTTTCTCCTCTCCTTTGTCACAATTCGTTTCCTCTCACCTCTTTTCCTTTCTGTAGACTCATCAGCGTTGAAATGCTAGAAAACCTTTTTTTTCTTCTTTCAGAATGAATTTTGTCATTTGCGATATAATAGTGATATTTTTATATTTTTATACAATAATGCTTTTTTATTTCTTTTGTGTATTTCTTAAGTATCTATTCTGCACATGGCAACCCTGAAATTGAGCCTAACTCTACACGCAACCCACCAACGCCTTAGGTAAATTTGCCTAGTTTAAAATGTCGTTGTCCTAAAACTTTTGAGACACACTGTACAACATACACGGAACGAAAGGCACGTTGGGTTACACCATCTGTGGTGAGTGCACGGTGTTTACAATTGAAACAACTAAAATATTCTTCCATGCGTGTACAGTAAATGCTATAAAATATGTATTTAAGAAGCGCCATTGTTTTGTACCTAATACATTTTAATCGGAAACGTTATTCCTCTTGGTTTGAACAGTTATCGGATTTTTAAAATGTTAAGTGATCATTGTTTATATCTTTCACACTTGCTTATTTTCCTTCCTACTTGGCCGCCATTACATCTGCACTCGTGACCTAGAGGTCGCTTCTGATTGGTTATGTTACGAAAAATGCTAAGGAAAATGCTTTCGTCTAAAGCTGGCCTAACAGGTGGTGGTTACGGGGCCTCAAGATAACCTCAACCGAAGTGTCTGAAGCAGCTTCGGAGGTGCAAATATTTCTTCCCTGTACCGCTAGATGGCAGTAGAGGCTTCATTGGCGTGCGTTCTTCTGCAAGTGAGAATTTTCATGAAAATTCTGTCCCGTAATCTCTGGACTCGACTTGCACTTCGACTCTGGGGCGAACGAAAGCAAGTCTGTGTGCAAGTAGTGACTCCTGGACCAATGAACACGTGCGAGGGAACGTGATCGCGTGGAGTTGAAAATGCGACCGCAGTTATCAGCCTTTGCAGCAGCGTGTGCTGCTTCGCCCCGCCCACTCGCTTTGTCCCCTTCTCTACCGTTATGCGCGGTCTTGCTCCAGAGATTCCTGACATAGAGTATAGATGAAATGGTTTCCATTCTCATACGTTTCGTTTTTTCTTACAAGAAAACATAGAAAAGTGCGTCAGTTCTGTATCGAGGAAAACCAACTTCTGATGCGGCTTATTCAGAACATATCCAGTTTGTTCCTTTGTTATTTCTTATTAGTTATTGTCTAACTTAACCTAATGTAACATAACCAAAAGTCCTAAGTTCAAGTTCTTTGTATGCCTTGAATGTTTCTTGTGTTCGTTCCTTCGTCATCTCAATTCACCTGGATAGGCAGACAGGCGATATAAAATCAAGATAGAAATCGGGATTGGGGCCCGTGTAAATCTATTTTCATAACTAGGGAATGGGTTTTTAGGTGCTGAAAAAAAGAGGGATTTAGGAGTTTATAAACTTCATTTTAGGACTTTATAAACTCCATTTTAGGACTTTATAAACTCCATTTTCGGACTTTATAAACTCCATTTTAGGACTTTATAAACTCTATTTTAGGACTTTATAAACTCTATTTTAGGACTTTATAAACTCCATTTTAGGACTTTATAAACTCTATTTTAGGACTTTATAAGCTCTATTTTAGGACTTTATAAACTCCATTTTAGGACTTTATAAACTCCATTTTAGGACTTTATAAACTCCATTTTAGGACTTTATATACTCCATTTTAGGACTTTATATACTCCATTTTAGGACTTTATAAACTCCATTTTAGGACTTTATATACTCCATTTTAGGACTTTATAAACTCCATTTTAGGACTTTACAAACTCCATTTTAGGACTTTACAAACTCCATTTTAGGACTTTATATACTCCATTTTAGGACTTTATAAACTCCATTTTAGGACTTTATAAACTCCATTTTAGGACTTTATAAACTCTATTTTAGGACTTTATAAACTCCATTTTAGGACTTCATAAACTCTATTTTAGGACTTTATAAACTCCATTTTAGGACTTTATAAACTCTATTTTAGAACTTTATAAACTCCATTTTAGGACTTTATAAACTCCATTTTAGGACTTGACAAACTCCATTTTAGGACTTTACAAACTCCATTTTAGGACTTTACAAACTCCATTTTAGGACTTTATAAACTCTATTTTAGGACTTTATAAACTCCATTTTACTTTATAAACTCCATTTTAGAACTTTATAAACTCCATTTTAGGACTTTTAGGGGCTTATAATAAATTAATAGCTGCAAATATTCACTAATAACAATTTTATGAAATAACTAGTTTTAGATGCAATTTGTATACAGAAAGGCACTGTTTTCAGTTCAATTAATTCTAGCCTTTTATTAAAAAAATACAGTTTGTCCAACACAAAATATTTATCATATTTTGAAGTACTGCACCACCATATGCTTTTCAATGTTTTCCGCGCTGAAGTTCTTCCAATCATTCGTGAGTAGGTGCTTGTACAGTCACGAACACTTGTGGGTTGTAACAATACCATTAACATTCAATGTGATCGTTACAACCCAGAAGTGTCCATGGAGAACCTCACTCTACACACAGAAGGAAGTTGTCGATGCCAACTTCATAAATGCAACTGCTGCTGATTAGCAAGGCAGGTTTGGACCTCTCCGAGGCGTAGCGGTAACGGCGTCGCTTTGTAACGAAGAGGTTGTAGTTTTAGATGCAACTTGTATACAGAAAGATACTGTTTTCAGTGCAATTAATGCTATTATTTGATTATGGAGACACGTAGGTTCGGATCACAATTTAAACTGTAGGTCCACCCAAGATAAGTCTATCTGTGCATAAAATGGGTTCAAAATACTCAAGGGTCTCTCTCCCTGATGGCGCAGTGGTAGCGTCTTCGCCTTGTAATCAAGGAATTCCGGGTTCGATACCCGGTGGAGGTACATAGTCGTTCGGATCCCACTTTAAACTATAGGTCAGTCCTGATTAGCCTTACTGTTCATAAAGTGGACTTAAAACACCAAATCAATCAATCAATCAAAATACTCAAGCTCAAAACTCAAACAGAAGGCAGGTTTGCAGTGGCCTTCCTTCTCTCCTTGATCAACAGCCTCTATACTAGGGCAGTTGCAGTTTCCTAATTGTTGTGTCAAAGGGCGACGTGATTGGTCACTTCCAGGGCTGCCTTTTCCACTCGTCACAGCAGGCATGCGAAACAACCAATCCGACGGAGTTATTCTTACACTATTCTTACCGCGCTCTTACACTATTGGAGCCGAGGAATAATGCAGGCCCGTCTTAACTTCTGAGTGATTCTGTAGTTAAGTTTCCGTTCCAAAACAACCTGCATCTTTCTTTGGTATGCTTCACCTACGGTCCCTTTTATCGCTTGGGAAGTACAGCGTTCAACAACGGATGAGGCTGGAAGATGGCGGTAATTTGCACAGAACCTGACATTCCTTGCTGTTGGATTGCTTTTGTTGCAGCTCGGATTCGCTCAAGGTCTCAAGGATCTGAAACCTTTGTGGTGAAAATTAAGGTGTGTTCTTAATAAGAGTTATTTTCAAAGTTACGGGAAGGTTTCAAAGGTATTTTTCACGTGAAAATATGGCCTTTAGGCATTTGTAGGAAATTATAGTTCATTTATGCATTTTAGGTCTTATAGAAATTCATCAGAGGTGATGTGAACATGAAACGCATAGATATCCAAACAGCATACAGCTAAGACGTAGCGGGGTGTAATGGGTGAATCTTCCACCCTGGACTGCATTTTGCAGACTTACGGGGCTCTTGCGTCTGGACATACGGTCAGAATAATCTTTGTAGGACTGTGTGTTGTCGTTGTTTGTGCTGAGTGTCCCTTTTCAGCCTCAGCTTTTAACTAAGAATATTTTAGTCTCCGACATTACAGTTGTGTTCTTAGTTATTTTTTAGATACGACTGGGTGCTGATAAGTATTGAGCCTTACCCAGAAAAATTGAGCTAGGAGGCTGAAATGTTCAGTGTGTACTTTTCAATTCTTCTATATGGAATGGTGCAAAAATCGACTTTCTATGATTTTAACTTCCCTTTGTTTTTCAAGTCCAAAGTGAAAATGGCAGAACCTCCAGAAAAGCTCTCCATAGGCGTCATCATGCTGCAAATCGTTGTCCCTTTAGGTGTGTTTTCAGATGGGGGAACAGATGATAGTCAGATGGAGCCAGGTCAGCGAATAGGGTGGCAACACTTGAAAGCCTAAGGAGGTCTGTGTCGCCATTGTTTCACCTGCAGTGTGTGGCGAGGCATTGTCATGCAACATGATGACGCCTTTGGAGAACCTTTCTGGAGGTGCTGCCATTTTCACCTTGGACCTGAAAAACAAAGGGAAGTTAAAATCATTGAAAGTTGCACCATTACATATAGAATTGCGGACTCACCCAAAATTTCAAATTCATTCGTTCATCCTAGGACGTAGCAAGGAAAAATGATATGGACCTAAAACTCTGTTCCCTATTCATAACTTGTTTCTGTAGTTTTCAGTAGGTAGGTTTACATGAAGTAAAAATAAGAGCGTTAATCTTCGAGAAAAAGTGAATAAGTGAAATAAGAATAATAAAGATACACCTTGCATACGTTACGATGAGTGCTATGAAGCAAAGTAACTACAGTTCACTGTTGGATAACCCAGCTCGTTCAAGAGTGGATTTAAGAATTGTAGACTATGGAAGGGGGTGAGGAGTAAGAGAAGGGAAAGAGGAGATAGAGAGGGGGAGAAATAGATAAATAGGGACGACAGCTAACTGACAACTCGACACAATGTCTTCACCATGATGTTAATTTTCTATTTCCTAAATAGGTCTAGCACTGCAGGAATACATAGGACTCTCTTGATTAATGAACTCTTACTTAGATTACAACGTCAACTATGTTTATTTCATACAAATATCATACTTTTCAACTCCAACATTTGAAAAATTCATACATATTAAACACACAATATTAGCATTTGTATTTTTACAAATAAGTGAATTTTTTTTTTAAACAACATGGTCTGATAAGAAATAGAGTTTCGATACCTTCTTGTGGAAAAAAGTATGATGATAATAAATATATAAATAAGAATAAATCATTATTGTATGCAGTATTATATTTACAACAATATTATATTTACAATAACACCAATTAGTGAAATATGATAGATTATATCTTCTACTCTTCACGTTAATGAGATGTATAAAATATGGAATTACACTGTTATACAAAGTTTAACGTTTTGCTTTTTTTGCAAAAATAATATAATTGGCTTGCTTTTATAATTTTTGTACTGCTGAACCCAAAACTGACATTCAAAATTCTCCATTGACTCTAGTTTACAAGATAAATATAAATTTCTGTTTCACATGTATGATATTATGCCTTATGGAAGGCAAGGCAACAGACATTTTTGTTTACACTTACTGCCGCATACATGAAAATTCTAGTGAGTCTACCTGCAATGTTCAGCAGATATTTGCAATCATAAAAACACTCCACCTGCATTTGTATCGCTGTTCGATACACAAGCACTTCCAGAAGTCCCTTACAATTGTATGATCTCTTGTTTCCAGAAACCCACGTGGATACTTTCCAAAATGGCTGCCAGGTAGTGTGTTCGTCATGATTTAAAAATAAAGTCAAAGTGCTGGTCTTTCAGGAGCTGGCGTATCTGTGAACCAATGAATGTTCTCTGTACTTAGCTCTTGCAGGTATTCGCACAAGTATGGAAATACTGGTTCATCCTTGTTCTGTGCTTTTGCAAATGCTTTCATGAGACCGAGCTTGGTGTGTAATATTATTAGCAAAACTTTATTGGGATCGACTATCAACTCACAAACATAATTTTCATGCCAGGCACAAGAGCTTGTCGATGAGACCATTCCTTGTGCTATCAGTGGACACCCCCTAACGAGTCCGTCCCATTCACACATAAAGCAAATGTATTTGGCGTACCCACCATCCAGACCAACTGTATCACAATGACTTCCAAACCACCATTCATATTTGTTACAGTTTGTGCTGCTGAGCATCGTATAACTTGGTTGCGTTTGCAACTGAAATGGAAGGTTTTCATTCCAATTACGTAATAGTACAGCTTTTGGACTTGTCTGGAGAGAGACAATAAAAAGCCTCCATTCCTCTACTGCACTGCAAGCTCGATGACTGCATCACACCTTCAATATTTATGCAGAATGTCATTTCATTTTTAGTGCTAGACGATTTCATTGCCGCATTTATGAAGTTCACGTAATACTTCACTTTGACAGTTCCAGGTCTCTCATAAGTTCACTAAGTTCACATTGAGTAATAGGTGTGGTTCTGAGGAAACAGTTGGCTGATGTAGGATCATCTGAAGTGGAAGGATGAGATGCATCTTCAACGTTTCACATCGTTCAGCATCACTCCTTCTGGGAACATAAGTTGGGGGATTGGGAAAGGGCAGATCTTCTCCATAGGGTACTGGTCGCATGGTAGATGATATATTCTTATGTTTAATAGTCCCTTCCATCATCTTGGTAAGTCGTAAGTTATTTCTTCAAGGAAACAAACACCAAACAAAAGGCACAGCAAAACTTCCTTTCCATTGAACCATGCAATGAGAGAAGGGAAACATTCCAATGCAACACACAGCCCAGGGGTTGTGTTAGCCACTACCTTAACAAAGTGCATGAAATATGCTAAAAATGGTATAAAAGACCATATTTTCTGTATCTCACAACTTAGTATGGATTACAATTACGTTGGGCCTTCTATTTTATGCACTTGTAAGTCATTTGTAGGTCTTGGTGTTATCGAAATTGCTACACATCGAAGGCATTCAGTACACAGCATATGTAGATTTTCATTTACATTTTACTGTATAACATGAAAACAAGAGCCAATCATCGAAAGTTAATGTCATTCTAGAATTCAGCTTATCAAAGTCTAAAAAGAATGACTGTTTTCGTCTGTTAAAATTTCATTATTTATCAGTGTTACACGCTAGACTCAAAGGACGAATATGAAAATAAGAATTTTTTCAACATTTACAGAATTATTCATGTCTCAAGAACAAGTCAAATATTGTACACATTTTCATCCAAACATATTCCAAGATGTAAAAATATAAAACTTATGTATAATTTACATTAGTTTACAGCATTTCTCTTACATAAAGAGTTCACAAAAGTCATGTCACATTCTCTTACATTAACATGTTACCATAATGTATCTACTCATTTGCAATAGATGTACTAAAGACTAGCAAAATATAAGTATGCACATATTTAAGTATTCATAGAAGCCTAAAAAATGTGCACTAAAATATCCAAAATGAAAAATGAATACAAAAAGTAATTACAAAAACAATTCTAATGCTATCTTACGGAACACAAGAAAAAAGTTAAACTAGTATACAAGTTATCAATTTCTACAAAAAATATTACACCAAACCTATTAAAAACCTGTTGCAATAATCAACAAATACGTTTCAGACTTACAACAGTCAATTTTATATGTTCATCTGTACACACCTGTCTGTAGGCTGAAACACATCTCTAGTATAATGTGATCCATTCATCCAATCAGACAGTCTGTCCCTCTTCATTGACCCTCCCTCACTCCCTAGCAGACAAGAAACACTCTTTTGAGGTACTGGTGCTTCAATTATTACATTTAAAATGCTTTAAATTTAAATTAAATAAAGGTATCTGGGCACTCCCTCTTTCTTCTCCCTGCATATTCATATTTCTGACATTGTTACTTGAAGTCAGTTTTATATACTTTCATGTATTTGAACTGAAATTGCATTCTATTTTAGTCATCTTGGCGCTCGAGAAAAAAAATCACGGAACTAAATAGTAAATAACAAAAATAATCAACAAAAATATACGTATATCTATATATATGATCATTCTGGGAGAATTTTACCACCTAAGAAACAAGAAATAATTGACTGAAAAAAACTACATTTTAGTCTACTAGTATAGTTATATTTTGATCCAACCCTAATTTTGTCTAGTTTCAATTAATCATGTTGCATTTTCTGTAAATGAAATATGACTTGAAATTTGAGCCATTTCTTAAAACAATGTGTTTGCCCACATCTCTTAAGAATTAAATTTGAGACAACACACATGAATATTTTAAAATGTGAAAAACAACATCAAAAGCAATATTTTTTTGAATGATAACTCATCACATGACTTATGAACCGAACAGAAAATTTGTAAACTTATCGACAAATTAGTTCTTTAATGTAGAATATTAAAAAAAATCCTTTGGTACGTTTACATTGCTGCCAGGCCCATTCACAATTCCTTATTTTTCCCCTACTCCAAGGTGAAGGAAACAGTGTGTCCAGCAATAAACTCCCATATCTGTCCCGTCCAAATTCATCTGAATTCAGCTGATGTCAACATAAATTAAAGCCAAGATGGAGCTAGTCGTGCGGAACTTCAGGCATTTAAAAATTTAAAACCCCCAAGAAGACTTTTTCCCTCGTTTAAACAAAGATCCTCTGTTCTCACGAGAGTTTGCAGGTGGCCAGGCTCGGAATCGAGATAATCGCCCTACACATGGCAGCCTGGACGAGACGTCATAAATTGAACGACCACCGCCCGCTAGTCTGGGCCGGTGACAGTGAATTGACAAGAGTAAATTGCAAAGAATCTCGAACTTCAACCCCGCCAGAACATTTCTCTTCGTATCTCTTCGCTTCAGTGGGATTTTGGCAGCCAAGGAAGGCATAACTTTAACGAAGTGTCCGAGTTGGGAGCGATATAAATTGAGTTGTGAGCAATTAAATTTAATTAGAACATGGTACTTTTCTTCCTCGAGATCAGCTCTCAATCAAGGTGCTATTGTGTTTTTATGTGATGCGAATATCGCCCCTAGTGTAAAGATTTTGGCCCCTACAGGCAGAAGTGACCACGTGTGGGCGGAGCTAAAAGTTCAACGGCCAATAGAGTGAAGGACGATTCTTCCGGTAACGAAAGGAAAGACGAAGTAAGGACTTAGCAAACACAGTTCGGCAGACGGAGTTTTAGAGAAACAGTTTTAGAACATTCACAGTTAAAACTTTCAGCACCTTTGTAGGTCAGAGAGAAATTGTTTTCTCTTCTCTGGACCATGTTTAGATTTCTAGCTTTGTGATTTCAAAATTCTTTAACTTAACTGATTAAGAAATGGTGCTAGAGTATAGTGTTTACGTACAGCGTCAACCATCAGCGGTCTGCGCTGCTAACTTGTTTTGACCCGGTGCATTATGGGTCCGCGAGTGTTTTGTCTTGTGTAGATGAGCGACCAGAGGTTGTAAGTATTTCAACAGTAATGTATTAAATTATGTCATAACGTGTTTCAGTGTTTTGATTTCTGATTTCTGATTTCCGATTCCTGATTCTTAAATTCATGATAAATTCATGGTAAATTTGGCTAGTAAACGAAGACCAATGTAGAAGGAACATCATCGTCCTTTTCCATTGGCCGAACTTCGGACCGTTCACACGATGAATAATTCCGTGTCTAATTCTAATAGTACATTTTAATTTCTCATTACGTGAACGAACATACATGCCTAAATGATTAACTTAACCTCGGTTCGAACCCCTAAACGCCCCTCTTTTTATTTTTAATTATTGTTATAATATGCTTGGCGGTCTACATGGAGACGAGATATTGGAGCTGAACAAAACAGAAGGTATGGCCAAAGAATTTCTAGAGTTCGCCTAGTTCAGCAGCAAAACAGCAGCAACCAAATTGACAGTTCAGATTCAAGAAATGAATATCGACATCATCAGCAGCGTCGGTTTAGATCACAACGAGAATATCCAACTTCCAGAGGTAATCCTTACAATAGACCGTATCCTAACAGCGGGTTTTCTTCGCCAAGTCAACAACGTTTTTCTCCACAGACAGATAACAATAATTCTCCAAGGACTAAAATGACGAACAGTGGCGTGTAGACAGACATTGTTGAACCATATCCCAGCGCTGAGCAACAGCGTAGTGTGACAGTAACGAGGAACTTCTGTTGGTACACCGGATCTAATCTGGACCAGGAGCAGGATTTCACCCCTCGCCTGACATAGAAACGTTCCTTATGTTAGGCAGTCTCGGAGGAAACTGGTGGCAAGAAGAGAAATTTTACAGTCTGGTGACAATATTATGCTGATATTCATAACAAATCAGAATTTACCTGTACATTAAGGCAGATCGATCAGTATAAAAATTCAGTGAGCTAGAACTAGAATTCAGAACTTGAATTTGTAGGCAAGTGTAACTCAGTGCTCGAAACTACTGAAAGCACCATTCTAATGGAAATCTTAATTGTTAAAGATTTACCATAAGATCTGCTATTGGTTAACTGTTTCTGGGAAAGTATAAAACTGAGATCAGTCTTATACATAGAATATTATATATAATGGTGGATGGAGTGTCGATTTAAAAGAGGCTACACGAGGATAATTCTGTAGACAAGCAGTTAAGCGTCCGGAAATTTAAAGCTAGCCATTACAAATGGATTCCTTCACCAGAAGATATGAAAAAGAAGATTGATTCTAGTAAAATTACTGAAAATAGAACGAAAACCGATTTAAGTTGAAATCATTACGATCCATAGGAAGGTGTCTTTGGAAAGGCATGGCACTGGAAAAGTTTTCTATGAATTGGTGGTTATGACATGTTGTAGAACGAGAGCATATTTGAATAGGCTGCTGATTGTTTACATGATCTGGTTTTCTTATTTGTATGAAGTGTCTTCGTTTATTGGAAATTCTGTATCAGAAGTCCCATCCCATTGAATCTTTCTTCAGAACTTGTGAATTAAATACATGAAGAATTGTAAACTGTTTTCCAGAGATTGAAACCAAAATATCCTAGACTGTTGAAAGTTTTCCAGTTCGTCGTCGATTTTGATTTTTCTTCGGAGGGGGCAATTGACACGTCCTTTACCATTGCACAAATATTTATTGTTATTAATTATCTTTTCTCTTGTACAAATTCTTACTGTTCTTTAATCTTAATTTCTGTAATTTACCTATCACTGATAATGTCAGGATAGTGACTAACCTGTATATACTTATCTTGTTAGGAGCTGTTGCCATGGCAATTACGAGTGTGTTTTGTCTCGACTTTTGAAGTTGGGGCTCGGTTTTTGAATAGAGTGATCAAGTTGAATTATAAGAAGTTTAATTTCTTTGAGTGACATGGATTATATGTTAGGCATATAAGTATTTAGTTTGCAAAGAAGTAAAATAGACTTCCTTTTTCTTAGTGCAAACTTAACTTTGATTTTTATTTGACGAACTAACAGAGAGATATTACCCCATACCCTGAGAGGCATAACGCGAATGCTTTCGAGTCTTTCATGTGAACTTATTATTTGCTATTTTAGTTAAATCATGATCTTTTGACCAAAGAACGTGTCACCCTCAATATAACCTGCAGACTTCTAGCCGGAAATTCCGTGCTTTGGTTCGGCACGTTCCCCTGTAGAAAGAGAGACACCATTTGATTTCAATGGATGCTGACGACAGAAGTTCTGTTGCCGGATTTTTCCGTGTTTCCCCGCGTCTCAGTACGCGGGATCTTTAAGGCAAAGTGGCCGCCATGAAACCGTATTTTACCGTATCATGTTAGTTCAAGTGGCGGCGATTAGGGATGTGGGAGCATGGGGAGCGCCCCCCTTCATGTAGCTACACAATTTTTGTCCCGGAACTATAATCTCTCAATGCTAAGGCTTTTCTACAAGATTATCTGACCCACTATCATCTGAACGAATTCCATTTTAAATCAGTTCTCTCTAATTACAGTAAGTAGAAAGTAAATTATCCTTGGCCCTCCGCCCCTCTCTCACTCAGTTAAGATACCCAATCGCTGATACTATCTGTGCATACATTTTCTTAAACAAGAAAAACAACACCTAACAAACACAAGTCAATCAAACACTGTAAAAAACAATGTATTACATTCTCACCAGTATCATAAGAAATGGAACACCTGAATTTACGGAAACACGTGACTGCATTAGACTATATCTCTCCTCAACCCCTGACTATAAAGGTGATGGTATGGTGTGGCAGGACCCGTGTGGTAGGACCTTTCTTCATTGACGGTATCCTCAATGGACAAGTGTGTCCATCTCTCATGATCGAGGATGGCAGTTTCCCTGAGTTCTTTCAACATGACGGCGCTCCCCCGCATTTTGGTCACAATGTTAGGGACTATCTGAACATCCAGTTTTCCAATCTGCGGATAGGTCGCAGAGAGCCTGTGGAATGGCCACCACGCTCGCCGGACCTGACCCCCTCGATTTTTATCTGTGGGGCCAAGTGAAATCACTGGTCTATTCCGTAAAAATTCGTGATATGGAACATTTGGAAGACAGAATTGCCGAGTGCTGTGGAAGCATCACACCCGACATCTTATCGAAAGTCCATCAGGAATGGATGAATCGACTCAATATGACACTGGCCAACAATGGTGGACACATTGAGCATATCCTCTAACATCCTGCAACAATGAGAGAAACCGTTGAAAACACTTCTTTAACGCCCTGTAGCATTATCATGAATAAAGTTTTGCAAAAATGAATGCTACCATCGTGTTTGTGAGCTTTTTCCAGCGTAATTTCATGTGTCACATGCCTAGGTTCCCATTTAAAAAGTGATCTCGATCGAAGATGGCGGTTTTCAAGATGGCGACCATATTTCAAAAGCGGTTCGGTAGGTTTTTCCCCATCCCCAAACTACATGTACACATATAAAATTTCAATAACCACATGAATTTTGGTTTTATTCGGCCCGTTCGGCACTTTTGGACCATTTGTTATTATACTGTGAAAGTACTGACAGGACTTCTTGTGCTCATTGCTTACTAGTGAGAAGTATATCACCAGCATTTTTCAGTTTCGAAATTCTTCACTAGAACTGAAGGCACTGTCATCGTACTGCTGTCAAGAACATTACCCTTGTAAATTTAGGGGTCAAAATTATAAATTAAAATTAAAATCCTTTCGTTCTGAATTACAGTAAACCGTTGTCTTTGGCTCACCAACAGGTGTGAAAATAAATCAGAGACACTTGAAGCTTTCACACTAACGGGACCTATTTTATGTGACATACCATGTGAAAATTAATCTTTAAAATCATGCTTCACATAGTGCATTTAGCAGTACATAGTAAATACAACAGATATAACATGTTGTAGAAATGTTCACAGCGTATAGAGATCATAAAGGACTTATTTTAGTCACTATACTTATTTTTTGGATTAATATCTTGTTACTATATATGAGCCAATGACGTACAAGCTACAGAGTAGCTGAAACTGGGGTGTGAATTTCTCGTATAGATAGCACCAGACTTTGAAGTTAATGGTTTCCGGATGTACATGTTGGATTCCATGTATATTTAGAGTGTGATTGTCATCATAGCATGCGAATAGTTTCGAATTTCGAATAACGTCACTTCGCAACAACACATGATAGGAGTGAAGATGCGTCTTTTTGAACGTATGTGGTGTTCTGATGGTCCGGAAGCACCTGGAAAATTACAAGTATCAAAATTCACAGTCAAAACATATTGCATAGGACTGAATATCAATTACATTACAGTACATTAGGAAGCATTTCTTTGGTGCAAGTGAACATTTTTGAGGCGATGACCATGATCTCGTTTCAGATTTCATTTTTACTTATACACTTCCTAACCAGATATTATTGGATTCTGAAAAGAGAATACTAGTAGTTGTATTTGTGGTATAACCAGGACGAGAAATGATGAACCCCCCTCAGGCAGATTTGCCTACACTTAAAACTAGCTCAACATGAACATATGAGCTTTTTGCTCAAGTGTGGAACCCTGTCTAATCCAAGATTTTTGTAAAAATTCCCTTGGGAATTTCCTGTGAAATGATGAGCCCCCTCAGATTGATTTGCCCACACTTACAAAAATTGCATCAGCCAGATTTTTGGCCATAAGCTTGTTAAAAATAAGCTTTTTTGATATTGTTTTGGATATACCTGAAATTAAGCCAAAAACCCATACCCACCCACACATATTTACTTCTGGCTTAAGTTTAATTGGATACCAGGTTCAAATTGTTTATCTAATATTAAAACAATGCAATATGCAGAGACTCTCTAGAATTGCTCCGTGACTCTCTCAATTCTTACATCATATGTTTGCATGTTTCAAGTGATTCTCCTCTGTGTTAGTGTTTGTTTAGATCAAAGTGATTAATGTGCACAATTCCCGATACGGTAGTATTGAATTTTTGCTTTGCATGTTTCAAGTGATTCTCCTCTGTGTTAGTGTTTGTTTAGATCAAAGTGATTAATGTGCACAATTCCCGACACAGTAGCATTGAACTTTTGCTTTGCATGTTTCAAGTGATTCTCCTCTGCGTCAGTGCTTACAGAAATTTCCGAGTATTGAAGCTTTGCGTGCAAACAAAATTGCATCAGCCAGTATTGTGAGAGTGGCTGAGGAGAACAGATGTGTTGTTACAGTGCTTCTTATACTTACAGGCCTGTTTGGTTTAATATATAATTATTCATATTAAATATATTTCTGGTATATTGAACAATATTTTGTATAAAAAATCTGATATTTGTTACATCCAGCTTGTTTGTTGTAATCCAATCTTATTTAGAGTCAGGCTTATATCTGTCCCAGCTTGTTATACAAAAATCAATACATAACACAGTGCTAGGTCATTGCCATTCTAGACATGCATGTCCGTGCAGGTATTTGTGCTAGGTCAGTGTGGATCAATATTTATTCTCTTTTTCCACTTGTAGGCTATTAGCTTTACAACCTGTCATAAGATAAGCATAGAGTTTTGATTTAAAACCCAAGAAATTTTATATAATAAACCGATGATAATATTAACATATTAAATATACACAAGAAATATACAAAGCACACAGCTGAACCCAACTGATATTTTTTATTAAGCATAGAATTTTGATTTGGACCCCAGGAAATCTTATATAATAAACAACAGCAAAAATGCCAAATCAAAAATATTGCAATCAGTGTAATAAGAATATATCCAGCCCCAATTGGGCCAGACACCAAAGGAATTGTAACCCAGACAAATGCAGAACTCCCATTAAAATATGTCCTAAATGCAATAGAAAATATAGCATGGAATATTTCACATATAAACATAAAGGTACTTGCTCTGCACAGTCATCAACATTGCCCTCACAACCATCTACATCTGGTCTGAAAAGAAAGCATGAAGCACCTGTTAATGCTGGACCGGCAAAACAGCCACGCTATGAACCACCTATCCATAGCAGTTTTAATGGCCAGTTTTAATGGCTTGTATCAGAGCCAAGATGTGGTATTAAGAATTTTTTGAACAGTGTAAATCCTGATGTGCAGGCAATTCTAAATGCACAAAATGGCTCTTATAAGCTGTCCCTCAAATTGTTTACACAATATAAGAAGCCAAATGGCACAAAATTTACACAGCCCCACATAACAGAAACTGTACCTGTATATTCAAATGCAAATTCAGACAAAATAATAAGCAGTTTGATAGATCAATTGAATATTAAACACTCTGAATTTGCAGCAAAAGAGTCTGGATGGAGCCTATGCGGTTCTCCACACAAGTTATATGTTAATATTTCTGAATTCAGCCCATTACAAGGTTCTACATATTTGCCATTACCTGCCAATATTAAAAACAAACAAGCCGTAGTTAATATAAAAAATAATGATGAGAAATGCTTTTTGTGGTGTATTTTAGCTGCTTTGTATCCAGTTTCAAGGCATCCAGAGAGAAGAAGTTATTATAAACAACATGAACATGATTTTGATGAAGCAATGGAGGGTTTAGAATATCCAATGTCTGTTCAGAATATTGATAAATTTGAAAAAAAAGGCCAGGGATATTAATGGTAAACAATTATCTATTAATGTATTTATTTGTTCCACTGGCCGTGGCAATTGCTTGATAGAACCTCTCAGAATCAGTACATTTGATGATGAATCTGCTGTTCCGATTGATTTGCTCTTAATTGAAGGGGATGGCACATATCATTACACTCTGATATATAATCTTGAAGCTTTAGTGAGAACACAACTAGACAAATCCAATACAATATTCAAGTTGTGCAGAAGATGTTTAAGTGTATTTGATGGCAGGAAAATGGTAAATAGGGTTCGGGAAGAGAATGCAGAAATTGCTAAAAACAAGTTAATTGAGCATCTGAAATACTGTGGCAACTATAAACCTGTTCATATGGTGATGCCAATGCCAAGTGAAAATGCAGAATTCAAAAAGTTTGAAGCCTTGTCGGAACACCCAGCATATATAGTTTGTGATTTTGATTCAAACCTCAAACCTCTTGCATTTTGTAGCCCAGATCCTGAAGAATCTTCCATTACACCATACCAGCTACATGAACCTTCTAGTTTTTATTATGTTGTTGTACAGGATGGTGTTGTTAGTAAAAAAGATTCATACATGGGAGCAGATGCCATCAAAAAATTTGCACATAGAATAGAAAATGAGTGCCATGACATAGCATCTAATATCTTATTAAAATCAAAACCTATGTTGCCTTTAACAGAGAAACAGATTGAAGATTTCAACAATGCAGAAAAATGCCCGGTATGTGATTCTGAATTTTCAGATACAAAAATCAAGGTGAAACACCATTCTCATACAGATGGTAAATTCAAAATGGCCCTGTGTAATAGCTGTAATATTAAGATCCAGAGACCAAAATTTGTCCCAATATTTTGCCATGGAGCATCCAATTATGATTTTCATCATTTGATCAGGTACGAGGGGTTTGACAAACAGAATTTAAATATTTTAGCAGAAAATGATGAAAAATATATATCTATTTGCAAAATAATTAAAGTTAATGGTGTTCCTATTCACATAAGATTTCTTGATTCTTACAGAATTTTATCAGCTAGCCTGGCTACACTGGCCACTCAATTATCTGATGATCAATTCAAAATCACATGTGCCTTGTTTCCAAATCAGGACCTGAAATTAATTAGGCGGAAGGGTGTATATCCATATGACTATGTTACAGATTTTTCTAAATTTGATGAGTGTTCTCTGCCACCACAACAAGAGTTTTACAGCAAAATCAGAGCATCTGGAATCACTGATGAAGATTATCACCATGCCCAATTGATGTGGAACAATTTAAAATGCCAGACATTTGGTGATTATCACATGGCATATTTGAAACTTGATGTGACCCTCTTAGCTGATATACTGCAGGCATTCAGAAAATCATCAATGCAAAATTATGAGCTGGATCCAGTGTATTTTTACAGTGCCCCAGGCCTAGCATGGGCTGCAATGTTTTTAAATACTAAAAAGCAATTGGATCTAATCCAAGATCAGGACATGTATCTGTTTATGGAGCAATGTATAAGAGGAGGCATGGTGCAATGCTCTCAGAGATATGCCAGAGCAAATAACAAATATATTCCCGATTATGATCCAGCACTGCCATCAAATTATATACTGTATGTAGATGCCAATAGCCTGTATGGTTATGTTATCATGGATAAACTGCCATATTCAGGGCTTGAATGGGTTGAAGATTTTAATATTGAGAATCTTAAGGATTTTGATGACAGTAACTATGGCCTCTTCTTAGAGGTTGATCTGACAATTCCTGATGATTTACACAACAAATTTTCTGATCTGCCCCCAATTCCTGAGGTTAAGTGCTCACCTGGCTCTAAACAGAAGAAATTGATGATGTCTCTGGAGCCAAAACAGGGTTATGTCATATATTACAAAAACCTCCAGTTCCTGATGAATCATGGTGTTCAAGTGACCAAAATTGGCAAAGTTTTGAGGTTCAGGCACTTAAAATGGTTGAAGCCATATATTGATACAAACACAGAGCTTCGAACATCTGCAAAAAGCCAATTTGATAAGGCCTTGTTTAAATTGATGGTCAATTCTGTGTATGGCAAAACTATTGAAAATGTCAGAAAACATACCGATGTTAAAATAATTACTGACTCCAGCCTGAGCAAAAAATTGGTTGCAAAGCCTAATTTCAGTTATAGAAGAATTTATGATGAAAATATGGCACTTTTCAACATGAAAAAAACAAAGATTAAGTTTGATAAACCTATTTATGTAGGGGCTGTGATATTGGAATTGGCCAAATTACACATGTTAAAATTGTATTATGATGTGTTGAAACCTTTTTATGGTGATTGTGTAAAATTGATGTACATGGATACGGATAGTTTTGTTCTTGATATTCAAACAGAAGATGTTTATAAAGATATGTCACAGCCTGAATTGCTTGAATATTTTGATACCAGTGAACATACAAAAATTCAACCCCACAACAAAAAGGTGCCTGGCAAGTTAAAAGATGAAACACTTGGTGATGTTATTGTGGCATTTGCTGGGTTAAGGGCCAAGATGTACAGTTTTGAAACATGTAGTGGTGTTGTTGCCAAAAAAGCCAAGGGCATTGGCAAAGTAACTGTGGAAAAAGAGCTTGAATTTGAAGATTATGAAAATTGCCTCAAATCATGTAGCACAATCAGAACATCAGAAAATAGAATTCAGAGTGTGGATCACTTATTGACTACAAATGTTGTAAGAAAAGTGGCTCTGGACCCACATGATGATAAGAGATGCATTTTATCATGTGGCATACATACTCTACCATGGGGTCATTGTGATTTGAAAAATGGCAATCAATGCCCAATTACAGAGCATGATTTGAAATAAATAAACATGCCTATGAACTTATTTGGGTTCAAAAAACGGGCTGTTATGGAGCTGCCAACACCACAACCCTCTTCTGATATGATATCTAAACTGAGTGCTTTGTTAATTATTCATCTGAACAGCATACTTACAGATGTTGATGATGAAACAGGCAAAACATTGTACATATTTAACAATAATTTAAATCATTACCAATTACCTGTAGGTGGGCAATTACAATTTATTACAACCCCTGAGGGTGATGTTAAAATTTCAATAGGGAAAAATATTTATAGAATTAAGCACTCAAACATGATTTCTGGCACTGTATATACTGTTTCTGCTGGTGACTGCTTATATATTGAGGTCCCTAGATCCTATGACAAGCTTATACCCTTTTTTATAGAATTAAGAATCAGATATTCAATAATAAATAACCACTAAAACAAAAATGCCTAATGATATATTTGGCAATACAAGACATGAAGATCTCAGTGATGAAATTCTGATGCTTGATGTCAGAGTCAAGAAATTAAGAAGTGATTTACAAGCTTTACAAACTACACTCAATGCCAGTCTTCAATTAGAAATTACAAATTTGCAATCACAATGCATGGACCCTCTTCTTAAAATTGATTCTGAACTCAAATTGCTGCTTCAGAAATATACTGATTTGGCCACATTGGATAATTTTCAAAGTTTAGAAGAAGCTGTAGCAGCTCTTCAAGCCAAATTTAAGACCCAGGCTAACAACTCTGAGCAATTGAAACAACAATTAGAAGAGCAGATAAATAATGTCCAGACACAGCTCCAAACAATTGTCAAAAGCATAAAATCACAAGAAGATTTTGATCTAGTGATTTCCACTCTAAAAGAACAGATTCAGTCACTCCAAATACCTAATCTGGGCCCTCTGAACAATGCCATAGCCGAGGTTAAAGAAAAAATTGAGACACTTGAAAATTTTATGAACAATTTGCCATCTTCTGATGCTTTGAATGCAATAACTCGGAGTGTTGCAAATATTAAGCTGCAACTTGAAACATATGAAGATTTTGGAAAAATTCAAAGTACCATAACCCATCTTGAAGGTACCATAGCAGCAGTGCAAAGTGATTTGACAAATGTACAAGAAACTCTAGAATCTCGCCTGCCCGGTATTGTAGATACCCTTGTTAGTGTCCAGCAACAAATCACAAAGCTTGAAAACCTCAACACTGAATCTGAACTATCTCATTTTCATCACTTGATAGATGATATCCAAACAAAGCTTGAAATTTTACAACAATCAACACCCTCTCAGGCTGATATAGCCCTGCTCCAAAATGCTATGCAAAATGTGGCTGATGCTTCTGAATTAAACAATGTGAAATTGGCACTTGAATCTTTGCAAAATACAGTATCAAATTTGCCTACATCACAGGAACTTAAAAATATTAAGAGAGCAGTGAATCGCATATTGAAATCAGAAGATATCAGGAATATCCAAGCAGAGATCAAACAACTTACTCAGACAGTGGCCACTCTTCCAACCAATCAACATATTAATGAACTGCATGCCCTGTTTGAGGATATCAGAAGACAGGTCCATGATCTTACAGCTCAAAATTCAAAATTGGCAGTTGTTGAAAATTTACAGCAAATTGTAGCTAATATCAAGCAACAGCTAGGGACCATGGAATCCAATCAAGCAAATGCTCTGTCTGTTTTTGCCACCCAGCTACAAGAAATTGTGCAACAATACAAAAAACTTGTTGTGGACATAAAAATCAAGCCAGGCCATGATGATGTTGTTAGGAATATCAATGAGCACCTTGAATCTGTAACAAGCAGATTGCTCACAGCAGAAAAAGAAATAACTGGCATAATCGAGAATCCAAAACATACAGTAATTCTTGAATTGTACAGCATCCCCAACAAAGAATATGATTCACCATTTACACCAGGTGGCAAAATATATATGCTGTCCCCTGCACAATTTTATTACCAATTTTTTGTTGGGGGCACATTGAGACCAATCAAGATCAAATATTGGCTACAGCCACAGGCACACCACTACCCTACTTTATCAATAACAAATGCTGATAACAAAGTAAAAATCACCAGTGTAGAATTAGAGGATTTTACAGATCCCAATACATTAGAAACAGCCTATGTTGAAGATGATGGATCTCTGGAATTTAAAATACAAATAGGGGACAAATTATATTTAGAAAATCCTGTAGTATCAGCTGCTGAACACTTTATAGTTGCAATATTCTTGTTTACATATTATGTCTAGACAAATTATTGTTGATGAATTACACAGACAAGCCAGACATAATTTTAAGAGACTGCCAGTAGTCACAAAAAGCATAGATGATTTATGGCAGAGCGACTTGATTGAAATGGCAAGTGGACAGTTGAAAAATTTAGACAAAATCAACAAGGGCTACAAGTATCTACTCACTGTAATAGACACATTTTCAAAATTTGCCTGGGCTGTGCCACTCAAATCCAAGACTGGGAAATGTGTTACAGAAGCCATCAGCACAATCATCAATCAGAGTGGAAGATCACCGCGCTATTTGCAAACAGATAATGGCAAAGAATTTTATAATTCAGTGTTTCAACAATTTATTAAAAGCCAGGCAATACAACATTACTCGAGTTACAGTGATCTCAAGGCCTCAATTGTAGAGAGATTCAACAGAACCCTAAAAAATCTTATGTATAAACAATTTACACTTCAAGGTAATTATAAATGGATTAATATTCTTCCAGAACTTCTACAAAAATATAACAACTCAGTCCATTCCACAATCAACATGAAACCCTCTGAAGTAACTTCATCTGATGAGCAAAAATTAATCAGCACTGTTTATTATCCTAGATACCAGCCAACAACAAGAAGAGCCAAATACAGGGTGGGTGATCAAGTAAGAATCAGCAAATATAAGCACTTATTCAAAAGGGGCTTTACAAGAAACTGGAGCACTGAATTATTTACAGTGGTTCAAGTTAAACCTGGGACCCTTAACACATATATAATAAAAGACCACCGAGGAGAAATTCTCAAAGGCCGATTCTATGAAGAAGAGCTCAGCAAAACTAAACAGCCTGACACATATCTCATAGAAAAAATCATCCGCAGAAAAGGCAACAAGTTACTTGTCAAATGGCTAGGACTCCCAGAACACAGCTGGATCGATGCAAACAAAATAATAATATGAACACCTGGGATGTTATAAAAAGGCTGCCAGAACCTCAACAACAGAATAAGAGAAATGGGAAGTTGCTACCTAATAATATTAGGTGTCTTATTGTTGGGCCATCTGCTTGTGGTAAAACTACACTAATGGTTGATAATTTTTTATTGGCACCCAACTGGTTAGACTGGAAAAACAGGCACTTGTATATCTTCTCTAAGAGCTTGGAACAATTAAAATATCAGCAGCTGATGAAGCTATATGATGGATTGGATATTGCCACTTTTGAACCAGATGTTAAGCCACTTCATGACTGTCTCGATAATTCTGTTGTTGTGTTTGATGACATTATATTGGATAATCAAAACAAGGTTAGAAACTTCTTTACACAGGGCCGGCACAAAAACATAGATTGTTTCTACCTGGCACAGACTTTTTCAAAAATACCGAAGCAACTGATCCGAGACAACAGCAATTTTATATGTGTGTTTCATCAAGACCATACCAACCTCAAACACATACATGATGAATATGTAGGTGGGGACCTGAGCTACAATGATTTTTCTAAGTTTTGCAGCAGGTGCTGGAACCAGGACAGTTATGGGTTTGTCACAATTGATATGACAAGAACACCCAATAGTGGCAAATACAGAAATAGAATCAACAATTTTCTAGACATTGAAACATATATAAGTAAACATGAAAAGGCCAATAATTGATGATCTTAAATTAAGAAATTATCTTGTAAAAAGATTTAAGGGATGGAAATCAGAGAACCGAGGAATTTATGAAAAATACAAACAAACAGAACAGCCTGTAATTGATGCTATTAGTGAATTAGGTAAAAATATTAAAACTGTTACAGAGCAAAATCAAAATTTGCTCACAGAGCTTGTACCTGTAGCTGCAAGGAACATATTAGATTATCCATTCACCCCACTTTCCAGTATTCATACACCTAGTCCTATTGCTCCTAGAAGAATTGAAGCTACTCAGGATCCTATTGAATTGGGTCTTCTTGCTCAAAAATATTTAACCACACCTAAAGACAATAAAGATGAGGTGTTTGGCTTATATGCCGACACAGAGCTTGATGGTAGCATCATACATAGAATTGGCAATTTCAGAGTAACATTTATGGGAGATGATCTGATTGTATATTCAGAATCTCGTCTTGGAGAAAAAGGTGCTTTTGTTAAGTACCCCGGCACACCTGGATTGTGGGAACTGATGACTAGGAAAAGGCCTGGCAGCTATACAGATCAAGATTATGAATATTACAAAGAAATATTAATAAAATCAGATGCTCTATACCAGAACAATGATCCCACACAAAAAAGAGTCAAGTCTAGCAGTGGAGCAAAATACAATAATTTAATCAAGCCCATATGGTCACAAATCAAGACTGGCAGTGGAATCAAACAATACAACACCCTGCCTAAAGAATTTGTGTGGGTTCATGATGTCAGGAAACTTGTAGATAGGTTGTTGGTGATAGCTGGGGAGGAAAATGCTGGCAACCACAATTTTTACAATGAAAAGGTTGGAATTATGGACATGATAAGCACAAAATTGTCTAATTTTATAGTGAATGACACTAAGGGGATTGGATATCTTATAAAAATAATTAATACTCTACCACCTAAATTTTGGAATATTTCTGAGGGCCGGGGCTTGGTTAATGACATTATAAACAAGATGCCATTTGAACTACACATTCCAGGCTATCAGTATTGTGGTCCAGGCACAAAATTGGACCATAGATTAAACAGAGGTGATCCTGGTGTTAATCCCCTAGATGCTGCTTGTAGAGACCATGACATAGCATACAACACACATTCTGATCTTGACAAGAGACATGTTGCAGACAAGAAATTAGAAGAGGCTGCATTTGGTAGATTTGTAAGCAAAGATGCATCTTTGAGTGAAAAAATAGCAGCATTGGGAACCACCATAGCTATGAACACCAAACAAAAATTGGGGTGGGGGTTGTGAATATGTATATAATAAACCTACAATGAAGGCCAAGGGTGTTATGTATCAAATACCTTATGCAGGTCTGAAATCTCTTAAAACTATTGACAGTCTTTTAACCAAAAAGCAGCGCAAGAAAAAAAATTCTTGTATTGCCAAGAGCCATGGTATGAAATTGTTGCTTAGCACCCCCCAATTAAAAAAATTACAGCAATCAAGAAAAAAATCACATGTGGGGGGATTTATATTTACCATCCCTGCCATCTTAGCTGCTCTCGGGGCTGTTGGGAGCTTGGCCGGGGGATCAGCCGCCATAGCAAAAACAGTAATAGATGCCAAGAAAAATAGGGCAGAATTAGATGAGCAGAGGCGCCATAACCTGGCCATGGAGAAACAAGGCAAAGGTGTTAAGAGAGCCATGAATAAGTTTAAAAAAAACAAGAGCCGCTTACAAACCAGGATATTGAAGCTTTAATCAAGCCACTGGGCATCAAACATTTTAGAGGTGTGTACATGTCTGATTCTTTACCAGAACAACCACTCAACAAAGAGTGTGGCATTGTTAATTTGGATAAGTACAAAAATCAGGGCACTCACTGCATCTGTTATCTTAAATATTTAAAAGATGAGGCATTTGTGTTTGATTCATTTGGAGGAGTTCCACCTGAAAATTTAGTAAAATATCTAAAATCAGCTAATCTTTATTACAATAATGCCCGTGTTCAAAACTTCAAAGATGTTAATTTGGATATTTGTGTTTATCTGTTCTTAGATATATGTCTCAAATAAATAAACCATCAATTGAAAATTTTCAAAAGGCCCTGTGGTATTTAAAACATCATGCGGGTATTCCATCTCACCAGCCAAAATTCAATATTGAAACTCAAATTACATGATGACATAGTGTATCCCAAAACAATAGCTCTCAGGGCATTTTATGGCATGTACTTGATCCCTAATATTACACACCACAACAACACAATTGCAGTTGGGCATCAAAAAAATGTCATCACTCCAGGGCAATATAATCTGTTCACTCTAAATGCTCAATTACCCAGAGGTATAGTATTAACTCAAAATTCTGTCACTCACAGAGTAGAGATTGCATCTGCCACAGAAACAGTGGATCTGGGTACTATAGGAGAGCTGTTAGGCTTTGAGAACAACACAAAACTTGAACCAGGCATCAAACACACTGCTATTAATATACCTAAATTCTTGGCCATAGAGACTCTAAATATTCACTGTAATGTGGCAGAGGGTATGATCACCAAATCAAATGGCATAGGCACTCACAAACAAACTGGCATCATTGCAACATTCAAACCTAATTCTGAATTTATGGAGCCCATCATCTACAATCCATCCCCAACATTATATTTTCCTGTGTGCCATAATAGAATAGATTATATTGAATTGATGGTCACTAATGAAAAAGAAGAATTAGTTGATTTTGCTGGAGCCACAACAACTGCAATCATAGAAATTAATATTTAAATAAAAATACATACAAGAAAAAAAATGGAAAATATTGAGAGTTATGAGCTACAATCATTCCCTCCAAACAGGAGGACCTTTGCAAATTTAAATCAACCCAACACAGAGATTGAGGTTGATCTTGATGTAGGGGATGGCTTTATACACCCCCACAGAGCAGATCTATACATCAAATTTGATGTTGTAAAGCTCGATGGAACAGATTATCCGGCAAATTCAAATATAAGATTGTGACACGTACCAAGTTTTCATTATTTTAAGGCACACAATTAATTACTTCGAGCGTCGTATTATTATACTATTAATATTAACTTAATAACACTCAGCGGTGAACAATGAGACTCGGTGAAGTACACAGACTCCTCTCAGGTACAGGGATAGTGTTGGGCAAAGACAATATTCACAGCACAGAGAAATAAAACCACATTACTGTCGTATGTATAAACTGAAAAGTTTTATTCTTTATTTCTTGCAATTATAATGCAACTATACTTGAAACGAAGGCGAGGATTTCGCTTTGTTGATGAATTGACTCAATTAAAACGCATAAAACTCAATGCGTGACTATCGGCAAGCCTATGATCACATAGACCTAGCTTGCGCCCCGAACTACCACACCAAGAGATATGCAATGATAACCGAGCCAATAATTGCTCTTTAGCCTTTTATTTCCAAATTAATCTTTAGGCTAACTTTATTATTTGACGTAGAATGGTTGCAGTATTGTGCATATCATCAATGCATGGCCATCGGCGTACCTATGATCACATAGGCCTAGCTTGCGCCCCGAACTACCATACCAAGATGTATGCACAACACCGAGGAGTTCTCTTTAGTTTTAAAAGCTTCGACGATCCGTGGCGAAAGTGTGATGTTTCTTACGCGATATCCTCGCTTTTATACTGTTTCGAGAACACAGATTCAAGTACAGATGAATCACTCACTATTTACAAAAGGTTACTATCAACAAAACTGGCATCTATACATCTTTAGAAATACAAATTCGTATAGAGCACTCTTGCAAACAAAGATACATTAAACTACTCATAACACAGCATAAAATACAACAAACATTGAACAAAATATATACATTACTAATAAGGAGCAATATTACATAGAATAACAAGGAAATTACGCTTTCTTTCACAAAATAAAAATATTAGTGACATATTTTCTACTTGTGACGTCACATAAAATATGGATCATATCAATTGGTGGACAATTTTGTGCCACATCTATTCTCTGAAATTGAGATCAGAAAGCATGGCGTTGTTATAAACAGAGTGGATTATCCCGGCATTACCTCCACAGCTTTGGCCACATTAAAATTATCCAAAACCGAGGCTTCTTACTACAAAATAGGTGGATTTGAGGCTGGTGAAAAAATTATATCCAAGGGCCACACAGTGCTGTTCCCTATGCGCCTGTTGCCAGGATTCTTTTCAGATTATAAAGATATTATGTGGAAGGGTGGTTTAAGAATCACATTTAGAAGAGCTGCCAATGATAATAATGCTTTGATGAGGTACAGTGCAATAAACTCTACAGGGGAAGCTTTGCCTAATACCCTACCTGATGAGGGCAAGTGTATTATTCAGACTATGGAGCTAAGAATCCCAGTTGTTGAATATGAGGCCAGTTATGCTCTTAAATACAAAGCAGATATAATAAAAAATCCACAGATTCCTTTACAATTTTATACATATCAATGTGTACAGAAGCCCGCAACTGGTACCTATTATGAGTTTGATGCTACAAATTCATTCTCCAGTATACAATATGACATGCCGGATTTTGTGGTGGTATTGTTTCAGACTGGAAGACACAATAATCAAGAAAAAAATTCAAGTAAATTTGATAGCTGCAACATCAAGAACATATATCTTAAAAATGGCAGAAATGAGGTATTTCCTAGAGAAAATTATAATTTAGACATGTCCAAGGATGATTTCCTCAAATTATATGAGGCATTTTCGGCATTCAAAAGAGTCACTACTGGCAATACTGACATGTATTACACACCAGATGAATTCAAAGCACAGAGACCCATGTTTGTAATCAACACTTCAAAAAGAAAACAAGTTGTGGTTAATGACAGGACAAACATTAAAATTATCTGTGAATTCCATGAGGCATTACCTGATGACACTATATGTAGTGTTATTCTTATAGGTGAAAAATCATATGTTTATGATGTAAGAAATGAGATAGTCACGGAGCAATTCTAGAGAGTCTCTGCATATTGCATTGTTTTAATATTAGATAAACAATTTGAACCTGGTATCCAATTAAACTTAAGCCAGAAGTAAATATGTGTGGGTGGGTATGGGTTTTTGGCTTAATTTCAGGTATATCCAAAACAATATCAAAAAAGCTTATTTTTAACAAGCTTATGGCCAAAAATCTGGCTGATGCAATTTTTGTAAGTGTGGGCAAATCAATCTGAGGGGGCTCATCATTTCACAGGAAATTCCCAAGGGAATTTTTACAAAAATCTTGGATTAGACAGGGTTCCACACTTGAGCAAAAAGCTCATATGTTCATGTTGAGCTAGTTTTAAGTGTAGGCAAATCTGCCTGAGGGGGGTTCATCATTTCTCGTCCTGGTTATACCACAAATACAACTACTAATACTGAAAATGAAAGTTATCGGCGCTCCCCTCCTCCTAAGTTATTAAAATTCCTGGACCTTGAACAACCCTGATATTGATACGCCTATATGATAAACTGAATGGGGAAAAGTCCACAGAGCTAGGAATTATACATGCTTCGTCGTTCTCACAGTTCACTTTATGCACAGTAAGGCTTATCGGGACTAGACCTACAGTTTAAAGTGGGATCCGAACACTATGTGCCTCCAACGGGTATCGATTACAAGGCGACGACGCTATCACTGCACCGTCGGGAAGGACTCAAGTTTACACAAGAAGTGCTGCAAAAGATCTGGGATGACAATTCGCGAAAATGAAAGTTCAATTCAACAATCAGTGTACAGATGCGAGGGGAAAGGTAATTCGTTTATTTCATTTCCAACCCAGTCTTCGAAAAGTTAATATTATGAAGTAATTGATTCTTTTAAGAAAAACTATGCAATTATGGGCAGCCTTGCTCCAGACATTCTCGGGATAGAGAATAGTAGCCTCATAAGAAGATGCAGCTAATAAGAGAAAGTTTTCATGTATTTGGGGGGGTTGTTCTTGAGAACAAATTCTGACAGGAAAAGGAATGTCCGTTCTATTCAAGGTTCGCAGGGTGTAAGCACAATTAGTAACAATGAAAGGAAAAACTGTCTCAGGTAGCATTTCCAGCTAGAGCTGTGTATTTAAGGTGAAGATGCAGGGCCGGCGGAAGAGGGGGGTGGGGGGCGAACCGTGCCACCGCCCAGAGCGGAAAATTTCCAGGGCGACAAAATTGGAAGAGAAGAAAAAATAAGCCTATTGAAAACTTGGAAGTTATAATATTACTGCATAAAACATGTTCGAAATAGGTTCAATTTTACTCAACAAAAATATGTAGTGAGCAAATGTCTGCAAAACATTAAACTCGATGTGACAGATGCTATTACATTTCATGCAAATACTCGTATATCAGAGCACTTTGAAAAACGCAGGAGTGATGAAAAGTTTAAAATTCACTCGAATGAATGTAAATTTAGATACAGACGATCCAAAAATGAGCAATACTGTACAGGTTCGAAATCCATACAAAGAAAAGCTGTTGCAGTATTCAGCAGAGGACGAAACTATTGAAGATCCACAAACACGATACAGTTGATTTTTAATATAGGGTCCTAGACGTGATTACTTTAGCTCTAAGAGAAGGACTTGTGCAGCTTAAAAATCATATTCATTTTTTCAATTTCTTGCATGATATTAGTAAGTTTAAATACATGAACCTGATCTTTTATCTGAAAAGTACAAAACTTGCCTGAATATTAACACATGAAAGATATAAAAATATTAACCATACTGATTTAAAAGATCAACTGAACGGCTATAATTAAAAACAAAAGTACACCAAAGGAGAGCTTCAAACTGATACAGGGTCATGATTTTGCACCTAATGCGAGTGTTGCACTTCGAATTTTATTAACTTTGCCGGTAACTGTCGCAAGTGGCGAACGAAGTTTTACGAAGTTTTCCGAAGCTAAAGCTATTTCGGTCAACCATGTTTGAAACACGCTTGAGTGGTCTAGCGATGATATCCATAGAGCCTCAGCTGACGGAGAGGTCAGACTACGTCGATGTGATCACGAATTCGCTAGTGCCAAATCAAGAAAAATTTCCTTCAATTAATTAAGGTATGTCTTAACAATTCACCCAGCCTCAAATCAATTGGTACCTGGGGGGCAACACTGGGGAGTAAAGGCGGCCGGAACGTGGTGTTGATCACATCACCTCCAAAATTGTCCGAGATCGACCCTACCCCCACATCCCCTATATGTGCCTTCATGACACGGTCCTATGTGCATAGGGAACTTTACCTTCATGTTATTTATCACATTTTAATATAGGAGTCTAAGTACCAATGAGAAGAGGATATGTTGTTACGCTTAAAACCTACGTTTTTTGTAATTTTGTTATTTTAAGGACTGTTAACAATCAAACTTGTTTCCATTTTATGCAAGATAGCATTTACGAGAAAGAACATTAGTAAATTCTTATCAAATCCAATCATATATCGTAGGCCAACAACTGTCAAAATATGAGATCAAGTCTTCAAAGCATTTCTTTCCTAATGCGTCTTACATTTAAGATACGTTCCATGATATAAAATGTAATTTAGTGTCGTATTTTTAAATGTCTTGCTGTGGTCGAGGCTTCCCTTTGTTCATAATTATATTTCAATACCGTAACAGGTCTAATTATTAATTTTTAATTAATTCTAATAATTAATTTTATAATTTGATGTTTACTTCTGAATATATTTATTTTTCAATTTCCCGTTGCTGCGGAATAACGAGGAGGGGGCGTTCAAGAGAGAGAGGCATCTGCCGCGACCGCCCAGAGCGGCAAAATGGCTAGCACCGGGCCTGTGAATATGGGTACCGCAAATACCACACATGTAAGAAATAGGATTGCACAAATTTTATTCTGAGAAAAAAACTAGCCTAGTTTGATATATCACATATGAGTCACATGTGATATAGTCCCCTTTCCAATTGAAAATAAAACAACCCAAGATGGCGGATTTCAATAGGGCGGCTATTTTGAGGGGAAGGTAGGTCGGCACCACCATTTTGTTTTGGCAATTTTCTTAGGGGCTATCCGTTTGCCCCGTTCTTACCCTATTCGTAGCCTGAGGGTTTTTTTGTTTTTTTTTTACGAATTTAGTGTAAGTTTCCCAAACGCATAGTAAATTGAAAAATAATGGTAGGGTATTAGCATGTAATGTTAATTGCACATTATCTGTGAATAAAGTGGACTTAACAAAACTCCAACAAAAATTAACATTAGGTTCCGAAAGAACACTTCTTCTCTAGTCTGCAGGTGAACAAATCTCTTTTTGCCGGTGCTGGGGATCGAACCTACGAAAGACCAGTGATTTTACCACAAATCAGATGCACTAACCAGCTACAGTGTCCCCTGAAATTCTGTTCTAATTCTTGCTCCACTTATGCTGTTATTTCTGATATTTAAGGAGAGTAGACCAAATGTGCTTGGATTTTACACTGGCATGATTGATAGGGTTTTGAGCCATTGTTATTTAGGCAGCTTCTTCGTTGTTCTTCAGTTTCTTTGAGTAGGACTGTTATGTTGTTCCATTGAATTCTATGCGATTCATTCCATGCATTCTACTTTCCACGTGTCTGTTTCACTTTTGCCTTTATCTATTCTTTTCTCAAGAGAACGTACTGATTTCTCCTACGTGATCTGTCCTTCATTTACATGGCATGTTGTGTGTGCAGTTTCTGCTGGCTTAAGTGGGGTTTCTCGCTTGGTGTTTGATGGTGTACTTCTTAGTGTCTTTTTGCTGCTACAGTGATGACCTACGTTGTAATTTTGAACGAATTCTGCTTATCTTTTCCAACAAGCTTCGGAGGTACGGTGTGGACATTGTTTTACTGTACCTTATGAGCCAGTTTTTGTATCTCGCTGTTTGCCTGCTTGGCTGTTGATGACTCTCTTAGTAATGGTCGGACGATACTCATTAGGTTTCACGGTATCTGTGATGTGCTCCTGTCCTCGTCTGAGTTTTGCCGGATTTGAGCAGATTATTCTGGCGCTTGAGGTAGACTATGAACAGTAATGATTGGGTTTTACCCATATCAATAGCAATTTACGTACGTATTTTCTAGTGTTATATAATATTTAAAATGTTCTTGTAGGTGAAGGCAACATAGCGAATGAATAAGAAAAAAACGATTAAGCCAGAAAAGTAAATATTAATTTTTTATAGTGCGTTATGTTACATATTGTAAATTAATTATATTGAACCAATCCTGTGACTTCACGGAAGCTGGTGCGAGGACTGTCGAATCTCGAAGGGCCCGGTTGGGTGCCTTTGTTGACTGGCGAAAAGTATTATGTCAGATAAATGTTTTACTTCGCACTATAACCTGTCCCAGCTGACTGTGGAGCAAGGCCGCGCATAGCGTCAGAGAAGCGAGGGACATCTATTGGCCAGAGAGAAGCAGTAGAGGCTGATGGGAAGGCTGGTAACTTCAGTCGCTTTCCCCCACTCCACGCAATACCGTTCCTCTCACGTGTTCATTGGTGGAGCTGTCTCGCGACACTACTTGCGCTGAGACTTGCTTTCGTTTGCCTGCTCCACAGTTAGCTGGGACGGAGTATAAAATAACTTATCACTGGAACTCGGTAGTTGATGACCTAGAAAATATTACAAAATGACCTACAAAATGACCTTAAAATGACTTAAAAATAATTTTCGATCTTAAAAGAAAAGTTTGATTTTTCATACATTACGATAGAGTAATTGAATAATTAGATAAAACCTGTTGTTTGTCTGTTTAAACTATAGCAGAAAAGGTAAAAAGCAATTGTTTATTTTTACTTCAAGGGTTCATAAAATACAGGTAATGGACAAAATAATATGAACACCTTGGTTTGCAAAGGCCTATTTACGTCGTCGTGGAAAAGGAACAACACTCAGCAGAGATTTCAACCATCTAGTGGCGATAAAAGCAAACATATCAGTCTATCAGAAGCTGGTGTGAGAGTTGCATGCGAGCAATCAGCTATCCGTCAAATGCAGGTATGTCCGACCTTTCAGACTTCAAAAGAGGCATGATCATAGGAGCCCGCCTGGCTGGAGCATCTGTGACAAAAACAGCTACACTTGTTGGTGTAGCACGGAGCACAGTGTCAACTGTTCTGACAGCCTACAGACAACATGGAAAGACAACGTCTGCAAAGGAGAATAGTGGGCGAAAAACAAAGTTATCCAACAGGGATCGACGTGTGTTGAAACGAATAGTGACTCGAAAGCACAAGACAACACTGTCCCAGATAACCGCAGAGATGAACAATCACCTCCAGGACCCTGTATCAACGAAAACCATTCAAAGGGAGCTGCATTCTGTGAACATTCATGGCAGAGTTGCCATCCCCAAACCGTTGGTGACTCCACGTAATGCAGTGACACGAAGAAGGTGGTGCCAAGAGCACAAGAATTGGGCACAGCAGCAATGGGAACATGTGATATGGTCAGACGAATCGTCTTTCACATTATTTCAGACCACAGGACGTGTTTATGTGTGGAGAACTCCTGCTGAAGCATTTGATATTGACTGCTTAGTGCGTACCGTGAAATATGGTGGGGGGTCTGTGATGGTTTGGGGGGTTATATCTTGGAATGGTGTTGGCCCACTTGTCGTCCTGCGTGGGAGAATCAACGCAGAGAAGTACTGCACCATCCTGGGTGACCACCTCCATCCCATGGTTCAGACTTTGTTTCCCGATGCATGCCCCATCTTCCAAGATGATAACGCCCCTATTCACACTGCTAGGTGCGTCGATGCATGGTTTGATGAGCACAGTGATGAGGTAGAACATCTCATCTGGTGTCCACAGTCCCCCGATCTTAACATCATTAAGCCTTTGTGGGGTATTTTGGAGGCCAAAGTGCGTAATCGGTTTCCACCTCCAATGACACTTTCGGAACTTGAGACTGTTTTGTGCGAGGAGTGGCTACGTATTCCAGTTCACACTGTACAGGACCTTTATTTGTCTATCCCACGTAGGATACAAGCTGTCATTCAGGCAAGGGGGAAGGGCCCAACCCCCTACTAATACACGTTTTCTGCAATTGCATTGGTGTTCATATTATTTTGTCCATTACATGTACACCACAAGTTTTTCTGTGTAAGTTATTCACCTCCTTTCAGAGTAGACCTTGCACGATACAGTAGTCGGTCAGCATCTGAAAATACAGTTGAGTTTCGCGTGCATCAGATAATGTTCTGACTCATTTTGCTATAAAACCACACACATTAAAGCAGTAATAGTGCCCAGCAAGGGAACCTCAAAGTAGGCCTCACACAAAGTATTCCAAGTTTAGATGAGGATAAATAACCATAATTAAATATTTAATCCATCGCCAAAGATTTCAGTTCAAAATGATATTGTGGTTTTGCATTAACTATATATTTTCAAATAATGGCGTAGTTGTTAGGGAATTTCAATATGTAACTTATGCTAGCAAATGCATTTAAAATTCATGAAACAACAAGGAAGGAGTAACAATAAACCTCACAAATTATTTAAAAAATGCAAAAAAAGACACAAAATAGTGAAAAATAACCTAAAAGCCTAAAAGGTTGGAAAATCCAAGGAAACGTAAAAAAAAATGTTTTCTGGTTGTAACTGAAGAGAAACTTATTACAACTTGAACTTCAACGTTCAACACCCAGAAAAAAAGATGATTTTTCATCAACTTCCGAGCCATACTTATCACATTCGACTTGTTACAAATAATTTAATTATCATAATGTAAATTATGTATTCGGAGATTATATGTTTTGTTTCTGAGAATTTTGCAAGACCGAACGTAATACATTAATATTCCACTGTAATTGTCCGCTTCTTATAAACGAAAAGCTAAAAATATAGGTGAGATTAGATCTCATCCAGGTGTATTTTCAACGCTCTGCTAGGGCAAAAATTTAATGTATTTCTTCTATATTTTGTATTTGCAAACAGAAACTAAATTTATGTGGGCGCAGAAGTCTTATATTTGGTTGGAATTCTCACTTGCAGGAAATCGACCACTGACGATGCTTTCGGTGACATCTAACGGTGGTTGAACGAACTATTTGCACTGAACAGTTCTTACTTGTTTGCGATTTCTCGAGTTTACCAGTGCAAGGAGTAAATTAAAAGTACACTCATATTTTAAAACAAAACCACTATAAATACTACAATTAGAATAGTTGAACATTTAAATTTGCGGTAACACCTTTCCCAAGAAAATACAGAAAATATATTCCCTGGACATTGATAGCTGGGTGAAAGCTAGAGAATGGTATAGGCAGTGTGCGAATTGACGGGGGGATGCCGGGTATTTCCCCCCACAAAACCTTTTATCCCGGTAAAATAAAATTATTTTTATCCCTGCCAGCATAGGCGCCCACTCCATGGGACTTGTGGGGTGGGGGCTCGAGCCCGCCCCCCCAATGTTAACAATGTGGGGGCAGAGCCCAAAATAATTATGCTTAAGAGGATCTAATGTATTATTTTGCTTCTCTTTTAAAGTTTACTCTGAATTTTGCCACATGAACTTATAATCGATTATTTTGAGGACTGATTATTTCTTTCGCGAAGAAGGAGGTTAGAGAGAGATTAACACCCCTCGGGCAAAATGAACTGTCCTTACTATGCATTGTGTAAAGGGACAAAGGAAAACGCGGTGAAGTTTTTCGAGCAGTGTTTGTACAGCCTTTGAGTGAAAAGCCGCGTTTCCTCGCGCGTTGGCTGCAGAAGTTTATATGCAGCAGTTGGAGTAGAGATCTCTGGGTATGGAGAATTCGCAAATTTGACTGTGCTATCGGCAGCAAGTTGCAGTTAGTTATTCTTGGACTGTTTTTGTAGATGTCGTCTGCCTAGTGGACAGTTAACAGTGATCTGTGTTCCGGACATTTGAACGTTCGCGTGATTGACAAAAGAGTGCGCGGAATTTTATTTAAATACAGACTGTTTTTCTCGTGGCAACATTTATAGCGCGAGAAGTGAAAAGAAGATAGACGTCGAAGATCTTCGAGGGAAAGAAGAAGCGGCGGAAAGAAGACATCAAGGAGCTTCTGCCAATAGTGTTTCCCCCCCTAGTGTCGAGAGCTCTCGAGATGTGTACTTTTATATCGGAAGTGTTGATTACAGTCAAAGTGAAAGCGCAGCGCTGAGTAAATTTAGTAAGTAGGTCGACCATATTCTTTTAATTGAGGTTAAAGTGTTTATTTTCTGTTTATTAATCTATGTTACTAACCTAAGATTAATCTAAGGCAACTGGAGGTAATATTTGTATTAGTTTTAACTATGTAAAACAAAGTCCTCCAGCTTTCCAGGGCAAATTAAAAATTTATTAACCGCTAGTTTATTTTAGAAGTTTGTAATAAAAAAACAGTAAAGAATCCTTGGGTTTTCTTAAGCATTTTTAAAGTGTAAATTAGAAATGTAAAACCAAAAATATGTTCTAGCGTAAACGAAACTGCGACATTAAAAGTCCAAAAACAACTTTTATCGTCATATGATGCCGAAACCCGGGAGTTGCCTTAGATTGTCTTGGTGAAAGAAAAAAATAAAAGGGGTAACAGGCATTGTGTTGCGTCGTTGTCGGCAATGTTTATGTAAACATTTATGGTTGTGTTGTAACTGTGGTCAACGTGTGTCGGCAACATGGTTTGCACAAAAGGAAAGACTTCGTCTGAAAAGGACTTCGCACCCGAAGTGGGGTGGGAGGAAATATTGGATTGTTGTGGAAGATTGTTGAAAGTAGATGGAGCGATAGAATGTTTGGGTTGCAAACAATGGCTGCATAAAGACTGTATAGGAATGAGTGAGGAAGAGTATAAAGAACACGAAACTGACATTGGTAAAGACTTTTTATGTGAACGATGCAAGAATCGAGTTGAGAAAGAACCTGCCGTTGGAGTAAACATAACGGAAAAAGAACAGGGTGTTTCGAAGAAAGCGACGAATTTAGTTGTCAAGTTGACGTTGGTCGGGGAAAGGAAAATGATATCTTGAATTCAATTTTGTCATTTATGGAACAGAGTAGGCTAGCGCAGGAGAACTTATGCCTAAAATGGGAAGAAAATAAGGAACAAGATAAGCTGAAATGGGAAGAAAATAAGGAACAGGATAGATTGAAATGGGAGAGTTTATACGAGAAAATGGAACAAGATAGGTTAGAACGGAGACAGAAAGAGAAAAATGATAGGCTCGTGCAGGAAGACTTATACAGAAAATTGGAGCAGAAACAGGAACAGAATAAATTGGAACTCAAGGAAATAATAAATGCTTCCATGCAAAAAATAAATGACAAGATGGAGGAAAGACTAAGCGTTTTGGAGGTGCAAGTCACTAGGATAGAAAAAATGGAGGACGTTATGAAGGAAAATAAAGTATCATGTCAGACAGGAATGGAGAAGTTGAAATATGATTTAAATATCATTCAAGGGAACGTTGAAAGTTTGGGAGTTGGTGTGGTTCAGGAACGGAATGTTAATAGAAGCAAGTTCAAGGAAACTGATGTTGAAATACAGGTTATAAAAAAATAGGGTCGACGTATTAGAGCATGATTTTGTCAGATTCAAGGAAACTGAGGATTCTAGAAAGTGTTGTGACCCTAAGCCGTTTAAAGATTTTGTTCAGAATGAAGTAAAGACTGATGATGGAGAGGAAGTAAAGAGAGATGGTGTGACTATTCTTAGCAGGCAGGAAGTAGGGATTAAGTACAGTGGAGTGTCGAAGTTAACCAAGTTTACAGGAGAGACAGACGAAATGTTACCCACTGAATTTCTTCAGCATGTGGAAGACAGCTTGAATCTGATGGCCCTGAGCAAGCATCAGTACCTGAATGTGATACCTTTTGTGTTGGTAAAGACTGCTAAAATGTGGTATATAGAAAATAAGCAAAAGTTTACGAACTATGAAGTATTTAAGAAGGAATTTTAGGATGCTTTTGAGTCAGAAAATGTTAAGTCTGCCTCATTTAGCTCAAGTTCTAACACAGAAATTTGTGCCAGGTGAGGGAAGAAATGTAGAAGAGTTCTCTTAGGACAAGGCGAGGCAACTGAGGCTGCTCCAACCTGCCTTATTGGAAGAAAACTGTGTCAGCCTAATAGCAAACTTACTCCCTTTTAGGCTTCGAGAAATGTTGTTAACCGTTTAAAGTAAAACCTTATCTTCAGTTGCTGATCTGATAAGGAGTCATGAATTATTGTGGATGGAACAGAAGAATCGAGATTCTTTTAGAGGCCAGAAAAATGAGAAAAACGTTGGAGGAAGAGAGGAGCGACGATATAATGTTGGTAATGTCGGTGTTACTCCTATATTACCGAGAAAGGATAACTATAGACAGACATCGAGGGAAAGTTTCGAGAATCATGATGAAGGGAGGAACGATTCAAGATTCTATCGTCGGAATTTGCAGTTTGGGAGAGGAGGAAACCAAAATTTGAAGAGAAATGAAAGATCTGATGTGTCTCCGTGGGATGAGCGAAGAAGAAGCAACTATTTACCTCGTATTGAGAGAAAAATCTGGCAGAGTGAAAATTATGAAAGTTCTAGTCTGCCTCCTAGGAGGAATAGAAGCGAAGAGGATCCAAAAAACGAGTTACCGTTCCGCCACTAAAGAGTGAGCGGACCGAAAACCAAGATGTAAATATTAAAATGAATTTCAAAGATATTATTGAACCTGCAAGAAAGGATGAAGAACGAATAGAAGACGACCTTGAACAGGTAAACTCGGAGGAAAAATATTTGAGAAATTCTTCAAAATGTGAAATAAGCAGCGATATTTATCTGAAGACACAAAAGGATGAAATAATTAGTACTCTTGAACGAATAAGCAACAGAAGTCAGTATGCAGAGAAGAAAAATGGAAGTGCGATTGAGGCACAAGAATCAAAAGTAGGGTCGAAGGTGAACCGTAAAAATGTTTTTGATGCTGATAAAAAGCATACTGATGTTGAAATAAATGCAGACTTACAGAATTCTGTGGCTAGTCTCAAGAATTATGTGCTGTTAGGAGATTGTTTGTTAAAAAGATTAGCGTCATATTGTAGAAGGCAATTTCCTGAATTAAACTGGGAAGAATTGTGTGTTAGTGGAAGTAGAGTCTCTGAGATTGTTCATGCTTTCTTTAAGAAAAAGAAAGATGTTGCAAGTTGTAAATGGGAGAAAGTTCTAGTTCTTGTAGGGACCAATGATGGCATGAGATTCACTGAAAAGGAACATTTTGAGGAAATGTATTCCTACTTAGTGTCATATTTGAAAGAAAGAAGTAATGAAATTATTTTGTGTACTGTTCCACCTATTCCGGCTGTGGCTCATATTTCGGAATATGGACATTGGAAAAAAATGTTGTATTTTAATAGAGTAATCAAAAATCAAGAGTGTGATAAAGTGAAAGCTATTGATCTAGAAAAGATGTTATATATGGAGAATGGGGAGATAGATTTAAGAAAATATGAACGTTACCTACTAAAGAGAGAAGGCAGACGTGAAGACTTAGTTCACTGGAATGAAATGGCTATGAAAGAATTTTTGACTCTTTTAGAATTGCAACCTGTATATATTTGTGAAGTAGATGTAAGGGAGTATGAAAATCTGGAAGTTGAAAACTTGAAATGTAATAATGAAATTTTGAACAGCGTGGAAAGAGAAAATTAATTAAACATTCTATTTGCGTAGAAGTGAAAATGAATGGTAAAGCTGTAAACTGCTTACTGGATTCCGGCTCTCAGGTATCGC
Organism: Lepisma saccharinum; assembly: GCF_977018435.1. Taxonomy (NCBI): domain Eukaryota; kingdom Metazoa; phylum Arthropoda; class Insecta; order Zygentoma; family Lepismatidae; genus Lepisma; species Lepisma saccharinum. Next base: position 27,795,940 of record NC_139235.1, read on the forward strand.
TAATTTCTGCTAATAAATGGAAAAATATTACTTCTGACGTGACTAGGACTTCTCTAGAAAAGATAGATAATATTATGTTAATAGATTATAGTGGAAAAAACAAAACCAGAGTGATGGGGAAAACAGTAATACCGACTGTTCTGGCAAATGCTAGTTTGCTCATGGCATTTATTGTTGTTAGAGATTTGAATGTGTCTGCCATTCTGGGTAGCGATTGTTTATTTACCGTTGAAGCTACTCTTAATTTTCAATAGAAAGAAATGTTATTTAAAACTAATAGTGGAAAAGTAGAAAAAAGAACTATGTCCGATTTGGTGACCGTAGCAGGTTTAGAAACTATCGACGTTAGAGACGCAAGTATCGAAGACCTGAAAGCTCGCATGGAAATGTCTACTGCTCTGACGGTGGCGCAAAAAGAAGAAATGTTGAATAGAACTGCTCTTCTGTTAGATGTATTTTCGGATCGGCCTGCGACTTGCAATAAATTCACTTATAATATTAAACTGATTGATAATGAACCAGTTGTTGGAAAGTATTACCCTGTTCCGTTTGCTTTGAGAGAGGAAGTTAAAAAACAAATAGGTCAGTGGCAAGAAGATGATATTGTTGAGTTGGGACATTCTGTTTACCTCAACCCTTTGTTAGTGGTACCCAAGCCACGTTCTGACGAGAAAAGTATTGTTGTGGATTTTCGTACTACTAACGCTAAAATCAGACTGGAGCATAATAGATTGAAAAGTTTAGAAGAAATATTGGCGAGCTTTCATGGCAAGAGGTATTTTACATCGCTTGATTTATGTGCAGGGTATTTTCAAATACCGTTAACAGAAGAAAGTAGAGACTGTACAGCCTTCATTTTTGATGGTAAAATGTATAACTGTTTAACTATGTAAAACAAAGCCCTCCAGCTTTCCAGGCCAAATTAAAAATTTATTAACCGCTAGTTTATTTTAGAAGTTTGTAATAAAAAAAACAGTAAAGAATCCTTGGGTTTTCTTAAGCAGTTTTAAAATGTAAATTAGAAATGTAAAACCAAAAATATGTTCTAGCGTAAACGAAACTGCGACATTAAAAGTCCAAAAACAACTTTTATCGTTATAAACTTAACTTTAAATACACATTTGAAATGTTCTAGACCATCAACTTTGGGGGGCTGAGACCGCTAAACCATCAACTTTGGAGGGGCTATGACCGGAGACAGCAAAACACATGACATATTACTATATTCTAAGTATATAATTATGAGTATTGTAAATATTTTTACTAAAAAGAGTTTGAAAGGACGATGTGCATGAACTAGGGGAGTGGATGGGACGTTCGGGCTACAAATCACTCTCACATGACATTCAGATCGAGGTCATTGATATATTAGGGAGACCTGTTTTGCGCTCCGTGGTAGCAGATATTAAAAGTCGGGAATATTTTGCTATTATATTTGACGAAACTTGTGACATATACATCCGTGAACAATTGACATTCTGCATTCGAACTCTGAATGAAGATGTTGATATTTTTGAGGAATTCATGGGCTTTTATACGAGATTCCGAACACTGAGGCCAAAACTCTTTTTGACGTTGTAAAATACATTATGGTGCGTCTGGACTTGACCATACAGAATCTGAGGAGACAGTGTTACGATGGTGCCTCTTGTATGAGGGGAAGATTTAAAGGGCTGCAAAAGTTAGTTACAGATCTGCAGCCACAGGCTATTTATGTACACTGTGCAGCTCATAGTTTGAACTTGGCAGTTGAGGACAGCTTGCGTCACCTGCCCTGCATCAGAGACATAACGAATTTAGCCAACGACTTGTTAAAGACTGTTAGGGAATCCTCTAAAGGAATGCAAATACTTAGGAATATTATTGATGTGAACGAGAAGACTGGCCATACTGGACTGCGACCACTTTGCCCTCGTCGGTGTACGTTGAGAGCCTCCAGTATGCAACAGATCTTAAACAACAGATCAATTTTTATGAGAAATTTCTGAAGAAGATTCTACTGACGCAGCATCAAAATGTGCTGCATACCTAGAGACAATGCTTCACTGCAAGACATTTTTCTTTCTCTTCCTCTACTGCAATGTGATGGGTCCAATAGAACAGGTAAACAGTGTGATTCAGTCTCCACACATTGCTGCTACAGAAGTGGAATTAAAACTAAAATACTTGACTGACATCTTTCAAGAAAAGCGAATGGGTTTTGAGCAGTTCTGGCAGAAATGCACAGAGGGCAAACCCAGCCTCGTTGATGAGTCAGAATTGCCCCGACAACGTCACGTCCCTAACAGACTTGTAAATCCTGATGCTGACAAACCTCACAAATTCTACACTCCAGAAGAGTATTGTAAATCAATATACACTGGCGTGTGTGACACAGTAAAATCATGTGTTAAACAAAGACATGAATCTACAGGACTACAAAAAGTAACAGCCGTAGAGAAAGAATGCATCTCAGCTGTGAACAGTTGCACAACAAACTTTGAGCAAACGCGAGAATTCTTGTGCCAAGATTTGAATGCCGATAGGCTCTCCTTACACCTGTCCATGCTTGGTGATATCGCCAAACAGAAGAAAGTGGTTCTAACTACCATGCGTGACATAAGGAAGTTTCTTGTGGAAGGCAGCACCCTGCAGAAGCTTCTGCCTTAAGTTACCAAATTCATGATACATCTCCGCACTGTGCCAGTGACGACAGTTAAAGCCGAAAGGTCATTCAGTGCTCTTCGCCGACTGAAGACATATTTGAGATGTACAATGGGGCAGAAGAGACTAAGCAGCTTAGCGTATTCCACATACATAAAACTGTGCTTGATAATTTGGACCTGAGACCTCTCGTTAATGAGTTCATAAGGAATAACCCAGTGCGTAGAGCAACTTTTGCTTTATTTTGAAATCATGTTCATATGTTTTGTTGAGTATGTCACTTTATATCTTAGTGTACATGCTAGGTATGTTTTTTCATTATTGTAAAATTAAATTAAAAAAGTAAAATATTGTAGCAAGAACAAAAAAGTAAAACTACTTCCTGCGATTTGTGTTAGCATTTTTGTAAATAATTAAAAAAAAACTGTTAAATATTGTAAATATTTGTTATTTTTATGGGTACATCAACACTAAGGTTATTTGCACCCGTCACATGTCCTTTCTTTACAGGTCTGTTGCGGACATTAACACATACCCATGCCCTAGCCGGGACTCGAACCCGAGACCACCGAATCAAAGCGAGTTGAGTTGACCACCCAACACGCTCGGCTACTGAGGCCGGCATCGAACAGTTAGGTTGGCCTCTTAATGTAAATACACACTTTTCAATAAAAATATTAATTGGTATCTAAAAGACAAATGAGCAGACACAAAAAACATAGACTTTGAAATATTTTCTAAACGTTTTTCATGTTACATTTCATTTGCATGAGGAATACAATAGCTGCTTTTAAACTGCTATACGAAGACGTAATTTTTATTTTTAAAAAAGAGAGGGAGTAAGTCATTCATTTACGTATTTCAGTGATCAGAGCCCCCCCCCCCCACCCAATAATTTTGATAAGTCGGCTCCCCTGCCTGCCAGGGATGTTTTTATCCCCTCAAACAAAATGCAATTTAAAGCATACAGTATACCATGTGTTAACTATGGAAGAATCAAAACTGCAAAATCATTCTTGTCCAGCACATCGCGCTACGATCTCAATTGTTCAAATGGCAGAAAAGCAAAGTAAAATAAAGCAAATCAATTCGTGTACATTAATGGTCCAGTAACCAAGATTTCCCTGCCGAAAAGTATGCAGCCCTGTTGATCAAAGGAGGACCATTCTGGAACGGACCAACCTCAACGAATATGTATTAAAGTCTTCACAAGACACTTGTATAGGTAGATTAAATGGACACTAAGTTTGAATCTGGCAATGGAAATTTGGATACCTTTTCGGTATTATTAGTTCGACAGCTATTTTCGTGTACTAGTTTGGATTTTCTTAGAATCTAAATACACTGGTTCTAAATTACGTCTAAATGTTATAATAATATTTCATGGCCTAGGTTAGAACCAATGTTCTGAAGTACTTAGGACTGAAAGGCAATAGTACAGTTTACTGACTGGTAACATATAAACAAATTTACAGACCCATCAAACCGACTTCCCAAAATGAAATCACAACTGAGTGGACCAACGTCACCTACATGGTTGGAGGTGGGGGGCACTTGCTTCCACCCCTGAGATATCTAGATAAAGTTCAAATCGAATGGTGTAATTGTAACGATATTTTATTAAAAAGAATATTGTTTTCTGCAATTTATAGACTGTTATTAACAGCAATTGACTGCCATGTCCAACACAATAATGAGAGAACGTCTTCACAAGGGACAGAATCATCTTCATTGCCGTAACTATGAGGGTGCAGAGGCTGTCGGGATGGGATTGGGAAAGAAAGTGTAGTTTTGACATTCGGGACTGAAAAAAAAAATCCATTTCCCAATCGGGTCGAAAAAAATTCGGGTCGGGAAATTTTCAATTTTTCCAGATACGTTGAAAATCTCGAATGGTACACACTATTTCCTCTTCAAGTGATTGCTTTTCAACTCCTGGCATAAAAACTGTTAATTTTTTTTAAAGAAATCAGTCACGTATAGTCTAGTGCAGAAAATATCAAGAATTATCCTAGTTTAAATAAGATCCTTTGGAATTTCTCGTTAGTTCGGGATTACGAAAAGTCGGGATCTTACCTTGATAATTCACACCCCATCACTTTGAATTATTACTTTTCTTACAGTACCCTTCGGCACGTAAAAACATGGATGAGAGGTACCATGAAGAACAGAAGATTAAGTTCTCTCTGTTTGATATCTGTGCATTTTGAATAAGTGCAAAAAGACAGAGAACTATCAACAAAGTGATAGATGTTTATGGAGAAGAAGCAAGGCGAAACCAGTTTCTATATAAATAGGAAGACTGGAGTCTGAACTTACATGAAACGTGAAAGTATTTTTAATTCTATCTAAATTTTATGATTTGTAAAGTAATAATAATAATAATAATAATAATAATAATAATAAAATTATAATAACAGTAACAACAACAACAATAATACCAGTTTTTATGACTGAAGGGCATTAAATGAAATCTTACTATGCCCCCCCAGAGGTAAAATGGTACAGGCGGCCTTAGAGTAGGCGTATCCCCCCCCAAAAGAAAACAAAAGTTTTATTCGCACAGTGGGTATAGGGGAACATTTTGTATGTACTGGCACATCGCGCTATGACGCTAGGGATTCTTTGATTTCCGGCCTGGGCATTTATCAATTTCTTCATGTCATCACCCATCCCCATCTTCGCAAAGTAGCCAAAAGAGGCACAAGAAGTCAAGTAAATAAAGCATATCAATCAAACAAACAAAATCGTGTGCAGTAACCAGATGAAAAATTGTGAAATATATATATTTTTTAATTTACTCTTCTGCGCACTCTCAAGTGAATACAGCTTGGCACTCTGTCGCCTCTTCCCCCTCAATTAGAGGCACGACTTCAGGCTCCACATTGGCACTGAATTCTCTTTCAGGAGATTCTGGATTCGATACCCGCTGGAGGCACATAATGTTTCGGATACCACTTTAAACTTTAGGTCCAGTCCAGATTAGCTTTACTGTGCATAAAATGGACTTGTGACACCAAATCAATCAATCAATCTTTCATGGAGATTGACAGTATTCTGCGTTCAAAAAATGCACTTGCACGAGTATCCATACTACCACCCACCATCTCCACGCAACCACCAAAACTCACACGTAAAAAGAACAGACGCCAGTTACGGGGTCGAATACCTGCCTGAGCACAGGTGTTCTTTGTGAATGCCACTTCACCACTTACTTCATATTAACCCTCATCTCCTATTTCACGATTAGCCAAAAGAGGCCAAAAAAGCTGAGTAAAATAAATCAATTGACTCAATCAAAAATTGGGATGTGCTGTTTCATTACCTTTTCATTATAGTGCAGGAGGCCTTAGAAAGAGCGTTTTACTGTCTAACAGCAGACGTCGCTCACACACTACTGCCGATACTCTCGTGTCGTCTGCTCCTCAGCCGAACAAACAGGCCGAGGTAGCAAGAGGCAGAGGTCACTCACCCTTCCAGAAGGGTACAGCGAGCTAGCTGTGGCAACTGGGCTCGCTCATTCGCGGACCTGATTGTCGTATATTTTTATAATATACTGTATATCTTGTGTTTCTTCCATGATGTGTGTATGTGTGTGACGTAACTGATTTTTTTATTTAAAAAGATGTGCAAACCCTATTACCCAGTGGCGGCGAATAAGGGTAGGCGTGAGGGACAGTTGCTCCCCTACCACTTTTTGCTACTCTTGCCCCAGCACTATGCTAAACCTTACCTGCAAAGGGAAAGTAAACTGCCTTAGCCCCAGTTTTGCCACATTACCCACCCCCTCCCCAGTTTCGAAACTCAATCGCCGCCACTGCTATTACCACATGCCCAGCCTAGCCTTCAGGTGGATACATTAAGAGCGATATATTACACTGGTAAACACACTTTTTATTGCCAACGAAATGAGAGTTATTTTAGGGTATCTTTACCATTGTGATTTCGAATATGATATCAGTTTCTCTGGATTGGCTCTAGTTTTTCAGCAATGGCTGTCCTTTAAAAAACATAAAAAGCATGAAATCTCATTGTTAATCACTCTTAATGATGAGAAAAACGTCGTTTCTGAGATTTTCTTGTGTGCAGGGTGTCGAAAGAATCACGTTGAAGATCTCAGCAATAATCTGCCACACTAGCGACGATGGGGAACCAAAACGGGGAGGCGGGAGGAGACAGGTGCAAGGACAGTTTAGTCTCCCTTAGTAGACATGGCTTATCATTAAGTGACCATAGTGCGGAGGCAAAAAGTAAGTGGGAAATGTCCATCACACCCGTCCTAATCGCCACCACTGATCTGCTATCTCGTATCTGTCCCATCTACTTTGAAATATTTCCTCCATCATCTCCTTTATATCTGAGTGGGACCCCTCCCCTTGTTTTTCATTAAAATCACCAAGATTATCTGGAAAATTGTCAAAGTGAATTTGGAGGAAATTTTATCTTTATGCTCAAATTAATACCAAAATATTTGAAGTTTGTGAGCAATTTTTGTACCAGTTCTTCATAGCTTTCTTGTTTGTGATTGCCGAAAAAGTTCTTGACAACTGACTCATAACTGAATTATGTAGAAGCTTCAATATCATGCTTAACATTAGAGACTTGAATCATTAGTGAGTTTACGGGTTTGAGGCCCATTAAACATCGCTATTTTTAGTTTCTCAATACTCAGTCCATGAAAGAATCTATAGATGTAATGAAACACTCGCCACCTTTATCCAAGACTTAACGAACTACTTTAATATACAAGACATTCTTCCTTTACAAAGTCAGCGGTGGTTTTCTTTGTTTCTGCACAGCATATTCACCACAAATGCAGCACAATCTATCAGGATCATTTATCCGGCCTGCTCTTGAAGAACTCATGTTTCATTCCCCTCAACAATAGCTATAAAACTCAAAAATAAAACAAATAAAAAAAACGAACTTTTAATAAATATATTCTGTGCAATGGATGGACTAGAGAAATATTTTTATATTCTAATATAAAAGCCATGCCCTATTTCATATCAACACCTACAGCTCTTATTGAGATAAACTTAAAATCGAAGGATATCAAGTATCTCAAGAACTAGAGCCAACTTGTCAGAACTGTTGTTCGTCTTAGTTAAGCACAACCAAAATACCATAAATTCGTTCAAAAATTTTTGTCAACTAAAGCAAAATATTTTTTGTAGACCTCTGTTATCTTAGAAATTGTTACAACAAAGTATGGCATCGCAGTAATCTACTTTGGAATATTCTTTTAGAAATCAACATTATTTTAGGCAACAAAACTAAATTGGTTATTGCCTATTTCTGCACTCAAAGACTACGAATCTCATAGGAACAGAGTAGGGATATATGTATAAAACCCATAACCAACTTAGGTAAAACTGATGGAGATTTAGAAATGTCTATGTTGTGAGGGGTCTACACTGCAGAATTTATATTTTTTCAAATTTGCCTGTGATCGCAATCGCCCTTCTCGATGTCGTAGTGGTGACACTCTCCGTTTGTAACAAAGGTTTCCCAACTGTAGGTCAATTCCCAATTAGCCCAACTGACTTTAAAATAAATCTTTGACAAGGTTTCGACCGTTCGTCACTGAAGAGTTTATGGAGATCAGAATTCACATCGCAGTACACAAAGATCAGCTCATCCTTGCTGTTGAGCTCGTGAACCATGTAAATGTGTTCCTCATCATAACCCATGTGCCTTTCAAAGAGATAAGGAAGGACTGGGTACAAAAATCTCCCTAAATGGGACAAGAATCTGTAGTTATGCACACTGTATACTAAGTGCAATGTAAATCTTTCTTTCAATGACGATAGCAATTCTTTTACCATTATCATGTGAAAATTGATGGACCGTTTGTGCATAAACTCTTTGTATAATATATACCGTGCGTTCATTTCGATCTGCAGCCGAGAGATCGGGAGAAGCGTGGCGGGCGGCGCTGACGGAGATGCCGACATTTGCGGCCTGTAATGCCCGCTTATTTTTATAGACATATGCAGACATTTATATAAATATTGCAAAACGATCACTAACCTGTGTTATAACACGCAAAAGTTCTTCTGTAATTCATCCAAGTTCTGCTCTTATATACACAAAAAAATACGCTTTAGAAACGATGTTAAGAGCCACAGATAATAAAACATTTTAATCATAGTTTTGACCAGTAACGTCCTGCTTAAGTTTATATCCTTGAAAGAGTTTTGTGCCGATGGGGATCGTTTGGAGGTTTTGAATGTGCAACACTGTATCAAGATTACGCTGTAGAAGAAACCATTAAAAGTCAATAGTGTTCGTGAGCTTCCTTGCAATCCGAAATCTCCGAGCTCGAGTAGTTTTTTGTTCCTTCGCGACTAGATGAAGACAGAGTAGTAAATATAGTGGCGAGCAATGTAAACCAAGAGCGTGTTAATTTCGTACTGTGCGCAAGAGTGTTATTCTTGGTTACTTGCAGTTACTTGTTTGTGTTATTGTAGTGTGTATGTGTGACGTGTCAGTGAGACGATTGGAATGCCAGCCGCAAGATTCACGTTAGAACAAAGATTTTTTTATGTATGACACGTACCTACGTGAAAACAAACTCGTGTCGAGACGTGTGTAGGTAATTTGTACAGAAATTCCCATGCGTTTCAACTCCACACAGAGATACGGTTAGACATCTTGTCCTTAAATTACGAGAAACTGTATCGTTAAATTTTAAAACACCTAAGCAAAAACGACGGATTCTAACCGAAGCAAAACTCGATGATATTGGTGCAGCGTTAGAATGTTCTCCAAACAAACCTCTACGCCGTGTTTCACAAGAGGTGGGCGTGTCAAAATCATCGGCACATACAGTCACTAAGCTACTAAAATTAAAACCATACTCTTATAACACAGGTTAGTGCTCGTTTCGCAATATTTATATAAATGTCTGCGTATGTCCATGAAAATAATCGGGCATTTCATGCCGCAAATGTCGGCATCTCCGTCAGTGCCGCCCGCCACGCTTCTCCCGATCTCTCGGCTGCAGATCGAAATGGACGCACGGTATTATACTCATAAAGAATGATGGGGTGATCCACGTAGTACACCCAATTGTCAAACTCACTTCCACGTCGTACACCCTGGACTGCCTTCGGAAAACTAACAAGGCTCTGGCGTCTGGACCTAAGAATAGTATAATCTTCGTAGGACTCTGTGTGTTGTCCTTGTTTGTGCTGAGTGCCCCTTTACAGCTTCAGCTTTTAATTGAATTCAGAATATTTTAATCTCCAACATTACAGTTACGTGTTTAATTATATTTTAGATAAGGTAAGAAGCTGGACCTCGTATCATGCACGGGTTTAAAATAGCCTAAGTGCTGACGCACCCAAAAATAAATTCAATCAATCAATCATAAAGAATGATGAATGACTTTCGTTTTTTTTCATATTCTTTACTATACTAGAGCCGCTGTGGTTCCGAACCTTCCTCTTTCACCTTGGCTGATGCGTCACTGAGGGGTGTAAGCAACGTCATTGGTCACTTCAAGGGTGGCTTTTCTTCTCGTCACAGCAGGCGTTCGAAACAGCCAATCTGACAAACATGTTTTTTAAATCTTCGCGCGCTCTTACCCTGTTGGAGGTCGGAAATAACGATCGCCTTACTTTAATAGAAACCCAGTTTTTAACATCTTATTTTCTGAAATGTAGATGGCAGAAGCAGGCCGAGATGAACAAAGTAACAGTATGTAAAGCCTCATCACATTGCAAGCACCTATTATTTTCACTAAAGTGATAGTAGACTTGCTGTTTCCGCTCGAAATGCCCAGTATCTTTATATCTTCTAGCTGAAAGCTTAGTGAAGAATTTCTTCTGTTCCCTGCATACCTTTGCACATCTTAAAGCTCTTCCATTGGACCATCGATGAATTCCATACCCGTCATTAGTATCTGCTATTCAGTTGAGGGCATTCGCTTTAATACAATATTTTCTGATGTGTAAACAATCCTTTTTAATGAGCTGCTGTTTACAGAACCGTCTCCGCATACAGTTCTGGCTGATTTCAGATATTTTGGATGGTTCATTGTTTTACCAATTGAAAATATTTTCTTGAACGACTGCATGTGTTCTGCAGATCATCAAAAAAACAATTTCGAAACAGCTTCTATTTTGTAGACATGATTTTTGCTTTAGTCTCCAAGGCGGAATACGGATTGTTCAAAAATGATGCTGCACTTATATACCTATAGATACGATGCACTATTTCCAAGCCTTATAATATCCATTCCCTGGTGGTATATGAAGATATACTCTCTCTGATTTCTTGAGACATTGAGCTGAATAGGCCCCGAATCGTCCTTTTCCACACGATTTTTTGTTACTGGTGAATTTTCACCCTCAGATCTTATTCATATCCTTTTGCGGCATTCAGATATATAGCAAACTGTTTGAAAATATGAAATGTTATCCCAGGCAGTTAATCATGATGAAAATATCCATGACTCTGTTGTAAAACAATGAGCGATTTGAATGTTTCCTTTTATTGTTGATGTCCATCATGGCCATTTCATGCCTACTGTTGACTTCCACTACAGGCTCAAGAGTTCCATCCCCTAAATGCAGGTTTGGTGCACTTCTATATACAAGGTTATTCAAGAAGATTGTCCGAGTATCAATATTTTTTTTTTCTGGGCAGGGCATGAAAGATACGGCATATGTAACTGCACCAATTGATTGAGACACTCTCAAAGATTTATTTCGTAAAAGGCAATATTCTGTAGTCATTTTTAATAACACTGTATTTTCATGTAAAAGATGTTGCAATATAACATGATGCATAAAAAATCTCGCTTGCAATCACATGCACTCGAATAAACCCTCTGCTGCCATCTAACGGTACGGTCAAGAATTACTTGCACCTCAGAAGCCTGTTTACATTAGGGATCGTCTGAAATAGCTCGAGTCCCCGTATCTACCACCTCCTTTAATTTGGGACGTAAATGTTCCAAATCGGGGGGCGTCGCCACCAGGTGGGTTATGGTGGGCTCTAGCCCCCTAAAATAGTTTCATCCTACCATCTTGAACACCTAAAGAGCCCAATGAGAAATGCCGAGAATAATTTGTAGTGTAGCAAGAATCGCTTACGTCGTCGCCTTGCAATCATGTGGTCCCGGATGCGATTTAAACTCTAGCTCCAGTCCTGATTTGCCTTTTGTGGGTGAAGTGGACTTAGAAAGAAACTCAGAGGACCACACACATAAACCTGACTAATGATTTGGTGTGGGTTTTGTTATTCAGCGTCGCTTTCCTGTCACTTTTGGCTAATCGCGAGGATGAGGATGAGTGATGATACACAACGAACACCTATGCCTTGGCCGGAATCGTAGAACGGAGGGCTAACCATTTGACACGGAGATCGGCAAAGAGGACTAACGGATTCCCTTTTAAACTATACGTTCAGTCCCGATTAGTCTATCTGTGCATAAAGTGGGCAATCTTTCTCTTTGACAAAAAGCACTAAAAGCGAGAGAGAGGAACATGCAGATAGAGAGAGAGGAGGAGAAATGAATAGACGTCCAATGAGAAGAAAGACACAAAGGAACAGAGGAACAATAGAGGTAAGCAGTTGAAGAAATGTAGAGACAAAAGAGAGATAAGGAAAGAAATATAATACAAGGAGCCATAACAACAGAAATTGTTTCGTCCACCCTTTAGCCAAACCCGACAACAATACTTGCTCCAAATTTAAATTGTATTTCATTGGGTAATACATGTTTCTTTTCATGCTGCCAAGATCAAATTAATTTCACTGTAAAATGATGGTCACTTTTTTTTACAGTGCACTGAACTGGATGGTGTAACTAAGCCTGCCGTTAAAATTTTATAATCTGCTTGTTAATTTGCAAAAGCGGGATGCAATCAGGACAAAAGTGATATCATCTTATAATTGCAGTGGCTCGACTGTAAAAAATTTAACGACGGTATAAACACAGGACAATAAATACCACATTTTCCCTAACTTAAATAATTATACACTTCATTCGGATCCCCTCCCGCGATGATAATGAAATACAAGTTTAACAACAGCTCTAAAATATATTTTATTTATAGATTTTTTGTCATGTTTGGTGTAGAAGGTGAATGCATCGTTTTAAAGTTTTTCTTGTTTACTGTGAAAAAGGTATAGAATGAACCAACGGTGAACCAACAATAATTTATTATCTGTCTGTGTTTCCGGCGGTGCATGGGTCTAATTCACACTATTTTGTCAAAGTAGTTCCGTTAATTAAAGATTAACATTTTTTCAATTTCCCTTTGTGTTTGTAGCCAATTTTCTGCACCGTATTTGAAGATTTATTTTGTAAGTTTTTTATTGAAATTTATCATGTCTTAAGTCCAGTCATAGTCCCCTTGGCACTTCTGCTTCAGTTTTGACAGAATTAGCAATTTCTCCATTTATTCAGTTAAATTAGAATTCACTTTTATTACAATAACGAAGTTCACCTGTGACCATGTTTGATAATTGTTATAACTCCTGCAATATAATACAATGTCAAATGCCCTATAAGCATGGCAGTAGTGCGAGAGCTGAAAGTATGAAAACAAACCAAACCAAGGCAGGAAGAAAGAAGCCACGAATAGCAAAACTTGACGGCAGGGCCACAAATGCTGCTGTAATTACAACAAAGAGCAAAACCGGCATGATTACTCCTCTCCTGTCAGGGAAGAAGCGTTATTTGGAATCCTGTGAAGAAGGTTTGAACAGTCCAAGCCATAGTGGAAAGACTAATGTATTTCCACCATGAATTCAGGCAACCTGTGGTCGGGCATTGTCGTGCTGGGATATAGCGGCAGTAGTGCATGACTTCTGCTTCTAAAACTGCCCTGATGCTGTACAGAGGACCCTAGATAAGTACCAGCCATGATCTTGAGTTATACCCAGTGGCACTCTGCATCATCACACCTGCCGTGGCGGTAAGGTCCATTCTCTAAGATGCGTGTTCGACCATCACTGTAGTCTAAGATAAAGCAGGATTCGTCTGAAAACACGAAATTTTGTCCACGAACACGACATTGTGTGTGCTCAGGAGTCCATTGTTGCCTCAAGCGTCGACGGATGAGGGTCACGTAACTCAGCTCCAAAGGAATTCGTGCAGCATTGTGAATCAGACCCCGTCCAATCGTGGAAGCAGATTGTCACACCTGTTGCAGTGCGGAGCGTGGTTCTGATCACATCACCCCCACTTCCCCTAAATGTGCCTTCATGGCAAGGTGCGATAAGCACGGGAAACTTTACCTTTCTTACCAGTATGTGGCGTGATACCCTGGCTAACTGTCCGAATACCATGTTTAACTATTTGAGGGTTCACTTCAATACACCTTGTTCAGATATTCAGATTGAAGAAGAGTATTTATGCTGCAAGTGACAGTGTTTACCTCAGTATCCACCAGCTCTGAAATCCTACAGAAATCACATTGAAATACTGAGCAAGTACAAACAGATTCCTTCGAGCTAGAATGTATAAGTACTTGATAAGCGAGAGCAGCAACACTGTTTACTAACGATAATTGTCGTGCATCGGCTATTAGTATCACTACCGCGCCTAGAATAACGTAGTGTGGAAAACGGCATGCTTCTGCGCTCTCTGGATGGTTCCACTCGAAAATGATCCGCTAGAGGCGCTGGTGTTGACCCCGGTGCTTGGTGTTCGACTGCTTATAATGGAAGTAAATGGAGTTTTCGCTGCAACGTCTGATTCTTTTACATGAAGCATTTCTATGAATGTGATAATTCCTATGATATTAACGAACATTCTAGACAGTCGACCACGTCCTGTTATCGTCATACTTTCGTTAATAATACGGGAGAAAAAATACGCGTGGAATGAGCGTCATACTTTCGTTAATAATACGGGAGAATAAATACGCGTGGAATGCTCTTGGCAACTAAATTTTTGTGTATGAATTAGGTTCGTTATTATTATCATCATCATTTCTTTTAAAGATATTCACACTGAAGCATTTGTATTTTTGATAATTACGGTCTCTTTTCTTCCGCTTTAAGCTAATCGCGGCGATGATGATAATGATGATTGCATGAAACGACAAAGGGAACCCCACAAAACTTTCTTAGTGCCATCGACATGATTGTAAGGCAACTTTCAAACCAATGGGACAAGCGACACGGGATGTTCACACTGTCACACTAATGACACACACTTCCAGACTGTAAAATAGCATTCATTGCACATGAGGGTTCAAACAGCAAACGACACGTTCATATGGCGTATTCGCGTGCTACTTGTTACTTCGGTCGGAAAGCTCCTTAAAGGAAGGGTGCTGAGACCGAAGCGACGCGCTACAGGGGGAGTTCCCAACTAAGTGACAAGCGACATGGTGCCTTCAGTCTATTAGCAAGCGTTGCTTGTGAACAACAGATAGGCGACACGATAAACCGCACATTACAACTACAGATCTAGGGGACACGATAAGCAACACGTGTCGCTTTGTCGCTTCTGCGTCGCTCAAACTGGGCCATTTCCTCAATAGCTTGCAACATGTTGCCGTGGTTTGTTGTTCGCACATATGCGATGCAATGAGTGTCTTGCTTTAGTGATATTGCGCACCAAAGCGACAAGCGGCACGCGACACTTATCGCTTGAGGATTTCACCAACCGAACGCTGGCCTGTGCTTCCCGTCATGCCGCTACGATGTGAAATGTTGCTCTTGATTGGCTCGTTTCCAAGCAACATGTGTCGCTTCGGTGTGAAAGTTGCCTTGGATCGAATGACCCGTGTCGCTTTGGTGTGAAATCCTCGTATCGTTTGTCGCGTGTCGCTTTGGTCTAAAATCTCCTTGAGGAAACTGTGCAGTCAGAGCTTGTGTCCCTACGGTTCGAAAGGCTGAATTGATTACGGACTGCTCGCTTCCAAGCGACACTTGTGGTTTGTCGCCTCGGTATGAAATATCTCTCAGGATACTATTTATATTCTAATAACATACATAGAAAAATAAAACTGTAGTACACAATCCAACCCCTGACGTCCGGAATCATTTTGCGATGTTTCTTCTTGTGTTACGCATGCTATTTATTTATTAATTTTATTTTACTTTTCTTTCCAAATTAATGTCATTTCGTGACTACAAATCACTCCATAAATATAACTGTTTCCATCAATTCACGTACCGCCTTTCAAGACAAACAAATCTACATAATATATTCCAAAAACTAACAAAGCCGCATTACTTTCATAAGAAAATTAGCACCGACATTGATCGCACTGCCATCTATGTTTCTCATCCGTCTGGGGAACCAGTTTCTTGGGTCGTTTTCCACACTACGTTATTCAAGACGCTGTAGTATCACGCTCCAAATTGTCCTAAATATTTTACTTTCTCACCTACTTCATTCAGAACTCACCATGCACATGTTACCTGAATGACTTTATGTATCTGACACACACAGTTAATAGGTCGAACGAATGGAATGAATGACGTAGAATTAGGTGCAAAAGCATAAGAGTTTCTACTACACAAAGAACCAAAAAGGAAACTGAGGAGAGCAAAGAAGCATCCTTCATAGCAATGGCCCAAAACCTTACAAGTCATCCCAATGTATAATTCACGCAAATATGCTCCCTCTCCTTAGAAACCATAAATAGTAGCATAAGTGGAGCAAAAAGTGGTGCAGAAGTCAGGGAAACGCCGTGAAGTAATTATTTAGCGCACCGAATTTGTAGTAAAATCACAGGTTGGCCATAGTCTCGATGACCACCACTCAAAAAAGAAATTTGTTGTCGAAACGTTGTGTGAAATAAGTATAGTTAAAAACACTATGAAATGGATAATGTGCAATTAACATCCCATGCTAATGGATCCGTAGAGAAGAGAAAAATAGCTGACAATTCATTTATGCAGCGGAGTTTTGTGAAAGTCCAAAGAATTCCATTCTTGAGAGATTTCTTTAAAGGCTTTGCTTAATGCTTGAGAATTTTAAGCCAAAAATCGTCCTCAGAAGATAAGAACAACATTCCTTTTGAGGAATAAAAAATTGTCGAAATTCCCTGACTACTTGAGCTCACTGAGAGAGAGATGGTTCGAGAAATCATTCAGAGAGCATTTGAACATGCCAGAAGCTGAGGTAAATAGTGCATCCTACTACAATATCGTCAGGTGAAGATGAAGAAGGCATTTCCAAGATGAACTTCATTCTGACACCAAAGACTATGTTAGTGAGCACAATTACAAGATTACAAGAGTTTGGATTGTAGGACCACCCACCACAACATAGTTTGGCCCTTCACTGTATGTGAAATTGTGGTTGCTATAAGAACATCACTCACATGTAGACACTCATAGTAAAGCACAAGGACGAAGAAGAACCAGGACATATGTCCAAATGATGGAAGATCTATTAAAAAGCGATATCTTGAAGGCATAGTTGGTTAATTATTGAATAGTAGGCTATAATTGTGTGATTTGTATTGATACAAATACGAGTAAGTGGATACATTCTTTAAAAAAACATGGGCTGTTCAAAATTAGAGTTTCGGTACATCTTTTGTAGAAGAAGGTCTGCTGAAAATAAATATATAAAATAATAATAAATTATCCTTGTATGTAGTATTATATTTACAACAATATTATATTTACAGTACCACCAATTATACCCTGTCACAGCTATCACTAGAGCAAGGCCCCTCATACCGTCACAGAAGAGGAGGAAATCGAGTGTTTATTGGTGGAGCCGTCTCGCGTCACTACTTGCGGAGAGACTTATTTTCGTTCGTCTCCTCCAGAGATATCTGGGACAGGGTATAGTGTAATGTTATAGATTACGTTTTCTACTCTTCACACTTCATATTTTACACATCTTCATCTAAATATATTCGAGTATATAAAAACATAAAATATGTGTATGGCTTACTACATTAGTCTTCAGCCACTCTCTTACATCAAGAGTTTACAAAAGTCATATTACATTCTCTTTCACTAACATGTTACCATACTATATCTACTCATTAGCAATAGTAAAGTAGACGCATCACACTATTACGGCAAATAGTAAGCCCACACAGCTACAATCAGAAAATACAAAATTATTCCTCAATTGTACAGTAACACATTGTGCAGTTATGTTGATATAAGTAATATGAAATGATTTAAACACAAGTACAAAATATATCACACGTTCATTTAGAATATATTTCAGCATCACTCGAGAAATATTTTGCAGATATCTTATGAGTATACTGAGAATTTATATACTCTAAAAACTAGCAAAATGTATACATACATGATAGTATGCCATACAAGCCTCATACACTAAAATATGCAAAAAAAAAGAAATGGTCGTGAAAAGTAACTACACAAACAATATTATACCTATCTTATAGAACACAAGGAAAAAGTAAAACTAGTACACAAGTTATCAATTTTACTAATAACATCACATCAAGCCTATTTTAAATATCTGTTGCACTATTCATAAAGTCTGAGCTTCAGTCATTATATAGCTTAGTCGAAACGTTTAAGTGCATCATGGAAAAAGATCCAGGAACGTGCATCAGAAACTCATGCTTTAAAGTGCATCTCGACTGAAAGAAATCCTCACATTATGCACTTTGGTGTTTCTTTCACGACATACAACAATGCATCAAAATGCATCAAATGTGAATCTGATTCTTCGCAGACGCCATAAAAGACACTTCAGTCGATGCATTCTGGTGCATCAATCGATATGATGCATTTAGTTCTCTCAGTGTAAGTTGAGTGCACTATATTTTGGTTCAAAGGTATCGTAATGATTCGCTTGTATTTGCAATGCCCTAATAAGTAATTTCATTTGTTCCAGAGATTCAGCGTAAGGTGGGTAAGTTGTGGTTCACAAGAGTAAAAATCACACGTACTAGAAAATGATCGGAAACTTAATTCTTGTCTAGTATGGGCTATGTAAAGCCCCATTCAAATGGCGTCTCTCTTCCATAAGTTCAGACAAGGGCGCCTGCAGTGTGGGGGCCAGAGGAGGGTTCTCCCTTTGAGATATCTGGAAAAGTTAAGGTAATTCGAATGGTAAAATGTAGCAATATTTTCAGACTTTCGTAACAAGGGATGTGCTGGACGGGAGAATTATGGTTGGGTCATGATTCAGAAAGAAATATTTATAATCCTGGTGTTCAAAACTGAAAAAAGTCTCCATCTCCCGACCAGGTCGGAACATTTTGGAAACGGGGAACTTTCCAAAAATGTCCCAATCAACAGATCGTCTCAAATTGAACACACTATTTCCCTTTCAAGTGATTGGTTTTGTACCTCTGGAATAAAAACTATAAATTGCAACAAATTTCAGTGAGTAATAGTGCAGGAAATATCAAGAATTATCCGCTTTAAAATATGGTCGCTTGGAATTCCTCGGTTGTTCTGGATAACGAAAACTGGGGAAATCTATTTCCCGGACACGGGATCTCACATTGGTAATTCCGTTCTTGTCATTTTAAAACATTAACTTTTGTAGAAACTCTCGAAACATAAATAAACATAAATCCGAGGCATGCCAGCTAAAGGAGAAGCGTAGGGGGCCAGAACCTATAAGTTATGCACAGATAGCACAAAAAAGTCATATTACACAGGACAGTGGTATATTCTGGTAACATACTGCTGGAAATTTCTGCTTCCCAAAGTAGTTTCTAAAGTTGTTCTTCAGACACTACACCAACACTGAAACATTCTTGTAATAACACTATTATGCCTTGTTTGCATGCACAATAAAGCACTCAGAATGCTGGGCAAGGCAGAATTTTTTATTATTTTTTAAGGATTCTCTTCTATTCCCAATTCTCTCTCAAGTAATTTCCTTCGTTCCAGAGGATCTCCCATATCTCGGTAGGCATTACCTAAGTCCACAAGATTAGAAGCTACTTCAAAATGATCAGCAGCGTAATGTTTAACTACTATTTCCAATGCCCTCTCAAGTTATTTCTTTTGTTTAAGAAATTATCCTAAATCTCCGTAGGCATTACCTAAGTTCATGAGAGCAGAAGCAACATTAAACTGATTGGCACCGTAATGTTTCTCTTCTATTTTCAACGCCCTCTCAAGTAATTTCCTTGCTTCCAGAGGTTCTCCCATATCTCTGTAGGCATTACCTAAGTTCACAAGAGAAGAAGCAACTTTATAATGATCGGCACCGTAATGTTTCTCTTGTATTTCCAATGCCCTCTCAAGTAATTTCTTTGCTTCCAGAGGTTCTCCCATATCTCCGTAGCCAATACCTAAGTTCACAAGAGTAGAAGCAACTTGAAAATGATCGGCACCGTAATGTTTCTCTTCTATTTTCAACGCCCTCTCAAGTAATTTCCTTGCTTCCAGAGGTTCTCCCATATCTCTGTAGGCATTACCTAAGTTCACAAGAGAAGAAGCAACTTTATAATGATCGGCACCGTAATGTTTCTCTTGTATTTCCAATGCCCTCTCAAGTAATTTCTTTGCTTCCAGAGGTTCTCCCATATCTCCGTAGCCAATACCTAAGTTCACAAGAGTAGTAGCAACTTGAAAATGATCGGCACCGTAATGTTTCTCTTTTATTTCCAATGCCATCTCAAGTAATTTCTTTTCTTTTAGAGGTTCTCCCAGAGCTCCGAAGGCAATACCTAAGTTCACAAGAGTAGTAGCAACTTGAAAACGACTGGCACCGTAATGTTTCTCTTCTATTTTCAACGCCCTCTCAAGTAATTTCTTTTGTTCCAGCGGTTCTCCCATATCTCCGTAGGTATTACCTAACTTCACAAGAGTAGTAGCAACTTGAAAATGATCGGAACCGTAATGTTTCTCTTGTATTTCCAATGCTCTCTCAAGTAATTTCTTTTCTTCTAGAGGTTCCCCCAGAGCTCCGAAGGCATTACCTAAGTTCACAAGAGAAGAAGTAACTTTAAAATGATCGGCACCGTAATGTTTCTCTTGTATTTCCAATGCCCTCTCAAGTAATTTCTTTGCTTCCAGAGTTTCTCCCATATCTCCGTAGGCAATGCCTAAGTTCACAAGAGTAGAAGCAACTTTAAAATGATCGGCACCATAATGTTTCTCTTCTATTTTCAACGCCCTCTCAAGTAATTTCTTTTGTTCCAGGGGATCTCCCATTTCTCCAAAAGCAATACCTAAGTTCACAAGAGTAGAAGCAACTTCAAAATGATTTACACCGTAATGTTTCTCTTCTAATTCCAACGCCCTCTCAAGTAATTTCTTTTTTTCCAACGGTTCTCCCATTTCTCCGTAGGCATTACCTAAGTTCACAAGAGTAGTAGCAACTTGAAAATGATTGGCACCGTAATGTTTCTCTTGCATTTCCAATGCCCTCTCAAGTAATTTCTTTTGTTCCAGAGGGTCTCCCATATGTCCGTAGGCAAAACCTAAGATCACTAGAGTAGTAGTAGCAACATTAAAATGATCGGCGCCGTTATGTTTCTCTTGTATTTCCAATGCCCTCTCAAGTAATTTCTTTTCTTCCAGAGGTTCTCCCATTTCTCCGAAGGCAACACCTAAAATCACAAGAGTAATAGCAACTTCAATATGATTGGCACCGTAATGTTTCTCTTGTATTTCCAATGCCCTCTCAAGTAATTTCTTTTCTTCTAGAGGTTCTCCCATTTTTAAGAAGGCAATACCTAAGTACACAAGAGTAGAAGCAACTTTAAAATTATTGGCACCGTAATGTTTCACTTCTATTTTCAACGCCCTCTCAAGTAATTTCTTTTCTTCCAGCGGTTCTCCCATTTTTTCGTAGGCATTACCTAAGTTCACAAGAGTAGAAGCAACTTTAAAATGATCGGCACCGTAATGTTTCTCTTTTATTTTCAACGCTCTCTCAAGTAATTTCTTTTGTTCCAGAGGATCTCCCATTTCTCCCTAGGCATTACCTAAGTTCACAAGAGTAGAAGCAACTTTAAAATGATTGGCACCGTAATGTTTCTCTTGTATTTTCAACGCCCTCTCAAGTAATTTCTTTTGTTCCAGCGGTTTTTCCATTTCTCCGTAGGCATTACCTAAGTTCACAAGAGTAGAAGCAACTTTAAAATGATCGGCACCGTAATGTTTCACTTGTATTTCCAATGCCCTCTGAAGTAATTTATTTTGTTCCAGAGGTTCTCCCATTTCTCCGTAGGCATTACCTAAGATCATAAGAGTAGAAGCAACTTGAAAATGATTGGCACCATAATGATTCTCTTGTATTTCCAATGCCCTCTCAACTAATTTCTTTGCTTCCAGAGGATCTCCCATTTCTCCGTAGGCATTACCTAAGATCATAAGAGTAGAAGCAACTTTAAAATGATTGGCACCGTAATGTTTCTCTTGTATTTCCAATGCATTCTCAAGTAATTTCTTTTGTTTCAGAGGTTCTCCTAAATCTACGTAGGCATTACCTAAGTTCACAAGAGTAGAAGCAACTTTAAAATAGTTGGCACCGTAATGTTTCTCTTGTATTTCCAATGCCCTCTCAAGTAATTGCTTTTGTTTCAGAGGTTCTCCCATATCTCCGCAGGCATTACCTAAGTTCACAAGAGTAGAAGCAACTATAAAATAGTTGGCACCGTAGTGTTTCTCTTGTATTTCCAATGCCCTCTCAAGAAATTCCTTTTGTTTCAGAGGTTCTCCCATTTCTCCGTAGGCATTACCTAAGACCATAAGAGTAGAAGCAACTTTAAAATAATTGGCACCGTAATGTTTCTCTTGTATATCCAATGCATTCTCAAGTAATTTCTTTTGTTTCAGAGGTTCTCCTAAATCTCCGTAGGCAATACCTAAGTTCACAAGAGTAGAAGCAACTTTAAAATGATTGGCACCGTAATGTTTCTCTTGTATTTCCAATGCCCTCTCAAGTAATTTATTTTGTTTCAGAGGTTCTTCCATATCTCCGTAGGCATTACCTAAGATCATAAGAGTAGAAGCAACTTTAAAATTATTGGCACCGTAATGTTTCTCTTGTATTTCCAATGCATTCTCAAGTAATTTCTTTTGTTTCAGAGGTTCTCCTAAATCTCCGTAGGCATTACCTAAGTTCACAAGAGTAGAAGCAACTTTAAAATAGTTTGCACCGTAATGTTTCTCTTGTATTTCCAATGCCCTCTCAAGTAATTTCTTTTGTTTCAGATGTTCTCCCATATCTCCGTAGGCATTACCTAAGTTCACTAGAGTAGAAGCAACTTTAAAATAGATGGCACCGTAATGTTTCTCTTGTATTTCCAATGCCCTCTCAAGAAATTCCTTTTGTTTCAGAGGTTCTCCCATTTCTCCGTACGCATTACCTAAGACCATAAGAGTAGAAGCAACTTTAAAATGATTGGCACCGTAATGTTTCTCTTGTATTTCCAACGCCCTCTCAAGTAATTTCTTTTGTTTCAGATGTACTCCCATATCTCCGTAGGCATTACCTAAGTTCACAAGAGTAGAAACAACTTTAAAATAGTTGGCACCGTAATGTCTCTCTTGTATTTCCAATGCCCTCTCAAGAAATTCCTTTTGTTTCAGAGGTTTTCCCATTTCTCCGTAGGCATTACCTAAGATCATAAGAGTAGAAGCAACTTTAAAATGATTGGCACCGTAATGTTTCTCTTGTATTTCCAATGCATTCTCAAGTACTTTCTTTTGTTTCAGAGGTTCTCCTAAATCTCCGTAGGCAATACCTAAGTTCACAAGTGTAGAAACAACTTTAAAATGATCGGCACCGTAATGTTTCTCTTGTATTTCCAATGCCCTCCCAAGTAATTTCTTTTGTTTCAGAGGTTCTCCTAAATCTCCGTAGGCAATCCCTAAGTTCACAAGAGTAGAAGCAACTTTAAAATGATTGGTACCGTAATGTTTCTCTTGTATTTCCAATGTCCTCTCAAGTAATTTCTTTTGTTCCAGCGGTTCTTCCATTTCTCCGTAGGCATTACCTAAGTTCACAAGAGTAGAAGCAACTTTAAAATAGTTGGCACCGTAATGTTTTTCTTGTATTTCCAATGCCCTCTCAAGAAATTCCTTTTGTTTCAGAGGTTCTCCCATTTCTCCGTAGGCATTACCTAAGATCGTAATAGTAGAAGCAACTTCAAAATGATTGGCACCGTAATGTTTCTCTTGTATTTCCAATGCATTCTCAAGTAATTTCTTTTGTTTCAGAGGTTCTCCTAAATCTCCGTAGGCATTACCTAAGTTCACAAGAGTAGAAGCAACTTTAAAATAGTTGGCACCGTAATGTTTGTCTTGTATTTCCAATGCCCTCTCAAGAAATTCCGTTTGTTTCAGAGGTTCTCCCATTTCTCCGTAGGCATTACCTAAGATCATAAGAGTAGAAGCAACTTTAAAATGATTGGCACCGTAATGTTTCTCTTGTATTTCCAATGCATTCTCAAGTAATTTTTTTTGTTCCAGAGGTTCTCCCATATCTCCGTAGGCATTACCTAAGTTCGCAAGAGTAGAAGCAACTTTAAAATCGTTGGCACCGTAATGTTTGTCTTGTATTTCCAATGCACTCTCAAGTAATTTCTTTGCTTCCAGAGGATCTCCCATTTCTCCGTAGGCATTACCTAAGATCATAAGAGTAGAAGCAACTTTAAAATGATTGGCACCGTAATGTTTCTCTTGTATTTCCAATGCATTCTCAATTAATTTCTTTTGTTTCAGAGGTTCTCCTAAATCTCCGTAGGCATTACCTAAGTTCACAAGAGTAGAAGCAACTTTAAAATAGTTGGGACCGTAATGTTTCTCTTGTATTTCCAATGCCCTCTCAAGAAATTCCTTTTGTTTCAGAGGTTCTCCCATTTCTCCGTAGGCATTACCTAAGATCATAAGAGTAGAAGCAACTTTAAAATGATTGACACCGTAATGTTTCTCTTGTATTTCCAAAGCATTCTCAAGTAATTTCTTTTGTTTCAGAGGTTCTCCTAAATCTCCGTAGGCATTACCTAAGTTCACAAGAGTAGAAGCAACCTTAAAATGATTGGCACCGTAATGTTTCTCTTGTATTTCCAATGCCCTCTCAAGTATTTTCTTTTGTTTCAGAGGTTCTTCCATATCTCCGTAGGCATTACCTAAGTTCACAAGAGTAGAAGCAACTTTAAAATAGTTGGCACCGTAATGTTTCTCTTGTATATCCAATGCCCTCTCAAGAAATTCCTTTTGTTTCAGAGGTTCTCCCATTTCTCCGTATGCATTACCTAAGATCATAAGTGTAGAAGCAATTTTAAAATTATTGGCACCGTAATGTTTCTCTTGTATTTCCAATACCCTCTCAATAAATTTCTTTTGTTTCAGAGGTTCTCCCATTCCTCCGAAAGCAATACCTAAGTTCACAAGAGTAGGAGCAACTTGAAAATGATTGGCACCATAATGTTTCTCTTGTATTTCCAATGCCCTCTCAAGTAATTTCTTTTGTTTCAGAGGTTCTTCCATATCTCCGTAGGCATTACCTAAGTTCACAAGAGTAGAAGCAACTTTAAAATAGTTGGCACCGTAATGTTTCTCTTGTATTTCCAATGCCCTCTCAAGAAATTTCTTTTGTTTCAGAGGTTCTCCCATATCTCCGTAGGCAATACCTAAGTTCACAAGAGTAGAAGCAATTTTAAAATTATTGGCACCGTAATGTTTCTCTTGTATTTCCAATGCCCTCTCAATAAATTTCTTTTGTTTCAGAGGTTCTCCCATTCCTCCGAAAGCAATACTTAAGTTCACAAGAGTAGGAGCAACTTGAAAATGATTGGCACCATAATGTTTATCTTGTATTTCCAATGCCCTCTCAAGTAATTTCTTTTGTTTCAGAGGTTCTCCCATATCTCCGTAGGCAATACCTAAGTTCACAAGAGTAGAAGCAACTTCAAAATGTTTGGCATCGTAATGTTTCTCTTGTATTTCCAATGCCCTCTCAAGAAGTTTCTTTTTTTCCAGAGGTTCACCCATTTCTCCGAAGGCAATACCTAAGTTCACAAGAGTAGAAGCAACTTGAAAATGATAGGAACCGTAATGTTTCTCTTGTATTTCCAATGCCCTCACAAGAAATTTCTTTGCTTCCAGAGGTTCTCCCATATATCCATAGGCATTACCTAAGTTCACAAGAGTAAAAGCAACTTTAAAATTATCGGTACCGTAATGTTTCTCTTGTATTTCCAATGCCCTCTCAAGTAATTTCTTTTCTTCAAGAGGTTCTCCCATTTCTCCGAATGCGGTACCTAAGTTCACAAGAGTAGAAGCAACTTGAAAATGATCAGTACCGAAATGTTTCTCTTGTGTTTGCAATGCCCTCTGAAGTAATTTATTTTGTTTCAGAATTTCTCCTAAATCTCCGTAGGCATTACCTAAGTTCACAAGAGTAGAAGCACCTTTAAAATGATTGGCACCGTAATGTTTCTCTTTTATTTTCAACGCCCTCTCAAGTAATTTCTTTGCTTCCAGAGGTTCTCCCATATCTCTGTAGGCATTACCTAAGTTCCCAAGGGTAGAAGCAACTTTAAAATGATCGGCACCGTAATGTTTCTCTTCTATTTTCAACGCCCTCTCAAGTAATTTCTTTGCTTCCAGAGGTTCTCCCATATCTCTGTAGGCATTACCTAAGTTCACAAGGGTAGAAGCAACTTGAAAATGATCGGCGCCGTAATGTTTCTCTTGTATTTCCAATTTCCTTTCCAGTAATTTCTTTTGTTCCAAGAGGTTCTTCCATATCTCCGTAGGCATTATGACATTAATTTATTAGTAGTTGTTATTAGTATAGTCTTGTGAATAAAATCCGTTCTTTCGACTTCGTGAAAACTATACAAACGTGTTTTTTTTGTGGTTATTCTCAAGCGGGCAGTGTTCTAATTCATGTGTTAACCTACCATTCAGTTACATTTGTTCGTTTGTTACTTTAAACAAGTTTGATGCATTACGCGCCATCCTAGATATTTTGCGACTATTTGGTTTTGGAAGTAAGGGAAGACAATCGTACAATTTGAACAATGGAGGTTTTTTTTAGCGCTCTCGTCTTTCGAGAAAGAAGTGAAGCTTTGTCGTATTTTTTACTGTGACGGTCCAACTATCTGAGAAACAATTGCCTCTTCTGAGACTACCTTGTATGGAAGTGTATCTAGAATGAAAAGAAAAACATACCATTAATTTAAATTATCAATGCGGAAATGGGAATCAGCCAATAAAACAAAACGTTTTTATGTAACATCATGTCATTAGTAATCAAGGATTTCCTTGAAACCCGCATCTCTCTTAAAATGGAAGAAATCCAATGATCAATTATAATTATAATTCATAATTTACCAACTCGATCAATCAATGAGAGATGATATTACGTTTTATAGTGTGTGTCATCATGTCAGTAGAGCCATCCTCCGTGGCGGAGTGGTTAGCACAGCGCACATTTAACCCAGGCCTGGGTCTTTGTGAGTGACTATTCATTAATTTCGTCATATCACCACTCATCCCCATCTTCTTTATTAGCTAGAAGTACCACATAAAAGGAAAAGGTAAAGTGCTCCCCTTTGCATAGCACCACGCCATGAAGGCGTACAGGGGGTGTGGGGGTAACACCACACACTTTCTTGATCCTGTCGTGAGTGGGGGTGATGTGATCAGCATCACGCTCCTGACCGCCTTTACCCCCCAGGGTTTCATCCAAGTACCATGTTATTCGACACTGGGTGGGCGCCGGGGCCGCTTCCATCGTTAGAAAGAAGTACCACATAAGGGTGGTAAAATACACGAAATCAATTATGCCAGTAAAGATTTGTGTATTTTGTATGTAAACATCCACATGCTAGAAACATGCTTGTTTTCGACACCTCTCTTCTGATACATCTATACGCACATATTGTAGGGATGGAAAAGCTCCACTCAACTATCACACGGCTGTAATACGCGTATGAGTTGTATTGAGTTTGAGTTTTTGATTTAAGTCCATTCTATCCACAGATAGGTTAATGGGACTTGACGTACAGTTTAAATTGGGATCCTAACCACTACGTGCCTCCACCTCATATCGATCCTGTAACCCCTTGATTACAGGAGGACGACGTTACCACTCGACGAAGTCCAAAGATGAGCTTCGGGCAATTGTGGAATGAAGCAGAGTGACGTTTTTTTTTAATATTTTAAAGAAAAAAAACATGTAACTTGTACGTTCTTACATTTCAGAGCAATAAGGTAATTTGTATTTATAATAAAACGTGCCTTTATCACTGAGCATCCAATGAGACACGCTATTAGGGTAGTCCCACAGAGACAAGGAGTAACTGTTTCTTCATTTCAAGACATTGAAGCATAACGGGTCTCTATCTCAATTCTATTATTTTCAAATATGTAGTCATCATCAAAACTTGGCCTATATCAA
The DNA here is from genome assembly GCF_977018435.1 of Lepisma saccharinum. Lineage (NCBI taxonomy): Eukaryota > Metazoa > Arthropoda > Insecta > Zygentoma > Lepismatidae > Lepisma > Lepisma saccharinum. Next base: position 27,823,886 of record NC_139235.1, read on the forward strand.
ATGAGAGAGTTAAGAGAGTGGTCTGGATAGTTCTCGAACGAGCAATTGAATTACGAAATTATTAATTAAAAAATGTTTCTATTTTTCAACAAATTCTCCCTTGAGATCAATACATTTATTCCAGCGATTCTTGAACATCATTTCCGCGTTTCTGAAGTGGCTTTCCATAAATATCCCTCTGTAGCATCACGTCTTGATTCGATGAAAAACGCTGACCAGTGAGGAGCAGTTTGTGTTTTGGGGAGAAATATAAGTAGGACGGAGCCAAATCTAGGTAGTAGGGTGCATCTTCCAACAATCCATTCGTCAAACCCATTAATTTCCTTATTTCCAAAGCACTTTTGTGGGCAGGTGAATTGTCTTGATGAAACCTTTTCTTCCTTTTACAAACCGGGTCTTTTTTGTCCATTTTCAAGATTGGAATGATATTCACTGGTTATTATATTACCGCTTTGAAGATAACCAATAACCCTTAGTATCCCAAAATGCCGGTTTCACAATGTTTCCTGCTTCTGGAATACACTTTGTTCTTTTTGGGGCTGAAAAATCTTTATCTGTACACTGTTTTGACTACTGTTTCGATTCCGGTGAGTAATGAAGAATCCAAGTCACATCCACGGTTATAACTCAACGCACATAATGAAAAATGAGTTTTATTGTTGTTAAAGCCGTTCATATATTTTCGTAAGAACGCGTTGTTGATCTGCTGTTATCAAGTTTTGCACCTGTCTTGCTCAAATATTTCTTATATCGAATGCTTCATGTAAAATACAGGGTGGGCCATATTGATGGGACACATTTCAAATGCATATGTGCAGCATGTAGGAAGCAACATTTATTACCAAATATATGGAAAACACTGCCAAAGGACGGGAGCTTTGCATTGTGTTAAGTGTTTGAAAATTACATCCCTGAGATGGACACCACCTTGACGAGAACATGCTTTGGCTCTAACAGTCATGTTCAGCATAGTTTTGCGCAGGGTTTCGGCTGGGATGGCCGCTATCTCCCTTCAGATTTTGTCCTTCAGTTCATTGATGGTAGTGCGCCTAGTGGTGTACACCTTGTCCTTTAGCAACCCCCCCTCCATAAAGGGCACTTGCCCCCCCCTGAGATTTTTGGAAAGGCTTCACATAATTGAAATTTTGAAATTGTAGCGTGAAAACATGGATGTGAAGTGCCGTGATAGACAGCAGATTAAGTGCCTAAGAAAACATTCTTCGTACCCGAAATGAGACGGCTTAGCCTAAGAGATGTGGCTGCAGCAGGATGGTGTCACTAGTCATACAGGAGTAGTGTCAATGACAACCCTTCGACGACACTTCCAGGGAAGGCTCATCTCGAGATTTGGTGATGTTCATTGGCCATCCAGATACCCGGATCTAACTCCACCGGACTACTTCCTGTGGGATTACCTAAAGGACAAGGTGTACACCACTAGGCGCACTACCATCAATGAACTGAAGGACAAAATCTGAAGGGAGATAGCAGCCATCAAAGCCAAAACCCTGCGCAAAACTATGCTGAACATGACTGGTAGAGCTAAAGCATGTTCTCATCAAGGTGGTGTCCATCTCAGGGATGTAATCTTCAAACACTGAACACAATGCAAAACTCCCGTCCTTTGGCAGTGTTTTCCATATATATGGTAATAAATGTTGCTTCCTACATGCTCCACATATGCATTTGAAATGTGTCCCATCAATATGGTCCACCTTGTATATCCTGCACGTTCTTTCTATGTACCTGCAGCTTGAGCAAGTTCACGCACTTTAAATTGCTTGTCTGCAGAGTGATATCGTGTATTTGTTCTATGGTTTCTGTTCTTGTTGCAATCTTTAGACGTCCTTAACAACGTTTATATTCAGAAGCCCATTTTCATTTTTTTCAAGAGAAGGAGAAGAGTCCTAAAAATTTTTATCAACTTCGTGTTACACATTCATTCAAAGATTTGTATCACCACTATATTCAACTTTATCCATTTTAAGGAATACACACAACGCATCTGCTTCAGATAGCTGTATTATGAAACGTATTTGAAGGAATGACTTCCTATTTACATGTGTGTTTATGGAAGATGTACTAAAGTAGGAAAAAATCCAGTGTTCGGAAAGTTACTTTTAAAATGGTAACTAGTTACAGTATAGTTACTTGCTTAAAAAAGTAACAGTTACAGTTACTCATTTAAAAAGTAACTCAGTTACAGTTACCTGTACTTCAGAAGTAACTGTAAGCTACTTTTACAGTTACTTTCGCTGAAAATTTTGTTGCAACCAAATTACACAAATCGATCATTAATTGTAATAAAATATTTTGTGAAGACTAACATGCATTTCACTCATGTTACTGGTACATAATTTAAGTCTCCTGTGCTTTGCGCAACGTCATGAAGGCGTATGGGGGGGGGGTGAAGTTAGGACTTCACACTTTCTTGATCACAGCCGAAGGTGGGGGTGATGTGATCAGTATCACGCCCCAGAGTTTCCTTCAGATCCCCACTTTATACGACGCTGGGTGTGCGCCGGAGCCGCTTCAACAGGTGGAAAAAATCCCAGTTCTCTCCCACCGAGTATCGAATACGGGTCTCTCGCATGGTAGTCAGGCACCCTTTATTTTATTTTTAAATAATACCACTATGAGGTAGTATCCCCCGCTATTCATATTTTCTCAATTTTCATGTACGTCAATTTTCTCTGTTTTCTGTATTCTCATTGGGACAAATACAAACATCCATGTCCGAACGGAACTAAAATGCGGGACCCCCGACGTATAGTGCGTTGTGTTAACCACTCTGCCACGGAGGTCGACTGATCTACCGTGACTCGTACATTTATATTTAAATAAAATTTATATTTATTTTCGTTGTTGTACTTAAGGGATGTCCATTGGAGGGGATTCTAGAAACTGTATAGAAATAGCATGGTTTTATACCATCTAACATACCGGTTCCTCTCATTCGCTGCTCACGTGTGTGTGTTCGCTAAAGGGATGCAGGGTGCTATCTCGACAATTTACCGGGGTAGAACCACATTTCTGTTTCACTAGTAATTTAACATCAAAATAAGCTTTGTACAAAACATTTTTTTTAAATATGGGAAGCAATTTTTTAAATTAATAGTTGACGAAAAATTGTCGATTTAAGTTTGTATCCTGACAATGAAAAAGTTTAAGGCCACTTGACGATCAGAACAGATGCTGCGACTAGGTCTACAGGTTAAAGTAAGATTTGACATTCCAACCACAAAACCTATTGAATACAAGGCCATAGCAATAAGCACAACAATATCTCTGGGGCCCATTACTGTGTACATAATTTCATAATTCATTTTTGTTTTGGAACTGATCAAGAGAATGAATTCAATATAGATTCTTCTGTATTTTAGTAATGATATTTGTTCGCTAATGCTACTTGAGAACGTATGCTGAAAACGAAAAATATCTCTAACAAAAAAATGCCACCTTCCAACTGACCACGTGTTTTAATTCATTGCTGTCGAAAGATTATGTATGAGCATCAAACATTATCCACTTACAAAGTTACAGAGTTCCACCGCATAGGTTGATATAGGGTGTGTTTGTGTGTTTAGGGGGGAGAGAGAGATAGAGAGAGAGAAAGAGAGCACTCACGTGGCAGAGTGAACGTGCTTCGAAACCAGAGTTCTTAAGTTCGAACTACGATTAAGGCATTGATGTATCTCTATGTTTGCCCCACCACAACCATGTCTTGGATTAACCAAGAGACAAAGAGGCAACGTAATATATCCTAAGTAGAAAGAATACAGAACAGAGACAGGGGAATTCACATATCGATCCGAGTGGAGGTTGTGTGTTGCAAACGAAAATGTGTAACTATTATGGCAATTGTTGTTGGTTGGCGTGAATTGTTAATCTGCCTAAACTCTTAAAATACTCTAATATTAGGTTTTTCGTTACAATTATTATTTCAATTTTGAGAGCCCCCATGACCGAGTGTTTTTGCATACTGCTCTATGAAAGCGGAGACCCTATGTTCGATGCTTGGGTAATATTTAAGAGCTTATTATGTTCGTTCATTTATTTGGTCACTCCATTATTCGTCCTTATCATTGAAATTAACCAAGAGGGTTAGAAAATGGTCGAATAGATAGCAAAGTTACCACATGCCTATCACGTGCCGAAAGGAAGGACCTTCTTTGCTAGTTTTCTTTTTATAAATTATAATCACAATAACAAAAAGAAACGAACGAAAACACAAACAACGAATTTTGATTAATAAAGAAAAAAAATCGCCAGCTCAGAACATGATTTCTTGCTAGCCCAAAATGGACAACAAATATTTCTTCTGCGGCCAAATGACAACAGAACGAAACGCTATGCAAATTCCTTGATGACATGTGGCTAACATTTTTCTCCTGTGTAGCGATGACGACTTTGACAGCTGTGCATTGCTCTAATGGCTCGACTCAAAGCCTCTGTGAGGCTTGTGTTGTGTTCTGTCAATATGTCTCTGTTATTGTCCTTTCATTAACTCCATCTCATCGCAATTCATTCACATCGTTGCGAATAGTTAAAAGTGGCAGAAAAGCAACATAAAATAGCAAACCAATCAATCAATCAAGTTAAGCATTTGCTCTCTCTCTCTCTCTCTCTCTCTAACACTGTGTGTGTGTGTGTGTGTGTGTGTGTGTGTGTGTGTCTCTGTGCCTGTGCCTATGGAATGAGGAATCCATTTTGAAATAGGTCACACACAACCCTGTACCCACTTAAATAGTCAGAGGCTTATATTATTGTGAGTATTTTTCAACTTGAAAAATTGAAGTTTGTACATGGCGATTCTTCTGCAATCTTTAGCCAATGTTGCCTGGTTCTGATTGTGGTGGTACTGAAATAATATGCCTCACCTGTGTAAAACTTTTATCGTTCACTTTTGTCATCCAAACAGCGCAAGAAGTCAAGTATAAAGAGAACATTACGGGTGAATTCGGCCGACGAAAATGCATCTTGCGTTGGAACATGTGGAATAGTATTGTAGATGTCAATATCGCGTACTTCATTAGTGCTCTTTGTGTAAAATCACTTGGTTTACAAAACGTTTTGGCGCGACAGCCCTTTATGCGCAAATTCCTACCAAACAGCTTTTAATTGAGCAACCTATGATCAGAGCATCGACTCTCATCGTCGATGTTTTCTGGCTTTCGAGACCAGATTCCGCTGATATTGCTTTCAAGTAGCTCACCAACTGCTCTCATGGCGCTAGATCAGCCTTGAAATTCTGCAGCTCCTAACGATGATCGAACCCGGAACCCATCACAACAAAAGGTAAAACCGTTCGGCTACATGAAAAGTCTACTAAATTTCTTGAAATGTAATTGAACAGAAGTTAATTAATTCTGAGGAACTAATGCTGATTTAACCAAATTTTTTTGTTTGTTTTAATTCAATTCGAATTTGAAAGAAACAACAGGGAATAAAATTATCTTGTAATACCTTAAAGTTGACCACATTATGAAGTGAAATGAAGATGGATTTGAACTCATACTCGAACTCATACCAAGCACAAGTGGTTGGGATTCCACTTAGCCTAGCTGTGCACAAAGTGTACTTAGAAACTGGAAGTCATATAATGCATATTGAAATGAAAAATCTGAAGTTAAATTAAATTGATTCTAACTGAATTGATTACGATCAATCATATCACACTAAATGAACGAACATAATGAGCTCTTAAATATTACTCAAACTTCGAACATAGGGTCTCCGCTTTCATAGATCAGTTGCAATTCATCGCAACGCTGAGCCATATAAGAGTACACTGTTTTGTTTACCCTAGCAACATTGATTACATGTATCGTGGAACCGCAGTGCTGCAGGTCAATTGATTTTCATATGAGACACTAACATGCCAAAAATCAATACATGGATTTACTTCAGTATTTGCGTGCGTTACTGTTTGTGATTTGCAGGCATGCTTGTGGAGTGAGGAGGTTGAAGTTGAGGTTGTAGTTACACTGCATATTCCATACCATACTATCTTATCCAACAACCCCACAGTCAGTTTTATTGGAGGAATTACAAGTATTGCATCTGCCAATCCATAAGTTATAGTTTGGAAATCTGTTTAATACATTGCGCTTGTTCATTCACTACTGCATCAACTCCCCTACATTGTCTCGAAAATTTATTGAGAAAGTCCGCGTATAACGGTAGGGAAGGGGAGAAACGGAGTGGGTGGAGCGACGCAGGGAGCGCTTGCCTTAAGACGTTTTCCATAACGAAATACCTGTAGATATTGATTAATTGTATTGTCAGTTTATGATAAGTATATTTTTACTTCTAAGTATCATAGGAGTAGTGGTGGCCGACTTTAACCCATAAAAAAGATGAGGGAATGGGAGAGAATGAGGTGTGGAAACGTAGATATGTTGCATCAAAAATTATTATTCATTGGAGCTAGAACGAACTGAAAATATGTACAAGTAGATAGTAAATATGCCTTTGAGGCCAACCCTGATTTTTTGACCTCTAAGAAAATCGCACCAAAACCTCAAAAACTCACTTTCTATCCACGTTCCGCGCCTCATTTATTGCGCTGACGATGTTTCACAGCGAAGAAAAGCAGTGATGAGTGAATGCACTTTCTCATCCTTGAAGGATGAATGGGCCTTATCGTAATTTTCTAAGTCCGGCCATGTTTATATATCGTGATCTTTGTAAACCTCAAAAATTGCTCGGAACGATGTGATCTCTGCCACACACGCGCGCGCTTCTTATTATTTCTGTATTGTGACGTGTTTTTTTTTTCAAGCAAACAAACAAATAATAATTGTTTTTTTTTTGTCCTACGGGACACCTCTGTTTGTCAAAAATTCGAGATATTTGCAATTTAACGCAGGACTTGGAAAAAAATTTCGGAAAATTTTTGGTTCCATGACGACCTATGTTCACTTTGGTATGGGAGGACAGAGGACACCGAGACTCGACCAACGCACTAAACCCGACCTTTCTACGACTATTCGTTCAAAAGTTACGAGTGATCAAAGTTTGGGGGGGGGGGTTAACTTCTTACCCCTTGACCCCAGGACCACCAAAACTTGGTATACGTATTCTACACCTTCAAAATCGACAGGGGGTATCTAAAGATACCGGATGGGGGTGTTTTTCGATATATTTTTTCGATACCTCTTACCATTTTCGAGATATTTGCAATTTAAGATTTTTTTAACGCTGTGGACTTAGAAAATTTTCGATTGATGAAAAATTTGGTTCCATGACGACCTATGTTTATTTTGGTATGGGAGGACAGAGGACACCGAGACTCGACCGACACACTAAACCCGACCTCTCTACGCGTACTATACGTCACCAAAAAAAATCGACAAGGGGAGATTTTTCGATAACTCTCACTGTTTCCAAGGTACTTAGGTTTTTGATAGACGACAACGACGGAGTCATCAATGAGTAAAAAGTAGTGTAATTGGCTATTGGTGCGAGAAAGTATGAGGTATTTTGACTGTATAGAAATACTTAAAACTAAGTCTATAAAAATATCTATAAAATATATATAAATATATCATTTTCATTTGTTAATATTACTCCTAAGTATTTGAATTTGGAAACTGGTTCAAACAAGTTGTTATCAATAATTAGATTTTGATTATTACGTAACACTTGGTTTCGGCCTGTAAGCATATATTTAGTTTTCTCTTTGTTAACTTCCAAATCTATCTCTTTAGCAGTTTTGAAAAATATTTTAGCATTTTTCTTAATTGTATTCACATCATTCCCCAGTAAGTCTACATCATCTGCATATGCTAACAACTGAGTCACACCATTTCATTTTAGTCCTTCTTTAGTTTCTTTTACCTTCCTAACAGAATATTCTAAGGCAAAATTAAAGAGCAATGGAGATAATGCATCTCCTTGTTTTAACCCATCATGAATTATAAATTTGTCAGACACATTAATACCCACACGAATTTTACTTTCTGTTTCACTGGTGCATATTTTTATCATACTAACAAGCTTCTTAGGTATTCCAAACTCGACTAATATATTATATAATTTATCTCTTTTGAAAGAATCATATGCTTTTTTTTAAAATCAATGAATAGCTGATGGACATTTTTGATTATATTCCTACTTTTTTTTCAAGTGTCTGTCTGATGTGAAAAATTTGATCTGTAGTTGACCGGTTACGTTTAAATCCACATTGATAATCACCTATAATTTCATTAGCATATAGGGTTAGTCTTGTTAAAAAAATGTTAGATAATATTTTATATGTTGTTGAGAGTAGAGAAATTCCACGGTAATTACTGCAGTTCAATTTATCACCTTTTTTTTTTAAACACAGGAACAATTATGGATTCTTTCCACTGTTGAGAGATTTCTTTTTGATTCCATATTAAACAAATTAATTTATGAATTTGACATATTAATGAATTTCCACCATATTTAATTAACTCGGCTGGTATTAAATCAATGCCAGGGGCTTTGTTATTCTTTAGCCTTTTAATAGCATCTTTAACTTAAGTCAAGTTAGGTTCTGGAACTAAACATTCTGCTGTGTAGACTTCATTTACTTCTGATTTATCTCCTACATGGACATTTAAAAGGTCATTAAAGTAGTTCTTCCATCTATTTAGAATATCGCTTGGGTCAGCTAGAAAATCACCGTCTTTATCTTTTATCAAGTTTACTTTAGGTTACCATCCCTTTCTAAACTCATTTATACCTTTATATAAATCTCTGATATTTTTATTTTTGCTGTTTGTTTCAATTTCGTTAATTTTGCTTTTCAAGTAATCTCTTTTTTTTACTTCTAAACGTGTAGTTAACTTCTCGCTTTATTCTATTATAATTGTTTAGATTTGTATCATCAGAGTTATTTAACCACCTAAGTCTAGCCTCATTTCTTATTTCTATTAGATTATGACATTCATTATCAAACTATGGCTTACTTTTTCTCGGTTTATGATATCCTATACTTTCTTTAGCTGCTGATTCTATTACATTACGTATGTGCTCCCAATTCTTATTTACGTCTGTTTCATTTATATTTTCATCATCATTTAAATCCTGCAATACATCAAATCTATTTGACAGTTTAATTTGGTAATCTTTCTTAATTCTTTCATCAGTAAACTTTCCTGTATCAAATTTTTAGAACTTTTAGATTTTGTTGCTTATGATTTATCACTGAGAGTATTTCTCTTAATTTAGCAATTACTAAATAATGGTCACTGGCAGAGTCAGTACCTCTATGTGTACGAACGTCAATTATACTAGTTTGCCTTCTCTTATCAATGAGAATATAATCTATCTGATTATGAGTTTTACCAGCTGGAGAAGACCAGATATATTTATGGATATCTTTATGTTTAAAAGTGGTACTTTTCACAATTAAATTCTTTGAGGTTGCAAAAGTAATCAATCTTATACCATTATCATTACTTAATTCATAAAAACTTTCTTTACCAATCATGGGTTTAAATTTCTTTACCAATCTGTACATTACAGTCACCTAACAGAATTTTCATATCATACTGAGAAAATTTATTAAAGACCTGTTCTAACTCTGCATAAAAATCATCTTTAGCATTATCATCTTTATCTTCCGTTGGTGCATGTATGTTTATTAAAATAATTTTACACCACCTACCCTGTAAAACTGCATATGATATCCTATTATTAATAAATTCTACTGTTTTAAGAGCCGAGATAATTCTATTATTTATGAAAAAGCCTGTTCCAAAATTATGATTTTCAGTACCACCATAGAAAAAAAATATAATTTTTAATTTTACAATTCCCTTCTCCTAGTCACCTAACTTCCTGGACAGCTACTACATCTAATTTATACTTCACTATCTCATTAACTGTACACTAAAATGCCCCAGGCCGGTAAAGGCTCAAAACATTCCAGGTGCCTAATTTAATATTCTTATTCCTAACATAGATCTTATCCTTAGTCCAGGGACCTCCCAAAGTAGTCCCCACCTGGAGATTTAAACAGGGGACTATTTTACCTCCGGAATATTTTACCTTGGGAACATCCATGGCCTTATATTTATGTTTCTTGACATGTCTTTTTACAGTGCAGAGTTGTCAGCTCTACGCCTGACCCCCAATATGAATAGAAATCAAAATTCTATACTTAATAAAACTATGACAAATTGTAAAAACTAATAGCCTACATGCACAAAAATAGAATAAGTATTGATCCACAAAAGCAGTGACCTACAGAAACACTAACCTACCTCAATTGCATGTGCAGACATGCATAGAAAGGCAATGACCTATTGCGTATTGATCTTGTATAACACACGGAGACAGATTGCAACAGCTGCAGGCCAAAACTCTAAATATATACTAATTACAACTAGATGTATCAAATATCAAACTCTTTTATATAAAATATAAGATTCTTGTTCAGTATACTAGAAATATATTTAATATAAATAATAAAAAAATCAGTATATCATACCAAACAGAGCTATAATATGAGGAGCACTGGAACAACACCTCTATACTCTTCAACTGTTCTCACAATATTAACTGATCTGTAATACAAGAACTCTTTAAATAGCATAAGCACAGACCGCATCTGAAACAGTGAGCCAATCAGAAGACACCCATTACATCATAACCAACCAATCAGAAAACAACACACATCTAATAATTTGTTGCATAATATTGAATAATAATTTGTTGCACAACATGATGCAATAGAAGTAGAGCAGAAGTAGACTTGTATGTGTATGTGTGGGTAAATATATGTAGGTATAGGTGTGTGTGGGTGGGTGTGTGTGGGTGTAGCTCTTAAGAGCATCTTGGATTAGTTTTAAGTGAAGCCAAAACAGTATTGAGAAAAGCCATATTTTTAACAAATTTATAAACAGCAATTTAACAAATTCAGCTTTAGCCACATCAATCTGAGGGGGGTCATACTTTCTCGGAAGCCTTTTTTTTACAAAAATCGTAGGTTATACACAGTAGCAATAAAATTTTATAGATATTTTGCCTTAGTTTTAAGTATTTATATACAGTCAAAATACCTCATACTTTCTCGCACCAATAGCCAATTACACTACTTTTTACTCATTGATGACTCCGTCGTTGTCGTCTATCAAAAACCTAAGTACCTTGGAAACAGTGAGAGTTATCGAAAAATCTCCCCTTGTCGATTTTTTTTGGTGACGTATAGTACGCGTAGAGAGGTCGGGTTTAATGTGTCGGTCGAGTCTCGGTGTTCTCTGTCCACTCATACCAAAATAAACATAGGTCGTCATGGAACCAAATTTTTCATCAATCGAAAATTTTCTAAGTCCACAGCGTTAAAAAAATCTTAAATTGCAAATATCTCGACAATGGTAAGAGTTATCGAAAAAAATATCGAAAACACCCCCATCCGGTATCTTTAGATCCCCCCTGTCGATTTTGAAGGTGTAGAATACGTATACCAAGTTTTGGTGGTCCTGGGGTCAAGGGGTAAGAAGTTAACCCCCCCCCCCAAACTTTGATCACTCGTAACTTTTGAACGAATAGTCGTAGAAAGGTCGGGTTTAGTGCGTTGGTCGAGTCTCGGTGTCCTCTGTCCTCCCATACCAAAATGAACATAGGTCGTCATGGAACCAAAAATTTTGTCCTGCGTTAAATTGCAAATATCTCGAATTTTTGACAAACAGAGGTGTCCCGTAGGACAAAAAAAAACAATTATTATTTGTTTGTTTGCTTGAAAAAAAAACACGTCACAATACAGAAATAATAAGAAGCGCGCGCGTGTGTGGCAGAGATCACATCGTTCCGAGCAATTTTTGAGGTTTACAAAGATCACGATATATAAACATGGCCGGACTTAGAAAATTACGATAAGGCCCATTCATCCTTCAAGGATGAGAAAGTGCATTCACTCATCACTGCTTTTCTTCGCTGTGAAACATCGTCAGCGCAATAAATGAGACGCGGAACGTGGATAGAAAGTGAGTTTTTGAGGTTTTGGTGCGATTTTCTTAGAGGTCAAAAAATCAGGGTTGGCCTCAAAGGCATATTTACTATCTACTTGTACATATATTATGGTGGATTTTTTATAAAACTTATTGTGAAATCGTCGTACAGCTCAATCCTATATACACCAACCCGGGTTTGCTCATGCCTGATCCAAGCTGTACCCCTTGTAGTTTGACAGGAGCAAGGTGCTGCTGTTCAAAGAAACTTTTTTGGTAGCAAAATACAAAAGTATTTTTGTTTACAAACATTATCTTCCTTCCGAAAGGCATTAAAACCACTGTAAAGCTATTGTACTGTACATTCTTGTGCCAGTTAGTTCACTTGATCTGCACGCTGGGAAAACTTTTCTAAAGGAATGAAAATGAGTTTAAAATGAGTGTAAAATGGTTGATTATGATAACGTTTGGTTTTAGGAAACTAATCTTCAGCTTCAATGTGTAGGGAGGTACACAATTCTCAAGAATTATAGAATTGGAAGATAAGATATAAATATGCATCAGAAGAGTGGTGCTGAGTTTCACTTTCGAAATTTTCACAAGAATTTTCAGAATCTTAAATTTCCACTATAAACCATTAGTTACATTTTATCAAAACTATATGGTAAAGTTATTCAGGAAATAAATTTTGCTTTGGAATGAGTAAAAAATCTGGGAAAATTTTTACGTTACCAAGTCGTCTAAGTATTGAACGTTCAAAACTGAAAAACTAAATATACCTGCCTAATTCTGACAATTTAAGGATATAGTCATATGTCGGAGAAATAAGTGACTGTTCTTGCATTTTAATGTAATTCCCTGATCCCAGAATGTCGTTGAATTTAGCCGATTTTCTGCACCAATGCAGACACCAAGGACGGTAGAGAGACCATGAAATTTTGTTTTCTAACTTCCATAAATGTTCTGTTTTGTTTTTTATCTCTGATACAATTATCACAAAAGATGTAATTGTGGATACTTACTCTTTGCGAAACACATAAATGAAAACTTTTCATATTCCATCAATTTACAAAAAAGTAATATTTTCCTCATTTTGTGCATAGATATGGCATTGAAAATGCCATGTAATTTTAACAAATAAATAATTTGAAGATATTCCGATGATCCTACACAGCCAACTAGGAATAATGAAACGCAATAGAATAAAACGACAGACTGAAATACTGAAATCGGCGTATGTCATAATTTGTATTCAGCAGATAATTTCTTCAGTTTTTCTGAGAGAGCTAACCGATTTTTTTCTTAATTCGTCAGGAGATGTTAGGAAAAGTAGCTATAGTTAAATCTATCTACAGAGAGTATGTTGAAAATAACCGATTCTTCTCGGTTTCGCCTCGAATATACGTACATTTGCGAGTTATTCAGATATAAAGCGGATATCTACCTGATTATTGACAGATAACCCATATATATTTTGTTTACCGTAATTGCAAAGTTAATCAGTCAGTTACAGTTGTAAGCCTGTGCTCCCTGGTTTCATATATTCAGGATACAATTCCGCATTTCGAGGGTTCAGAACATCGAAATGAGGCATCAAGCAGAAAAACGATATAAGGAAAAATTGTTTGCTTCAATGACCTGTATACTTTTTGAAACATAATGTATATATTGCTTATATTGTACATTTCATGATAAGACGAGATAAAGAGCCTCTTTGCCCCTCAAGCGGTCTTTAGATCTATCCCGACAAGAGCGACATGCAATTTCATTTCAAACTTAGATCCTGTCCTGATTAGCCTGCCTGCGCATAAACTGGATCTAAAATAAATTTGACAAACTTTGGAGTTGAGACAAAGCAAGATTGAGAACAAGCATTTACAACATGTTTTAAAAACATATCTTTAAAATAACCACAAAACCATAGAATTCTAAATAAATACAGTATATGGCCTAAATAAGAACTATTTATGTAAATTTTGTATTATGTTTGTGGAGCTCTAATTATGTACACCTCCCAAATGAAAACCCTTCCTGCGCCACTGTGAGTTGGTGTCATGTGAAAGAGCAATTACTAGATGTAATCAGAATCCAAGATATTTTTTAAACTCTGCATGAGATATTCAAGAACTCTTCTTCGTGAAATGTGGGGTTGGATTAACAATTTGAAAATTAACGACAGGAAGACCATTCTTTTAACGTGTTTGAACCTTCTGAATGAACTATTTCGTGTCCCACTTCTTTTTATGGAATCAATTTTCACTCACCTCCTAACACAGCAGGAAAAAGAAATATGAATATCCGTACTGTGGTAGTCTCCAGAGCAGTACTTGCTTGCACTGATTCTATTTCAGGCTTATTCTTGAACACGAATTGGCGGTTGAATTCTGTAGAGAAAAACAAAACACCACTTAAACACTCTGATTCACCAACATATGCAGTCACATGGAGTGTTGGGTACAAAGGGAGGATATCAATGCTCGAGATAGGTATTTACACGAAACGGAACGCCTTACTTTTGTTATTATGATGTTGTATTTTTGTGTCTGATTTGATTACTACATCGACGAGATTAAATGACCCGCTCTATTACAATTATTAATAGTAAATATTAATATATTTACATAAACATAAAATAATACAACACATTCAACACGAGTTTTCTGGAATTTTCTTTACTTTTTTAAGATTTCAAAGCAGGGAAATCCTGAATGGTTGTCAGCTCGCCCAACCGGGATTTTTTAAAAATTCAATGTACGTATCGTCAATGCTTTGTCTTAATAATGTTTATTAAAGGAATACATTTCTGCAAGTGAAATCTATTTCGATATTGCTATTTTGCGTTTGATCAAGAATTGGATTTATTCTTCAGAATGTCAAGAATAAAGGCTCAGCTTATGAAAAATGAGCGGCCATAAAAAGAGAAGCCGAATTTGTGTAAAGATTCTGGGCAGGAGGATAATTCTGTCAGAGTATCGAATTCACAAGACACGACAAATAATAATAATAATTGACAAGAAAAGAAGTAAAATATATAACAATAATGCACAAAGGATGAAGTCTGCATAGACTTCGTCATACTCTTCTAAGTCCTTCGTAGCAACAACTAAATATGGCCAACCTAAGGTTGCGATTATTTCTACTGGTGTACAGTGTCTCTCAAAAGTTTTAGGACAACGACATTTTAAACTAGGCAACCCAATTTACACAAGGCGTTGGTGGGTTGCGTGTAGAGTTAGGCTCAATTTCAGGGTTGCCACATGCACAATAGATATTTATAAAATGCGAAAGGAATAAAAACAAGTAATATTGTATAAAATTATGAAAAATATCACTATTATATCGCAAGTGACAAAATTCTTTCTGAAAGAAAATAAAAAGGTTTCTTAGTATTTCATCGCTGATGAGTGAGTCTACAGAAAGGAAAAGAGGTGAGAGAAAACGAAAGGTGACAAAGGAGAGGAGAAAAAGAAAGCGAAAGGAGAAGAGGAAATGTAGAGGAGAGAAGAAAGATAGGATAAACGAGGAGAGGAGATGTAGTGAGGAGAATGGAAAAAGATTCTAGGAGAGATGAGGAAAATGGAGCAAAGAAGAGAGAAGAGGAGACGAGAGGAGGGGAGTGGAGAGTAAAGTAAAGGAGAGAAAAAGAGAAGAACGAAAAGAAGAGGAGAAGAGTGCAGTGGAGTCGGAAATCTAAGACAGGAGAGGAGATACGAGGAGTGGAGTTGAGTGGGATGGAGATAAGATGCGATGAAAGTAGGGAAGGCGATATGAGATAAAAGCAGATCGAGCAGAAGGAGGGGAGAGGAGAAGGAGAAGAGAAGAACAGAAGGGACTGAAGAGAAGAGGTAGTTGCAGAAAATATCGTCTCAGCGTCAAGAATTGATGCATTGGTCAAATTATCGACATGAAACATTCAATAACATTTTGAAATGTATTGGAGAATGTATTAGATCGGTTCGAAATGCATTTTGGCTTAGTTCAGAGCAAGGTAAAATCTTCCATGTAAGATCTTTGATTTTGCCTGCGATTATACCACTAAAAACATGAATGTAATTTGAATATTTATAAGAATTATCCAATTTTTGTCCACTTCTCGGTTCGTTGAAATGGAGATTTTGTAATTTAATTTTTCCCCTCCCCCCATCGTTAATTCCAAACTGAATCATTCCGTTTCACACGGCGTGGACAATGAACACAATGGGATAGGTCTAAAACTTACGAAAATTTTCTGCCACCGGAAGGGTTTGAACCTACGACCATCAGATTGACAGCCCTGAACGGTAAACACTACCCTACAAGCTTTCGCTCCTGAAAATAAGTAGAAGGAGCTGACCAATGTGAAATGTAGATGCAACTCTCCTCCTACATGTAATGTGCAAGCAATACTTGTTTGTAACAAAGAAAACGAAGGTAGTACGACTCGGCGAAAACATTTAATTTAGAATTGCACATGATGAAAACTTTTCATTCGATATTTGCGGAGGTATCCTTGCATTGAACTCGAGTGGGAAAAGGGGAAAAATTAGTATGTCCTGAATTGCCACAAATATAAATAGTTATTTCATTAATATTTGTCAATGTCTTTGAAGCAGTACACAATTATCGTTAGAGTATCATAATTCACGATCTTATACCTGAAAATATCCCTTTGAATGTGTGTCAATTCATTTATTTGTTTATTTTTTTTATAAATTCCAAATGCAGAACAATGTAGCCACTATACACTACTATGACAAATAATGTTACCATGCTCTCCACACCTAGTATGGAGGATCGAACCTGGGACCGCTAGCTGCCCAATCGTGAACTCTAACCGCTACACCACGCCCTTACCTTCGATTGAAACAACAATTTTTAAGTATTCTGTCCCTCCAATATTGTAAATGTCGTTGGGTATACATGTAGTTGAACTTTTACTTTAATTTTGAATTGCTTTCTTGTAGTTTAACAGATATCTTCGAGAAATAATTTTCGAAGTGATGAAAAAAAACGAGAATATTGGTAGTTGCGAATGAGAGTTATTTCTTGTAACTTATTATTGTGATTAGACATTATTAATGGAGAATATCTAGAGGCTTGAACATTGCAGGACGATATTCTTTTCCTGTGATACTGCTACAGACGAAATGATTGTTTACTGACGCAAGTGTCGTGTTCAGAACAGTCTTCTGAAATGTATTTGCTGTTGCGTGAGGTAACACGAAATAATTAAACCGTTTGCGAACTACCAAATCTGCGCAACGTTAGACGTAAACAGGCGGAAAATTGTATTCATAAAATCACTTCTCATTTGACAGTATTAGTCAAGAGAGACTCGTGGGACACTACTATATAAAAGAGAGAGAGAGAGAGAAAGAGAGACAGATATTACAAAATAGTTCAAATAGTCCCAGCGCCATTGAAAAGTCATGATAAGTCTATGTTTAGAAAATAATATATTTATAAATTAAATGTTGCGTACTAGGAATTATTATTGCAATAAAGAACATGTCTAATTGTGAGTTAAGAAAAGGCAATAATAAAGAGACATTCTCGCATCACGATTGCAGTTCGAAAAAGTCGGGACAGGGATTGAAAGTAACGCACTGTCCTGACAAAATCGCTGAATCGGACGTCTGGTAGCCTTGCATCAATGATTATAAAACTAAAACCATCCAATATTGCAGCCTGAAGACTTTTGCGCAAGAAACGGATTCATTTATGTAAGAACAAAATTGAAATTTTTACACATTTCTAAAATCGACGATGTTATTTTCGTAGTTATTGATAGGTTCACATTTAAATATTTTTTCAGGGTTCGAGGGGGCATGCCCCCCCCCTCCCTGGGTACTGGCCTGACGTAGACAGTGGGAGAGAAATTTCGGAGAATCTTTCTATTAAATTTTATCATTTAAATAATAATAATCCTATATGCTACAGCCCAATATTGGGCCAAGGCTTACCTACCGACTGCTGGCCTCCCTCCCACGAGGGGCAACCAGGGTGGCGTGGAGATCTGCAGCCAGACTAGGGGGACGGGTGGTCGGCCCGACAGACCCCCAGCCGTTGTAGGACTTCGCTACCGGATTACGCTCACTCACTCGGAGCTCCCCAATTTCATTACGATAGTGGGTTGCCACCGGCCCTATACACAGGCCGAATATTCCCGGAGACTGAATACGGGATCGAACCTATGCTGAGATAGGTTAAACCGTTTATTGACAATCGTGAACTTTTCGTTTAATAGATAATATTTGGTTTTAAACGACGGGAGAATATTGGTCAAATTTCCTTTCGTGCTCTTTTGAGAGAATATATACTTCTACAATAGCAATCGCGTTCGGAAACTGTGAAAAAAATTACTTGGTTTTCAAAGGCAGACAAGCTTGGTAGCGTAGCTTGCTCGCATTCAAAGTGACTCACTCACGCTATTCAAGTCCACTTCTTATCGCAAAACACGGTGCGTCGATGCACAGTGTCTGCAGCCAGCATGTTACAAGTGACCAGAGTCGAATTTGAAAGAGAATCTGAAGAATGATAGATTTCGTCAGAGGCGGCTAGGTGGGCACTAGCTCAACATGCAATACTTTAAGTCATAATTTCTGACAAACAAGAAATCTTATTGAATAAGTATTGGGATAGTAATACATGTATCCGCTCCTTTTTAACAATATTAGCTCGAAGACAATCTGTATTCCATTTGTTTATATTGGCAACTTGGTCAACCGGAGGTTATTATAAGGAACTACTCCGTAGATGTTCATGTAACCGTTATAAAATTACAAATAGAGTATATTCACAAGCTTAGATATACTAACAACGAAGAAATAAATTCAGAGTTAAATTTCAAATGCATGTGTATAGAGTAATTCTAGAAGTACAGAGCTATATCAAAGTATTGAACTTCTTTTTGCAGGATAACGTTTACAATATTGACGTGACAGAATAATTAAGAACTGTTGCTCCAAGGGAAACAAAGGGCGTAGTGTATTGGTTAGAGTTCTTGAAAGCATTCGATCCTCCATACTAGGTGTACTATTTTTAATTCTCCTTTTATTATAAACAAGAGCATGGTAACATTATTTGTAATAGCAGTGTATAGTGGCTACATTGTTCTGCATATGGAATTTATAAAAAAAATAAACAAATAAATGAATTGACACACATTCAAAGGGATATTTTCAGGTATAAGATCGTGAATTATGATACTCTAACGATAATTGTGTACTGCTTCAAAGACATTGACAAATATTAATGAAATAACTATTTATATTTGTGGCAATTCAGGACATACTAATTTTACCCCTTTTCCCACTCGAGTTCAATGCAAGGATACCTCCGCAAATATCGAATGAAAAGTTTTCATCATGTGCAATTCTAAATTAAATGTTTTCGCCGAGTCGTACTACCTTCGTTTTCTTTGTTACAAACAAGTATTGCTTGCACATTACATGTAGGAGGAGAGTTGCATCTACATTTCACATTGGTCAGCTCCTTCTACTTATTTTCAGGAGCGAAAGCTTGTAGGGTAGTGTTTACCGTTCAGGGCTGTCAATCTGATGGTCGTAGGTTCAAACCCTTCCGGTGGCAGAAAATTTTCGTAAGTTTTAGACCTATCCCATTGTGTTCATTGTCCACGCCGTGTGAAACGGAATGATTCAGTTTGGAATTAACGATGGGGGGAGGGGAAAAATTAAATTACAAAATCTCCATTTCAACGAACCGAGAAGTGGACAAAAATTGGATAATTCTTATAAATATTCAAATTACATTCATGTTTTTAGTGGTATAATCGCAGGCAAAATCAAAGATCTTACATGGAAGATTTTACCTTGCTCTGAACTAAGCCAAAATGCATTTCGAACCGATCTAATACATTCTCCAATACATTTCAAAATGTTATTGAATGTTTCATGTCGATAATTTGACCAATGCATCAATTCTTGACGCTGAGACGATATTTTCTGCAACTACCTCTTCTCTTCAGTCCCTTCTGTTCTTCTCTTCTCCTTCTCCTCTCCCCTCCTTCTGCTCGATCTGCTTTTATCTCATATCGCCTTCCCTACTTTCATCGCATCTTATCTCCATCCCACTCATCTCCACTCCTCGTATCTCCTCTCCTGTCTTAGATTTCCGACTCCACTGCACTCTTCTCCTCTTCTTTTCGTTCTTCTCTTTTTCTCTCCTTTACTTTACTCTCCACTCCCCTCCTCTCGTCTCCTCTTCTCTCTTCTTTGCTCCATTTTCCTCATCTCTCCTAGAATCTTTTTCCATTCTCCTCACTACATCTCCTCTCCTCGTTTATCCTATCTTTCTTCTCTCCTCTACATTTCCTCTTCTCCTTTCGCTTTCTTTTTCTCCTCTCCTTTGTCACCTTTCGTTTTCTCTCACCTCTTTTCCTTTCTGTAGACTCACTCATCAGCGATGAAATACTAAGAAACCTTTTTATTTTCTTTCAGAAAGAATTTTGTCACTTGCGATATAATAGTGATATTTTTCATAATTTTATACAATATTACTTGTTTTTATTCCTTTCGCATTTTATAAATATCTATTGTGCATGTGGCAACCCTGAAATTGAGCCTAACTCTACACGCAACCCACCAACGCCTTGTGTAAATTGGGTTGCCTAGTTTAAAAAGTCGTTGTCCTAAAACTTTTGAGAGACACTGTACAATGTGCATTTTTGTTCCCGGATAGTAGGAGATATTAGGCAACACAAAATTATGCATTGTAAAACTATGTGGGTGAATTCTACGTATAGCTTGGCTAACTTTATGGATAGATATTTCCAAATTTCTCTTGTCATTTTACACTCACTTAACCCTCCGTAACCCGCGCGACGGCACTGAGTTCCGCCTTTCTTAAAATGTTTAATTATTTTCCTTACCAGTGCAAAGAAGGTCGGGAAAACACTAGGTAACTTATCTTCACTATTTTCCCGAAAACATAGAGGCGTTGGCGCCTTTAATCAGTCGTTCTTTCATTTGCTTTCACGCATCTGAAGTGATCGGTCCCTCTTTGGCGGCACTCGGTACCCCGTGAGGAATGTTTCCTACCTTAAATCACAGCACGCGAGCCATGAATTTGGTGGAAAAAAGAAGCATAAAACGAAGGTACGTTGTTCGGAATGCAAATTATTTGTATGCAGACACCATTGCAGTACACATACGAAATGTCGGAGTTGTCAAAATAACGATATTGAAAAGTGACAACATTCCGTTCCATATATTTGAGTCAGTATGTATTTTCTTACGTATACGTCGTAAGAGTACCAGAAACAAATTGAGATTTGAACATTTTAAAGATATCTTGTAAGTTTCTTCGAGGTGTGTTTTCTACATTTGATTGCTTTTTCTGCGAGTCAGTAAGATTTTGACAAAGAATTTTGAAACAAATAATTCCTTTCTAAGCCCATATAAATTGTACGATTTCAATTCGTTTTGAAAAATGCGTTGAAAAATTTGAAAAAATGTATGCAATATACCGGGTGGTCCATTTATAATGATGGTATGGAATATCGCATGCAGATATAGCAAAGCTTCACAGGCGAAGCTAATTTACAAATAGGAGTTGACTACGTAATATTTTGTAGCCTTCTAAGATGATACGATGAAGAGTTGGTGACAAAATGACTACGCTAACTGGCAATAGTGGTGGTGGTGCAGTGTTAATGGCCCCCCTTCTCCTCTGTATTTTCTAGCATACTGATCTATTGCATGCTAACCAAACCCCCCTTAAGCAATATTGGGAGGCAGGCTCTTGTAACGCCACGGGTCCTCCACACGTATGTATGTATGTAATGTGATTTGTGGGAAGAGGGGGCCAAATTTTGAACTTACGGCTGGAAATGTTTCTATAACATGTTTTTGTTCGAAACAAATTCATAGATATTGTTAATAAAGAAAAATAAATATTAATATTTTGCTATTAATTGTAAATATACTTATTGTATTGTAGCAATTAGTTTTTTTGGTATCGAAAGCGACTGTGTTCTCTCTCTGTTATCGTATTTGAAAATTATTTTTCTGTGGACATCTAAAAACTACAATTTCGTTCTCCCGTGTGCTAACAATAGTGACAGAATGACAGATTGAACAATAGGTAGGCCTTGGACGGCGGAAGTTTACTTCCTGTTTTTTTTTTCAGTAGCTGAATAATAGGTAGGCCTTGGACAGCGAAAGTTACTTCCTGGGGTTTCAGTAGCTGAACAATAGAATTCCTCACTGACGTATACAATTTGTTTGTTCATGTTTCAATACAGACGATGCTATGTAGGCTACAAGGTTACAGCAGTTTTTTTTTTACATCAGCCTTGGAAACTGTTGACCTCACTAAAAACGGATAAAACTAAAAGCTCTAGTGTGAAAAAGTTCTGTTTCATTTTGAACGTCGGTGAAGAACATTTCAGCAGGATTTTCTCTCACCTCTTTTCCTTTCTGTAGACTCACTCATCAGCGATGAAATACTAAGAAACCTTTTTATTTTCTTTCAGAAAGAATTTTGTCACTTGCGATATAATAGTGATATTTTTCATAATTTTATACAATATTACTTGTTTTTATTCCTTTCGCGCATTTTATAAATATCTATTGTGCATGTGGCAACCCTGAAATTGAGCCTAACTCTACACGCAACCCACCAACGCCTTGTGTAAATTGGGTTGCCTAGTTTAAAATGTCGTTGTCCTAAAACTTTTGAGAGACACTGTACAAAGTCAGAAAGGTAAAACAAATGGCAAGGTTCAAAAGAGGGAACATTTCTGGACGTTTACTGAAAATTGGAGCCCGTTCCAAATAATAACATGATTACAGGCAAAAAAATAACGGTTAGGTCATATTGGGTACATATGTACCCAATATCGTCTAGTCATATATTTTCTTCTTTCAAAAATGCAACAGAAATTGTAAAGAAAGTACAGCATTATTATTTTCATAGGTAGATAAGTATATTGATAGACTTACGTTTTATTTACATAACGATATAATGAGATTACGCAAAGAAATAACATCGTTTACAATGCAATAAACTAGAAGTGACGTTAATTGTTTATTAAATAATCATAATATGCAGGACGTGGTCTTTGAGCCTGCATGGTAACATTTCAAGTAATCAACTACGCGGACAATATTTGCTCTAGGCTATGACTTTTGTAGACACAGTGTACCTGGCGAGCACTTTGCGAATTAAGTTTTTTTGCTTTGGGGGAAGGGGATGTCCACTGAGTGACGTATTTTTTATTTAATTTTGGAAAGTACCTTTTTCTTAGACGTTATATAAATTTGTGCTGTACATGTCACCACTCAGTAAACTCAACTACCACTAGAGGCACATAATGGTTTGGATCCCACTTTAAACTGTAGGTCCAGTCCCGATTACCCTCTCTGTGCATAAAGCGAACTTTGTTACGTACCCAAGAGGATCAAGTAAGGTGAATAGTTTGCCAAAGACGAATAGAGATGGCAGCACCAGGCGTGCAAAGTTAAGAATTGGCATAATATATGTGAATAACTTTATAAATAAGAACAAAGCAAATTGGAAAGATGAAAAACAATAGAATATATTATAAGAAGACAAAGAATAAATATGAAAGAAGTAAATTAATATATATATTTTATAAATCAAATCAGTGATCACATGTAAGTTAATATGAAAATTAAGGAAGTCAAAGCACTGATACAAGTTTGTGTCTTTGAACAGATATTGCATCTGTCTGATTGATTTACCATTCCCATAGGGGAAATTTTGTTTACATCAGTGGCGAGCGCGTTCTGATCGACGCCCCACAGCACTTTTTGGTTGCGCGGTTTAACCGTAGCACCTACTTGGATGCGCGTGTAAATCGTTTGCACCAAGTATACACTCTGTTGTACCTAGTTAGTGGTGGCGCGTTCCAATTGCAGCCCCAAGGGAGGATATTAGTATTATTCCCAAAGCTTAGAGGAAACAGTTGGAAAAGTAAAAGGAATTCGTTAAATAGTCAAAACCTAAATAAATTAAAATCCAGAGGGAAGTTCACAGAGAAGATAAGAAGGAAGTCCCGATCCAGACCGTCCATTGAGAAGGAAGTCCCGACCCAGAACGTCCAATAAGAAGTAAGTCCCGATTCAGACCGTCCATTGAGAAGGAAGTTCCGATCCAGGCCGTCCATAAAGAAGGAAGTCCCGACCCAGAACGTCCATTAAGAGGGAAGTCCAGATCGTCCATTGAGAAGGAAGTTCCGACCCAGATCTGCCCATTACGAAGGAAGAAGATTGAGATGAAAATCGACTGTAAACGAGAAAATTATAGAAGAATGTAGCTTATCATGTAAAATTCTTACTCCATGTATCCTGTGTTTAAATAATATATTCGTTTAAACGTCTCCATTGGAAGGCATCCTGTCTGGTTTCGTTGTCTACAAAGAACCCTACCCTGTAGATAAGCTAGCTGAGTTTCAAGATTAAGGTTTATGTACCTTTGCACCAAATGAAGGTAGCATAAATAAATGGCGACCAACTTTTAGGGCTAGAGAATTAGGAACCAGACAGCGAAGAGAGAAAGAATAATTGAAAATGGAGGAAAAGGATAAAGATGGAAATGAGAAGGGAGAAGTTACAATGAAGGAAGACGGAGAAAAAAGGGAAACTTTCATTTGCTGCGGAGAGGAAGGAAACAAGGAAGAAATTATTTTCTGTGTCGCATGCGAGGAAATGAAACATTGGACGTGCGAAGGAATAAGAAAGGAGAAATACATATGAATAAGTAAAAGGGAAGAAGATTATACATGTAAGGAATGCAAGAAGGAAAAGCTAAAAGCAAAGCAGAAGAAGACAGAAGAAATAAACTTGATGGAAATGTTCCAAAAGCTGTCAATGCAGATAAATGAAAATAACAGAGAATTGAAGAAGATTGATGAGAGTAATAGAACAGTAGAAGAAAAGTTAGAAGAAAATAACAAGGAAGTGAAAGAAAGGCTCGATGAAAATAGTAGAAAATTAGAAGCAGTAAGAAATGAAAGCAAGAAAATGTACGAGAAAATAACCGAGACATGTGAAGAAAATAGAAGATCATTGGAAAAGAAAATAGAAGAAACAACACTGCTAATTGAAAGCAAAAGCGTGGATATAAATAGGACGATTGAGGAAGAAGTTTCAAAACTTAGAGAGGAGAACATACACAGAACCAACAGTATGGAAAGAAAAATTGTTGAAAATAAATCGCAAATAGAAGCAGTATCTTCTAGAGTAGATGAAAATGAAAGCAAGATAGAGGAAGCAAAGGTCCTAATGGAAGATAGAAGCTGGAAAACACGCAACAGAATGGAAAAGGAAGTTCTAAAAATGAGAGAAGTAAGTACGCGGGAACTGCAAGAAGTACAAGAAAAAACTAGCAGTATGGAGAAGGACATTGGGGAAAATCAAAATAAAATTAATGCAGCAGATAAGAAGGGAAAGGAATTAGAAAGAAAATTAATTGGGGCAGTGTCAAAGATAGAGAGGACAGAAAATAAAGTAGAAGAAGTGGAAAGAAAGTTATGAAAGCTATTCATCAAAGAAGGAAACATAAATCCTAGGTTTCGAGAAAGTGAAGAAACGAATTTTAAGAAAGAGCTGAGAGAAGAGAGTTCAAGCGATGAATCGACGACGGAGGAAGAAGAGAAGCATAAGAGATATAGAATAGCGGGAGGTCACAAAAAAAGGAAATGGAAGAATAGCGAAAATGGAAGTAATAATGAAAGGCTCTTAGACGTATTGGAAAATGAATTCCCGAGAGACGAGAACTATAGGACCAGGATACCTAGGCCACAAGAATTGCAGCATCTTCCAAAATTCAATGGGAATATATCTGATAAATGTCCCAGAAAGTTTTAAAGAGAACTAACAACAAATGTCAGACTTATGAGGATCCCCGAAGGAATAATTTTGAACGTCATAGAGACATGTTTTGAACAGTCGGCAGCAGGATGGTATCAACTAAATGAGCACAAATTTAGAAATTTTAAGGAGTTCAGCCGAAAATTCCTGAACTACTACTGCAGTGAAGACATAAAGAAAAGGCAGCTAGAAGCATTAAAAAGAAGATATGTAGATTGGTCAAAAGTCGCCAGCCTGGAAGAACATACATGGGAGACTCTAAGAAGCTCAAAAACCTAAAGGAAGGATGCAGTGAAGAGGAGCTGGCTAAACAAGTTGTCCAAACATTGCCATTAAGAATACAGAGAGCTATAGCAGCGGTTAAGATAAAAGCAGTTGATGATTTGATTGAATATCTAAGAACCGAAGATGTGCTAACAAAAACTCAGAATTCCTGGAACGATAAGGAAGGATGATTCTATGGAAAAAGGCAACATTCAGAAGAAGAAGGGCGCTCAAAACCAAAGTTCCGGAGACAGGAATTTGATGTAAGAAGAATAGAAGTTAGAAAGCAGAGACCAAGTGCAGAAAGAAGAGACGTAGGAAGAAACAATGGAAAATATGAAAGAATCATAGACTCTGTGGAAGAAAGAGATAGAAACGATGATAGATATCGAGGAAATTGGAGAAACTTGAGAGGCCGAAATAATTTCCGAGGATATGGAAGAGGAGGAAATCAGCGATGGAGGAACATATATGAACAGAACGAAAGAGAATACCGAGTAAGTGTGCCCAATGAAAAAATGGAAAGAAGAAATGCACTTCAGGATGTAGAAAGAGACGAAGCCATAGAATTAGCCAGAAATTATTGTAATGACGGAAGAAGATTCCAGGAGGGAATTACAGCAGATGAAGATTCAAGGAATGCAGAAGAGAATAGAGGGTCAAACATGTAATGCTCTTGCAGCATCTCCCAGGTGTGAGAGCAAAAACAGAGATAAATGTAAGGCAGGGAGAAATTGTAAATAGAAATGTACATAGTGAAAGAGAAAGTCTTGAATTATGAATTATGTTTAATAGAAGAGCCGAATTTCAATGACCTGAAGCCAGGGAGAACTTTTTATGGAAAGGCAAAATTTATAGAATTAGAAGTAAAGTGCCTAATAGATTGTGGTAGTGTGGTAGAAGTAATGAGTTATGATTGTTGGAAAAGGATAAAAGGAAAATATCCACAAGTTCGTCAAGATGCATCAGAAAGGGATAAAATAAGATTGGTCATGGCAGCAGGGAAAGAAGAACATAAAATACAAGGAACCGTCGGCGTAATGATGAACCTTCAAGGGTTAAATTTTCCTGTCAGATTCCTCGTAGTAAAAGGTCTAAGACGTGATATGATATTAGGAATACCATTTTTGGAAAAATATGATGGTCATATCTATATCAAAGATAGAAGATTGAATCTAGAGTCATTGGAAGAAGAAAGACTAGATGTTCCTATGGAAGCTGTAAACAACGAAATGGAGAGAAAAGAATGCATTGGCAACCTCAATTTAATGTACGGACAGATGAAGGCAGTACCAAATGATATATGCAAAGAAATTGAAAGTGAAATGAATAAAGAAAATGATGAATACACTGCATCTGTTGAAGAGATAAAGAATAAGGTTGATGAGTGCAAAGATATCTCCAAAGAAGAGAGGAAGCAATTACAAGAAGTTTTGTTAGAGCATAGGAATTTGTTTAGCCAAAAGCCAGGACTCACCAGAGGGTATTCCTACGAAATAGAAGTAGATACAGAAAGACCTATAGTATCTAAACAGTATCCGATACCTTTTGCGAAAAGAAAAGCTGTAGAAGAAGAACTTCAGAAATGGTTAAGATGGGAAATTATAGAAGATTCAAATAGCATACATGTAAGCCCGATGCATGTAGTTGACAAACCCAATGGAGGAGTTAGACCAGTCTTAGATCTGAGAGAACTAAGCAAACACGTATTACTTCCAAGAAACCAGGTGGATAGAATAGATGAGATGCTACACTTATTTGCAGGAAGCAGATACTTTACTTCTTTTGATTTGACACTGGGATACTTTCAAATTGAGATCGAGAAGAAGTCAAGAAAGTATACAGCATTCAGATATGGCTCAAGATTGTTTCAATTCAGAAGATTGCCATATGGTTTAAATTCATCTGTTTCGGCATTTATGACTGCGTTGAACAAGATATTTGGGATAGAAACTAAGCATTGGTTAGCCATATATGTAGATGACATGTACATTCACAGTAAAGACTGGGATTCCCATATAAGAAGAATAGATTGGGTATTGAGCAAATTAGGAAAAGCAGGATCAACCGTCAAACTGGAGAAATGCTCTTTTGTCAGAAAGGAAGTTAAGTTTTTAGGCCATGTTATATCCGGTGGAGAAATTAAGCTATGTACAGATAAGGATGAAGCGATAAGACTTTTCCCTAAGCCAATTACAAAGAAACAATTACAGAGATTTCTTGGAATGTGTAGTTGGAGAAGCAAGTTCATTAGAGATTTTGCACAAAAGGCAAGACCATTGTATGAGCTATTAAAGAAAACTAACAAGTGGAATTGGGGAGAAGAAGAAGATAAAGCTTTCGGTGTACTGAAAATCGATCTCATATCATCGCCTGCCATAAGCCAACCGAATTTCGAGAAAACATTTTGCTTGGGAACCGATGCATCTAATATAGGACTAGGGGCGTATCTATTCCAGAAGGACGGGAATGGAAAAGACCAAGTCATCCAGAATGCCAGCCGTTCTCTTAAGACATTTGAAAAATCCTATACTATAAGTGAACTCGAATGCCTAGCCATCCTATTTGGAATACAAAAGTTCTCACCATACCTCAAAGGAAGGAGATTTAAGGTATTCAGCGATCACAAAAGCTTGGTCTGGCTAAATTCGGCAAAGCAGTGGAATCCTAGACTTACCAGATGGGCCCTGTTAATACAAGAATATAGCTTTGAAGTGATTGATATAAAGGGCAGGGATAATCAAATTGCCGATGCATTAAGCAGAGCTCCAATAAGACCCCAACAAGAACCAGAAGAGATAATCAAATTGTCCATAAATGCGATTGTGGAGGAAGAAATGAAGAATGTAGTAAAAGAAGAATGGATAAAAGAGATGAAAGAAGATGAAGGACTTAGTACTATATTTAAAATATTGGAAGGAGAAACCATTGTTGGAGAAAGAAAGATGAGAAAAGCCAGAATCAAAGGGAATTACAGAATTATAGAAGGCATGATTTTTAAAGTGAACATTGAAAATCCACACCAAGTAAGGTTATGTGCACCCAAAACAATGATCTATAAGATCTTAACAACAGTACATGAAGAGTCAGGACATTTTGGGACAGACAAAACTTTGAGGATGGCACGTCGTTTTTATTTTTGGAAGACTCTGAAAAATGATGTTGTGGACCATGTTAGAAACTGCGTTGTATGCATACAGACTAAGCCATCTAAATGGAAATTAAAAAAGGAAGAACTACGTGTTATAGCTCCAAGGCCATTGGATTTAATATCCATAGACTTAATTGTTCCACTGCCGAGATCAAAAGGATTCCAATACATCCTTACATGCGTGGACATAAGTAGTAAATTTGTAATGTGTTACAACATAAGAAAAGCAACATCAAGAGAGATAGTTAAATGTTTCGAAGACGGTTTCACTAAACACTATGGAATTCCTAGAAAGGTGTTAACAGATAATGGTACACAGTTTGTATAGGAGTATTTCATGGACTATATGCAATTCAAAGGAGTCAAAGTAATAAATGTAACGCGATACCACCCCAGCTCGAATCCCATAGAACGATACAATGGAGAAATAGTCAGACTGTTAAGAACATACTGCCACGATAACCATACACGATGGTCAACTGTTGTTAATAAAATAACTAAATTGTTAAATAACGCATTATCAGAAGAAACAGGAAGAAGCCCTGCTGAATTATTTCTCGGATACACGGAGGAACCATATGTGTTTGAAGAATTGGAGCGGCCAGATATGATGGAGCAAAAGAGCGAAATGAAGAAAGTGCTATCAGAGCTGTATAAAAAGAGAAATAGAAGAAAAACAAAGGACGAGAAGAAGGTTAAGAAAATAGATATCAATAAAGGAGATTTGGTGTTTTGTAAAACACATCCGGTGAGCAAACCTTCAGAGAAAGCTATCAAAAAGCTATTTTTCATATATGAAGGCCCATATGAAGTGATAAGTACTTTTAGAAATACAGTTCTTCTAAAGCACATTAAAACAGATGTAGAAAGGAGAGAGAATTTAGACAACATTAGAAGATATAATTGCACAGAAGAGAAGAAAGAAAGCGTCAAGAAGAAATAATAGAATTGTACATATATAATTTGAAAAAAAATGTATCTGCACATATATATATATATATATATATATATATATTACGACAATTTTTTTTTATGGCCAACGGGGGGAATATTGTGTTACGTACCCAAGAGGATCAAGTAAGGTGAATAGTTTGCCAAAGACGAATAGAGATGGCAGCACCAGGCGTGCAAAGTTAAGAATTGGCATAATATATGTGAATAACTTTATAAATAAGAACAAAGCAAATTGGAAAGATGAAAAATAATAGAATATATTATAAGGAGACAAAGAATAAATATGAAAGAAGTAAATTAATATATAAATTATATAAATCAAATCAGTGATCACATGTAAGTTAATATGAAAATTAAGGAAGTCAAAGCACTGATACAAGTTTGTGTCTTTGAACAGATATTGCATCTGTCTGATTGATTTACCATTCCCATAGGGGAAATTTTGTTTACATCAGTGGCGAGCGCGTTCTGATCGACGCCCCACAGCACTTTTTGGTTGCGCGGTTTAATCGTTTGCACCAAGTATACACTCTGTTGTACCTAGTTAGTGGTGGCGCGTTCCAATTGCAGCCCCAAAGGAGGATATTAGTATTATTCCCAAAGCTTAGAGGAAACAGTTGGAAAAGTATAAAGGAATTCGTTAAATAGTCAAAATCTAAATAAATTAAAATCCAGAGGGAAGTTCACAGAGAAGATAAGAAGGAAGTCCCGATCCAGACCGTCCATTGAGAAGGAAGTCCCGACCCAGAACGTCCAATAAGAAGTAAGTCCCGATTCAGACCGTCCATTGAGAAGGAAGTTCCGATCCAGGCCGTCCATAAAGAAGGAAGTCCCGACCCAGAACGTCCATTAAGAGGGAAGTCCAGATCGTCCATTGAGAAGGAAGTTCCGACCCAGATCTGCCCATTACGAAGGAAGAAGATTGAGATGAAAATCGACTGTAAACGAGAAAATTATAGAAGAATGTAGCTTATCATGTAAAATTCTTACTCCATGTATCCTGTGTTTAAATAATATATTCGTTTAAACGTCTCCATTGGAAGGCATCCTGTCTGGTTTCGTTGTCTACAAAGAACCCTACCCTGTAGATAAGCTAGCTGAGTTTCAAGATTAAGGTTTATGTACCTTTGCACCAAATGAAGGTAGCAACTTACGGACTCAAAATATATTAACTATTGTTTTTTGGTTTTAAGTACCTTTTTACAGTGGTTCTGCCGTGGATCATTAAATCTCACAACATTTACACGTAATTTAGAAACACACAGTAAATTTACATTCCGAAAAAAAAAAATCACGCACAAAAATAGTTCCACGCTTTTATTGCCAAGTTCAAATTTAACGCCCATCTAACCACCTCCAAGTTTCTTGTGAACACTTTAATACATGTAAAATATCAGCATTATGGTATGAAAAGAGGCTCGGTGAGGTTGATCACTTGCAGAATGGCTCCCTTTAATCCTCAAGGCTGCATACTTTTCGGCAGGGAAATCTTTGATGACTGGACCATTAATGGACACGAATGTGTTTTCAATTGTGTTCGTTACATAGTTAAGAAATTATGTACTTTGTATATGCTTTGAATTCCATTTTCTTTGACGGGGATAAAAACATCCCTTGGCAGGGATAAAATAATTTTATTTGCTGGGGGATACATTCTTTTGTTGAGGGGAATATCCGCGGCCCCCTGTTAATTCGCACACTGCTGGTAAGTAAAGCTTAATAATCATCGCTGCCGCAGATGCATTTGTGATTCATTGTCTGACAATTTTTGAAGTATATAATTCACAATTGTTACGAGGGCTGATGAACAAAGAGTGAGACTATTTTATTATTATTATTATTATTATTTATATATTTTTTACACACACACTCACAGCATCCTGTATCGTAACATTTTTGTAATGTGCAGGACAATATAGAGGGTGGTATAACATGAGGATAACAATATATTTACTATCGGGGTTAAGGAGACGGTTCGAAGACGTCGCTGTCTGTAACCAATGAAGGATATGGAAGTGCCTGGGTGATTGGCAGGTCTCGTGTCTGTAATATTTGGCTTCAAGAGAAAATGGGCAACTCGACATCAAGTAATGTGGAACCAAAACATGACCTTGATTCTGATGCCTTCCCCTTGGAAACTTTTCTGAGAGTAGCGATGGTAGTTGCCTAACCACGTATACCTTTAGCCATGTGTAATTATTTTAATTTATCGCTTTTAAATGGTTACGACGACTAAAGGATGCTTAATATCAACCACATTATTTTCGGTTTCATTCATGCATGGGCTCATATGAATCTTCTTGTATGGAAGCAATAAGAATAAAGAGAACAATCCTTACCGCAAACAGTTTGTCCAAGATAAAGGAACGTCCTCCTAATGAAGTATGTTTCCGGATCTTCTGTCATATAAATTAAGGTATTAATCCTGGACAGGCATCGAAGTGCGACGAAGTTGTAGGCTGAAACAATGACTACTGAAATTCACGTGAGGCATATGACGTGGCAAAGGAAGGGAGAAAGGTTTAGTTCTTACACTGAAAGAAAAACAACAACACCTAATAAGCACAATAATGCCAATACTGCCGATTAAAATAAAAACAATAACAACTTAGTTTATTATTTTTAAATTCAAGTTTGCTTAAATAGTACTTTCCTTTTCCCAAAAATTTAAAAATATATCAATGCTTGTGATTGTCCCCTACTCGGTAATTGCAAGCTAGCGACACCTATGAGTTCCATCTGAATTTTTATTATTAAAATTATAAATATCTAAATATATTCATGAGACTGCGAAGAAAATTACGTTACTATTTTCTTAAAGTATTTTTTTCTAAAATTTACTTTCAGATGTACAAATTAAAATTCGGCATTAAATTAGTAGGCATTAATAATTTACACAAGAAATTGTGTCCAGCCTATGGACCATCTAGAAAACAGTACACAAAAGTTTGAGGCCTCTTTTGAAAATTACAGTATTTCTCCAGTTTTGTTGTTTTATTATTCTATTAGAAAATTAGTGCAAAATGCTTACTAAACAAATGCCTCCCCGATGGCGCAGTGGTAGAGTCGTTGCCTTGTAATCAAGGGGTCCGGGTTCGGTACCCGGTGGAGGCTCATAGTTGTTCGGACTCCACTTTAAACTGTAGGTCCAGTCCCGATTAGCCTTACTGTGCATAAAGTGGACTTAAAACACCAACTCAATCAATCAATCAATCAAATAATTTTCTTCGTAGACACGGCCGTGGTCACAATATTAAGATATCGGATGATAAAATGCATATATATATTTAAAAGCTTTATTAAAAAGAAAAATTCTACTGTTTACAGGAAAGTAATAGGACTGATTTTTTTTCGCCGCGACTGTACTTCGGAGCGCGCGCGCACTAACTGTATTCGGTAGAGGGGGTTCCTACCTAACCTACAAGCGGCTAGTCAGTTGTCTCCGAGCACCCGGAGAGTCAGGACCGGCTTTTTCGCGCGACGTGTTTCTGTGAGTGGTGCAAGCCGAAAATGCAGCGTTCGTTAGAGCAGAGGTACGCGATTAAATTCTGTGTGAAACTCGGTAAATCTGCGACAGAGACGTTTGATATGATCAAGCAGGCTTACCCAGATGATACTTTAGCAAGAAGTGGTGTGTTTCGGTGGCACAAGGCCTTTTCGGAGGGCCGGGAAGAGGTCGCCGATGAAGACCGTGCTGGAAGACCGTCGACTGAGTATTCGCTTAATTGCCCAGATGTTAAATTTACCTAAATCTGTGGTTCATGACATTGTGACGGAGCATTTGAACATGCGCAAGGTGTGCGCGAAGATGGTCCCAAAAGTGCTTACTGACGACCAGAAGTTGCGGCGAGTGGAAGTGTGCCAAGAAAATTTGAACATGTGTGAAAATGTGAACATGTGGCCCCCCCGGACTTCTTTTTGTTTCCTCGCCTGAAAAGGCCGATGAAAGGCAAGCATTTTGAGACGACAGAGGGGATCCAAGCATCTTGCACCGCGGCTCTAAAGGCTATTCCGGAGAATGCCTTCCGTGACGCCTTCAATGATTGGAAATCGCGCTGGCAGCGCTGTATCGACGCAGAAGGAGACTACTTTGAAAGTTTTTAAAGAATTGTAACGATTGGCTCAATAATTTTTTTTAAATCGACTCAGTCCTATTACTTTCCGGACAAACCCTGTATAAATGTATTTACCTGCTCTTATCAAACACACACGCATATTTAGCAGTAAACCTTAAATAATTGCCTTCAAACTTACCTGGGACTTTTCAGTTCTTAATGGTATCAGCACCATGAAGTGATGATATATCTGCTCGAAGAAAAATTGTCCTTGTGGAATGTATAGAGCAAGGCCACTGAATTGGTTCATGCTCCGTCCTCACACGCAATCCACTAGTTAGTTGCGCCACAGGAAGAAATAGACAACGGAAAAATCCGATCAATATTATAAGCAAATAGTAACAACAATAATAATACTCTCTGAGACAAGTTAGTCTTAGCTATGAGTATGAACACTTTTAAAATTCCCAACAGGAGAATTGAAAGCATGCAGCTTTACAGGGTACAAATTAGGTAGCCGGACAATTGAGATGGTGAACAATTGCGACGACGGACAATTGCGGTGAACACAGAAGTGAAAGGGCGGGTGGACAATTGTGATGATATTTTAAGTCTTCTATCAAATTGAAGGGTGACTTAACACCCTTACAATACCTCTTACAAGAGAATTGTGTGAAATATTGATATTTTCGGCTGCGAATTTGGTTCAACCAAGTTTTTGAACACGGGCTAGAGCCAACAGACACCCTTTGAAGTGACTCGTTTCCTCATATGTGCGAATAAACTTGGCCTTCTAGATTAAGTTCCATCCGCATGTACTTGATGTTGGTGTCTTCTGCTTGGCTCTTGAGGCAGGCCAGAACGACATGAAGTTTTGGATGCCACCTATTTATATTGTCGTTCCAACTTTCTACAGCATTAGTAGTTCTGTGGCGCCTTTGGTTAGGTTAGGTTCTGATCGTCAAAATTGTCTTACCATTAATTTGTAAAATGGCCTTCACCGTCAAAATCATCACAATTGTCCGTGATTTTGGCTTCATCGCAATTGTCCTAGATTCACAAATTAACCAGATTTTGATGGGAATTTCCCCACTAGACTACACGTGTCCCGGGCACCAAAAATAAATTTTAACTTCTTTTCTGTGTAACAATATAATTTTCATATGATACCTTAATATTTTCATTACATTTTAAAATGTAATCATTTTCATGATAAAAGCATTATCTTGTTATTTTGCAATGTCAAGAATGCGCGTTTAGCTCTAAGACTTACAGTATGTACACTTCTTCAAAAGTTACATGACCGCTCTGAAATAGTTTCATGTTCAGAAATATTTTATGAAATGTAGATGGCAGAAGCAGGCCGAGGTGAACAAAGTAACAGTATGTAAAGCCTCATCACATTGCAAGCACCTATTATTTTCACTAAAGTGATAGAAGACTTGCTGTTTCCGCCCGAAATGCCCAGTATCTTTATCTCTTCTAGCTGAAAGCTTAGTGAAAAATTTCTTCTGTTCCCTGCATATAGTAATGTATGTTGACATAACAATTGAAGCAATCTACCTCCTAAAATAGCTACACATGTTTCTTTCCTTTGCACATCTTAGAGCTCTTCCTACTTGCTATTGGACCATCGATGAATTCCATACTCGTCATTAGTATCTGCTATTCAGTTGAGGGCATTCACTTTACTACAATCCTTTTTAATGAGTTGCTGTTTACAGAACCGTCTCCGCATATAGTTCTGGTTGATTTGAGATATTTTGGACGGTTCATTGTTTTACCAATTGAAAATATTTTCTTGAAAGATTGCATGGGTTCTGGAGATCATCAAAAAAACAATTTATTTCGAAACAGCTTCTATTTTGTAGACATGATTCTTGCTTTAGTCTCCAAGGCGGAATACGGATTGTTCAAAAATGATGCCACACTTATATACCTATAGATACGATGCAGTATTTCCAAGCCTTATAATATCCATTCCCTGGTGGTATATGAAGATAT
Source organism: Lepisma saccharinum (assembly GCF_977018435.1). Taxonomy (NCBI): domain Eukaryota; kingdom Metazoa; phylum Arthropoda; class Insecta; order Zygentoma; family Lepismatidae; genus Lepisma; species Lepisma saccharinum. The sequence continues at coordinate 27,860,073 of NC_139235.1, forward strand.
ACTCTCTCTGATTTCTTGAGACATTGAGTTGAATACCCCCGTATCGTTCTTTTCCACACGAATTTTTGTTACTGGTGAATTTTCACCCTCTAAACTTATTCATGTCATTTTGCGGCATTCAGATATATAGCAAACTGTTTTAAAATATGAAATGTTATCCCAGTCAGTTAATCATGATGACAATTTCCATGACTCTGTTGTCAAACAATGAGCGATTTGAATGTTTCCTTTTATTGTTGATGTCCATCATGGCCATTTCATGCCTACTGTTGACTTCCACTATAGGCTCAAGAGTTACATCCCCTAAATGCAGGTTTGGTGCACTTCTATATACAGGGTTATTCAAGAAGATTGTCCGAGTATCAATATTTTTTTTCTGGGCAGGCCATGAAAGATACGGCATATGTAACTGCACCAATTGATGGAGACACTCTCAAAGATTTATTTCGTAAAAGGCAATATTTTTTGTGATTTTTAATAACACTGTATTTTCATGTAAAAGATGTTGCAATATAACAGGATGCATAAGAAATCTCGCTTGCAATCACATGCACTCGAATAAACCCTCTGCTGCCATCTAACGGTACGGTCAAGAATTACTTGCACCTCAGAAGCAGCTTTACATTAGGGATCGTCCGAGATATCTCGTGCCCCCGTATCTACCACCTCCTTTAATTTGGGACGTAAATGTTCCAAATCGGGTGGGTTATGGTGGGCTCTAGCCCCCTAAAATAGTTTCATCCTACCATCTTGAACACCTAAAGAGCCCAATGAGAAATGCCGAGAATCATTTGTAGTGTAGCAAGAATCGCTTACGTCGTCGCCTTGCAATCATGTAGTCCCGGATGCGATTTAAACTCTAGGTCCAGGCTTGATTTGCCTTTTGTGCGTGAAGTGGACTTAGAAAGAAACTCAGAGGACCACACACATAAACATGACTAATGATTTGGTGTGGGTTTTTGTTATTCCTTGTCACTTTTGACTAATCGCGAGGATGAGGATGAGTGATGATATACAATGAACAGCCATGCCTAGCCCGGAATCGTAGAACGGAGGGCTAACCACTAAACACGGAGATCGGAAAAGAGGACTGATGATTGATTTGTTGTTGTTTTAAGTCCACTTTATGCACAGTAAGGCTAATCGGGACTGGACCTACAGTTTAAAGTGGGATCCGAACCACTTGTACCTCCGCCGGGTATCGAACCCGGGACCCCTTGATTACAAGGCGACGACGCTGCCACTGCGCCATCGGAGAGGCCCGGGGGAGAGGACTAATGGATTCCCTTTTAAACTATACGTTCACTCCCGATTAGTCTATCTGTGCATAAAGTGGACTCAAAGCAAACTTTCACTTTGACAAAAAGCACTAAAAGCGAGAGAGAGGAACATGCAGATAGAGAGAGAGGAGGAGAAATGAAAAGGCGTCCAATGAGAAGAAAGACACAAAGGAACAGAGGAACAATAGAGGTAAGCAGTTGAAGAAATGTAGAAACAAAAGAGAGATAAGGAAAGAAATAGAATACAAGGAGCCATAACAACAGAAATTGTGTCGTCCACCCTTTAGCCAATTTCGACAACACTACTTGCTCCAAATTTAAATTGTATCTCATTGGGTAATACATTTTTATTTTCATGCAGCCAAGACCAAAGTAATTTCACTGTAAAATTATGGTTACTTTTTTTTTTACAGTGCACTGAACTGGATGGTGTAACTAAGCCTGCCGTTAAAATGTAATAATCTGCTTGTTATTTTGCCAAAGTGGGAGGCAGTCAGGACAAAAGTGATACACCTTATAATTGCAGTGGCTCGACTGTAAAAAATCTAACGACGCTATAAACACAGGACAATCAATACCACATTTCCCCTTACTTAAATAATTATACACTTCATTCGGATCCCCTCCCGCGATAATAATGAAATACAAGTTTTACAACACCTCTAAAATACATCTTATTTATATATTTTTTTTGTCATGTTTGGTGTAGTAGTTGAATGCATCGTTTCAAAGTTTTTCTTGTTTACTGTGAAAAAAGTATAGAATGAACCAACCGTGAACCAACAATAATTTCTTATCTGTCTGTGTTTCCGGCGGTGCTTGGGTCTAATTCACACTATTTGGTCAAGGTAGTTCCGTTAATTAACGATTAACATTTTTCGATTTCGCTTTGTGTTTGTTCATTGTTGTAAGATAAGTCAATTTTCTGCACCGTATTCGAAGATTTATTTTGTAAGTTTTTTATTCAAATTTATCATGTCTTAAGTCCAGTCATAGCTGATAGGTCGCTTTTTACTCATGACTGCTTTTGATTTTTCAATCCATTCTTTTGCATTTGTATTTGTCTTATTAAGCGTCGATTTTCAGTCACTTTTGGATGAAATTGGTGAATTTGTACTCGCAAGGGACACTCATAATTACCCGGGCACTTCGGTGGCAGGATCGAAAGTCGACCACGTAATGTGCTCGGCTGACGAGCCGGCTGAATCCATTTTAATAGTTATTTACAATTTTCCATTGGAGGTCAATTAGCAGATGAAGAAGTGGGGCCGAAGTCCCCTTGGCACTTCTGCTTCAGTTTTGACAGAATTACCAAACGTTTAAGGAAACACAGATCTATTCTACGTTACATGTTTTTCCCTTTATTCAGTTAAATTAGAATTCATTTTTATTACAATAACGAAGTTCACCTGTGGCCGAAAAGTGCTACAATGTTTGATAATTGTTATTGTTGAAATATTGTTATAACTCCTGCAATATAATACAATGTCAAATGCCTTATAAGCATGACAGTAGTGCGAAAGCAGATAGTATCAAACCAAACCAAACCAAGACAGGAAGAAAGAAGCCACGAATAGCAAAACTTGACGGCAGGGCCACAAATGTTGCTGTAATTTCAACAAAGATGCAAAACCGACATGATTAGTCCTGTCCCGCCAGTGAAGAAGTGTTATTTGGAATCCTGTGAAGAAGGTTTGAACAGTCCAAGCCATATTGGAAAGACTAATGTATTTCCACCATGAATCCAGGCTACCTGTGGTCGGGCATTGTCGTGGTGGAATATAGCGGCAGTAGTGCATGACTTCTGCTTCTAAAACTTTCCAGATGCTGTAGAGAGGACCCTAGATAAGTACCAGCCATGATCTTGAGTTATACCTAGTGTCACACTGCATCATCACACCTGCCGTGGAGGAGCAGTCCATTCTCTGAGATGCGTATTCGACCATCACTGTAGTCTAAGATAAAGCAAGACTCGTCCGAAAACACGAAATTTTGTCCATGAACACGACATTGTGTGTGCTCAGGAGTCCATTGTTGCCTCAAGCGTCGACGGATGAGGGTCACGTAACTCAGCTCCAAAGGAATTCGTGCAGCATTGTGAATCAGACCCCGTCCAATCGTGGAAGCAGATTGTCACACCTGTGCCTTCATGGATGGCAAGGTGCGATAAGCACGGGACACTTTACCTTTCTTACCAGTATGTGGCGTGATACTGTGGCTAACTGTCCGAATACCATGTTTACCTATTTGAGGGTTCACTTCAATACATCTACGTAGTTCAGATATTCAGATTGAAGAAGAGTATTTATGCTGCAAGTGACAGTGTTTACCTCAGTATCCACCAGTTCTGAAATCCTACAGAAATCACATGGAAATACTAAGCAAGTACAAACAGATTCCTTCGAGCTGGAATGTATAAGTGCTTGATAAGCGAGAGCAGCAACACTGTTTACTAACGATAAGTGTCGTGCATCGGCTATTAGTATGACGCTCCAAATTGTCCTAAATATTTTACTTTCCCACCTACTGCATTCAGAACTCAACATGCACATGTTACCTGAATGACTTTATGTATCTGACACACACAGTTAATAGGTCGAATGAATGGAATGAATGACGTAGAATCAAGTGCAAAAGCATAAGAGTATCTACTCCACAAAGAACCAAAAAGAAAACTGAGGAAAGCAAAGAAGCATCCTTCATAGCAATGACCCAAAACCTTACAAGTCATCCCATTGTATAATTCACGCAAATATGATCCCTCTCCTTAGAAACTATAAATAGTAGCATAAGTGGAGCAAAAAGTGGGGCACAAATCAGGGAAACGCCGTGAAGTAATTGGTTAGCGCACCGAATTTGTAGTAAAATCACAGGTTGGCCATAGTCTCGATGACCACCACACAAAAAAGAAATTTGTTGTCGAAATGTTGTGTTAAATAAGTATATTTAAAAACACTATGAAATGGATAATGTACAATTAACATCCCATGCTAATGGATCCGTAGAGGAGAGAAACATAGCTGACCATTCATTTATTCAGCGGAGTTTTGTGAAAGTCCAAAGAATTCCATTCTTGAGAGATTTCTTTCAAGGCTTTGCTTAATGCTTGAGAATTTTAAGCCAAAAATCGTCCTCAGAAGATAAGAACAACATTCCTTTTGAGGAATAAGAAATTGTCGAAATTCCCTGCCTATTTGAGCTCACTGAGAGAGAGAGATGGTTCGAGAAATCATTCAGAGAGAATTTGAACACGCCAGAAGCCTAGGTAAATAGTGCATCCTACTACAATATCGTCAGGTGAAGATGAAGAAGGCATTTCCAAGGTGAACTTCATTCTGACACCAAAGACTATGTTAGTGAACACAATTACAAGATTACAAGAGTTTGGATTGTAGGACCACCCACCACAACATAGTTTGGCCCTTCACTGTATGTGAAATTGTGGTTGCTATAAGAACATCACTCACATGTAGACACTCATAGTAAAGCACAAAAACGATGAAGAAAGAGGACATATATCCAAATGATGGAAACTCTATTAAAAAGCGATATCTTGAAGGCATAGTTTGTTAATTATTGAATAGTAGGCTATAATTGTGTGATTTTTATTGATACAAATACGAGTAAGTGGATAAATTCTTTAAAAAAACATGGGCTGTTCAAAATTAGAGTTTCGGTACATCTCTTGTAGAAGAAGGTCTGCTGAAAATAAATATATAAAATAATAATAAATTATCCTTGTATGTAGTATTATATTTACAATAATACAGCGTGCTTCAAAATGGTTTGAACGATAAGAAACTGTTCCAGGAGCGATAAAACTTTATCAACAATTAAAGTTCTATGTAAATACTTTCAACAATATCCTCGAGTTTTGTTTGCAACGGTATAGTAGTTCCAAATTTCTCCACTAGGTTGCAGAGTGGTAAGTTCCAAGATGGCTTCCTGTGGTGCCGAGAAAGCTTTTTACGTCCTACGGTTTCACAGTTTCACGTTTGTCGGTCTGTTGTTAGTGTTCAGCATGAGTTTCGTACGAAATTTCGTAAAGAACCACCATCCAAGAACTCCATACGTAAGAGGTATGATAAATTCAAGACAACGGGATGCATTTGGAAAGGAAAATCGTCCAGTAGACCATTCACGTCTCAGTCAGATGTGGAGCAGTTCGAGCTAGTTTTCAACGCAGCCCCCAAAAGTCTACAAGGAAAGTGAGTCAAGAGCTAACAATGCCTCGAGCAACTGTTTGGCGCGTATTGTGTATGCATTTAAAGATGTATCCTTATCGAGTGCAGTTGTTACAACATTTAATACCTAATGATCACACGTCCCGCAAAAATTTTTATGAGTCAGTTCTAGAGTTATGCAATGGTGGTGATGATTTTATTGACAAACTTTGTTTCAGTGATGAGGCTACGTTCCATGTGACAGGAAGAGTGAACAAGCAAAATGTTCGCATCTGGAGGACTGAGAATCCTCGTCAAAATGCTGAAGTTGTACGTGATTCACCGAAGACTAATGTGTTTTGCGCCATTTCATCTACCGTACTTCTTTCACGAAGAAACTGTGATTGTACAAACATTCCTACACATGCTTACTACAAATTACCTTAATAACACACTGTCAGACCGCTGGATTGGACGATCTACTCAAAATGATCAACAGTTACTATGTTGGCCATCAAGATCTCCGGATTTAACCCCTTGTGATTTTTTTCTGTGGGGACATCTAAAGGACATTGTGTACAAACCTCCTCTACCTGCAGATGTAAATGAACTGAAAAAGGACATTACTGCTGCAGTGCAAACTGTTGATGCAGACATGTTGAAATGGGTCTGGGCGGAATTGGATTACCGAATTGATGTATACAGGGTAACAAAGGGGGCTCACATAGAACATTTGTGAGATACTGTATTTAAAATTTTATCAAAAAGCTTGGACAGTTTTAGGAATTACATGTAAAATTTAAAGCAATTTGGACGAAAAATAAAAAAAATATATAAGGAGTTGAAATCGTTCACATCATTTTGAAGCGGCCCGTATTATATTTACAGTACCACCAATTATACTCTGTTCCAGCTATCACTAGAGCAAGGCCGCTCATACCGTCACAGAAGAGGAGGAAATCGAGTGTTTATTGGTGGAGCCGTCTCGCGTCACTACTTGCGGAGAGACTTGTTTTCGTTCGTCTGCTCCAGAAATATCTGGGACAGGGTATAGTGTAATGTTATAGATTGCGTTTTCTACTCTTCACACAAATGAGATGTACGAAATATCGATTTTTCTATCATCATACAGTAGACTCAAAGGACGAACATGAAAATGAGAATCTCTTAACATTCACAGAATTATTCATTTCTCAAGCACGGGTCGAATATTTTACACATCTTCATCTAAATATATTCGAGTATATAAAAACATAAAATATGTGTATGGCTTCTACATTAGTCTTCAGCAACTCTCTTATATCAAGAGTTTACAAAAGTCATATTACATTCTCTTTCACTAACATGTTACCATACTATATCTACTCATTAGCAATAGTAAAGTAGACGCATCACACTATTACGGAAAATAGTAAGCCCACACAGCTACAATCAGAAAATACAAAATTATTCCTCAATTGTATAGTAACACATTGTGCAGTTATGTTGATATAAGTAATATGAAATTATTTGAACACAAGTACAAAATATATCACACGTTCATTTAGAATATATTTCAGCACCACTCGAGAAATTTTTTGCAGATATCTTATGAGTATACTGAGAATTTATTTACTCAAAAAACTAGCAAAATGTACACATACATGATAGTATGCCATACAAGCCTCATACACTAAAATATACAAAAAAAAAAAAAAAGGAAATGAACGTGAAAAGTAACTACACAAACAATTTTGTACCTATCTTATAGAACACAAGGAAAAAGTAAAACTAGTACACGAGTTATCAATTTTAATAATAACATTACATCAAGCCTATTTAAAATATCTGTTGCACTATTCATATAGTCTGAGCTTCAGTCATTATATAGCTTAGTCGAAACGTTTAAGTGCATCATGGAAAAAGATGCAGGAACGTGCATTAGAAACTCTTCAAATCAAGCTTTAAAGTGCATCTCGACTGAAAGAAATCCTCACATGCACCATATGATGCACTTTGGTGTTTCTTTCACGACATGCAACAATGCATCAAAATGCATCAAATGTGAATCTGATTCTTCGCAGACACCATAAAAGACACTTTCAGTACTTCAGTCGATGCACTCTGGTGCATCAATCAATATGATGCATTTAGTTCTCTCAGTGTAAGTTGAGTGCACTATATTTTGGTTCAAAGGTATCGTAATGATTCGCTTGTATTTGCAATGCCCTAATAAGTAATTTCATTTGTTCCAGAGGTTCAGCGTAAGGTGGGTAAGTTGTGGTTCACAAGAGTAAAAATCACACGAACTAGAAAATGATCGGAAACTTAATTCTTGTCTAGTATAGGCTATGTAAAGCCCCTTCAAGTGGCGTCTCTTTTCCATAGGTTCAGACAAGGGTGCCTGCAGTGTGGGGCCAGAGGATTGTTCTCCCTTTGAGATATCTGCAAAAGGTAAACTAATTCCAATGGTAAAATGTAGCAATATTTTAAAACTTTCGTAACAAGGGGTGTGCTGGACGGGAGAATTATTGTTGGGTCATGATTCAGAAAGAAATATTTATAATCCTGGCGTTCAAAACTGAAAAAAGTCTCCATCTCCCGACCAGGTCGGAACATTTTGGAAACGGGGAAGTTTCCAAAAATGTCCCAATCAAGAGATCGTCCCAAATTGAACCCTTTCAAGTGATTGGTTTTATACTTCTGGAATATAAACTATAAATTGCAAGAAATTTCAGACACTAATAGTGCAGAAAATATGAAGAATTATCCGCTTTAAAATATGGTCGCTTGGAATTCCTCGGTTGTTCTGGATAACGAAAACTGGGGAAATCTATTTCCCGAACAAAGGACAGTGGTATATTCTGGTAACATACTGCTCGAAATTTCTGCTTCCAAAAGTAGTAGTAATAGCACGTTTCTAAAGTTGTTCTTCAGACACTACACCAACACTGAAACATTCTTGTAATAACATTATTATGATTTGTTTGCATGCTCAATAAACCACTCAGAATGCTCGGCAAGGCAGAATTTTTTACTATTTTTTAAGGTTTCTCTTCTATTCCCAATGCTCTCTCTCAAGTAATTTCCCTCGTTCCAGAGGACCTCCCATATCTCGGTAGGCATTACCTAAGTCCACAAGATTAGAATCTACTTCAAAATGATCAGCACCGTAATGTTTAACAACTATTTCCAATGTCCTCTCAAGTAATTTATTTGTTTAAGAAATTCTCCCATTTCTCCGTAGGCATTACTTAAGTTCACAAGAGTAGAAGCAACTCTAAAATGACCGGCGCCGTAATGTTTCTCTTGTATTTCCAATGCCCTCTCAAGTAATTTCTTTTGTTCTAGCGGTTCTCCCATTTCTCCGTAGGCATTACTTAAGTTCAGAAGAGTAGAAGCAACTCTAAAATGACCGGCACCGTAAAGTTTTTCTTGTATTTCCAAAGCCCTCTCAAGTAATTTCTTTTGTTCCAGCGGTTCTCCCATTTCTCCGTAGGCACTCCCTAAGTTCACAAGAGTAGAAGCAACTTTAAAATGATCGGCGCCGTAATGTTTCTCTTCTACTTTCAACGCTCTCTCAAGTAATTTCTTTTGTTCCAGCGGTTTTCCCATTTCTCCGTAGACATGACTTAAGTTCACAAGCGTGAAAGCAACTTGAAAATCATCGGTTCCGAAATGTTTCTCTTGTATTTCCAATGCCCTCTCAAGTAATTTCTTTTGTTCCAGCGGTTCTCCCATTTCTCCGTAGGCATTACTTAAGTTCAGAAGAGTAGAAGCAACTTTAAAATGATCGGCGCCGTAATGTTTCTCTTCTATTTCCAATACCCTCTCAAGTAATTTATTTGTTCCAGCGTTTCTCCCATTTCTCCGTAGGCACTCCCTAAGTTCACAAGAGTAGAAGCAACTATAAAATGATCGGCGCCGTAATGTTTCTCTTCTACTTTCAACGCTCTCTCAAGTAATTTCTTTTGTTCCAGCGGTTCTCCCATTTCTCCGTAGGCATTACTTAAGTTCAGAAGAGTAGAAGCAACTCTAAAATGATCGGCACCGTAAAGTTTTTCTTGTATTTCCAAAGCCCTCTCAAGTAATTTCTTTTGTTCCAGCGGTTCTCCCATTTCTCCGTAGACATTACTTAACTTCACAAGAGTAGAAGCAACCTTAAAATGATAGGCACCGTAATGTTTTTCTTGTATTTCCAAAGCCCTTTCAAGTATTTTCTTTTGTTCCAGCGGTTCACCCATTTCTCCGTAGGCACTCCCTAAGTTCACAAGAGTAGAAGCAACTTTAAAATGATTAGCACCGTAATGTTTCTCTTGTATTTCCAATGCCCTCTCAAGTAATTTATCTTGTTCCAGCGGTTCTCCCATTTCTCCGTAGGCATTACTTAAGTTCACAAGAGTAGAAGCAACTTTAAAATGACCGGCTCCGTAATGTTTCTCTTGTATTTCCAATACCCTCTCAAGTAATTTCTTTTGTTCCAGCGGTTCTCCCATTTCTCCGTAGGCATTACTTAAGTTCAGAAGAGTAGAAGCAACTCTAAAATGACCGGCACCGTAAAGTTTTTCTTGTATTTCCAAAGCCCTCTCAAATAATTTCTTTTGTTCCAGCGGTTCTCCCATTTCTCCGTAGGCACTCCCTAAGTTCACAAGAGTAGAAGCAACTTTAAAATGATCGGCGCCGTAATGTTTCTCTTCTACTTTCAACGCTCTCTCAAGTAATTTCTTTTGTTCCAGCGGTTCTCCCATTTCTCCGTAGGCATTACTTAAGTTCAGAAGAGTAGAAGCAACTCTAAAATGATCGGCACCGTAAAGTTTTTCTTGTATTTCCAAAGCCCTCTCAAGAAATTTCTTTGCTTCCAGAGGTTCTCCCATTTTTCCGTAGGCATTACCTAAGATCACAAGAGTAGAAGCAACTTTAAAATGATTGGCACCATAATGTTTCTCTTGTATTTCCAATGCCCTCTCAAGTAATTTCTTTTCTTCCAGAGGTTCTCCAAGAGCTCCGAAGATAATACATAAGTTCACAAGAGTAGAAGCAACTTTAAAATGATTAGCACCGTAATGTTTCTCTTGTATTTCCAATGCCCTCTCAAGTAATTTCTTTTGTTTCAGAGGTTCTCCTAAATCTCCGTAGGCATTACCTAAGTTCACAAGAGTAGAAGCAACTTTAAAATGATTGGCACCGTAATGTTTCTCTTTTATTTGCAATGCCCTCTCAAGTAATCTCTTTGCTTCCAGAGGTTCTCCCATATTTCCGTAGGCATTACCTAAGTTCACAAGAGTAGAAGCAACTTTAAAATGATTGGCACCATAATGTTTCTCTTCTATTTCCAATGCCCTCTCAAGTAATTTCTTTTGTTTCAGAGGTTCACCCATTTCTCCGAAGGCAATACTTAAGTTCACAAGAGTAGAAGCAACTTCAAAATGATTGGCACCATAATGTTTCTCTTGTATTTCCAATGCCCTCTCAAGTAATTTCTTTGCTTCCCGAGGTTCTCCCATATATCCGTAGGCATTACCTAAGTTCATAAGAGTAATAGCAACTTGAACATGATCGGCACCGTTATGTTTCTCTTGTATTTCCAATGCCCTCTCGAGTAATTTCTTTTGTTTCAGAGGTTCTCCTAAATCTCCGTAGGCATTACCTAAGTTCACAAGAGTAGAAACAACTTCAAAATGATCAGTGCCGAAATGTTTCTCTTCTATTTGCAATGCCCTCTCGAGTAATTTCTTTGCTTCCAGAGGTTCTCCCATATATCCGTAGGCATTACCTAAGTTCATAAGAGTAATAGCAACTTGAACATGATCGGCACCGTTATGTTTCTCTTGTATTTCCAATGCCCTCTCGAGTAATTTCTTTTGTTTCAGAGGTTCTCCTAAATCTCCGTAGGCATTACCTAAGTTCATAAGAGTAGAAGCAACTTGAAAATGATCAGTACCGTAATGTTTCTCTTGTATTTCTAATTTCCTTTCCAGTAATTTCTTTTGTTCCAAGAGGTTCTCCCATATCTCCGTAGGCATTATGACATTAATTTATTAGTCGTTGTTATTAGTATAGTCTTGTGAATAAAATCCGTTCTTTCAACTTCGTGAAAACTATACAAACATGTTTTTTTGTGGTTATCCTGAAATCGGGCAGTGTTCTGATTCATGTGTTAACCTACCATTCAGTTACATTTGTTCGTTTATTACTTTAAACAAGTTTGATACATTACGCGCCATCCTATATATTTTACGACTATTTAGTTTTGAAAGTAAGTGAAGACAATCGTACAATTTGAACAATGGAGGTTTTTTTTAGCGCTCTCGTCTTTCGACAAAGAAATGAAGCGTTGTCGTATTTTTTACTGTGACGGTCCAACTATCTGAGAAACAATTGCCTGTTCTGAGACTATCTTGTATGGAAGTGTATCTAGAATGAAAAGAAAAACATACCATTAATTTAAATTATCAATGCGGAAATGTGAATCAACCAATGAAACGAAACGTTTTTATGTAACATCATGTCATTAGTAATCAAGGATTTCCTTGAAACCCGCATCTCTCTTAAAATGGAAGAAATCAATGATCAATTATAATTTTAATTCATAATTTACCAACTCGATCAAGCAATGAGAGATGATATTACGTTTTATAGTGTGTGTCATCATGTCAGTAGAGCCATCCTCCGTGGCGGAGTGGTTAGCACATCGCACATTGAACCCAGGCCTGGGTGTTTGTGAGTGACTATTCATTAATTTCGTCATATCACCACTCATCCCCATCTTCTTTATTAGCTAGAAGTACCACATAAAAGGTAAAGGTAAAGTGTTCCCCTGTGCATAGCACCACGCCATGAAGGTGTGATCCGGTCGTGAGTGGGGGTGATGTGATCAGCATCACGCCCTTGACCGCCTTTACCCCCCAGGGTTTCCCCCAGGTACCCATGTTATTCGACGCTGGGTGGGCGCCGAGGCCGCTTCCATCGTTAGAAAGAAGTACCACATAAGGGAGGTAAAATACACGAAATCAATTATGCCAGTAAAGATTTGTGTATTTTGTCTGTAAACATCCACCTGCCAGAAACATGCTTCTTTTCGACACCTCTCTTCTGATACATCTATACGCACATATTGTAGGGATGGAAAAGCTCCACTCAACTATCACACGGCTGTAATACGCGTATGAGTTGTATTGAGTTTGAGTTTTTGATTTAAGTACATTCTATCCACAGATAGGCTAAATGGGACTGGACGTACAGTTTAAAGTGGGATCCTAACCACTACGTGCCTCCACCTCATATCTATCCTGGAACCCCTTGATTACAGGAGGACGACGTTACTCGACAAGGTCCAAAGATGTGCTTCGGGCAATTGTGGAAGGAAGCAGAGTGACGTTTTTTTTTATATTTTAAAGCAAACATGTAACTTGTACGTTCTTACATTTCAGAGCAATAAGGTAATTTGTATTTATAATATTGATTTGATTTGATTTGTTGTTTTAAGTCCACTTTATGCACAGTAAGGCTAATCGGGACTGGACCTACAGTTTAAAGTGGGATCCGAACCACTTGTGCCTCCACCGGGTATCGAACCCGGGACCCCTTGATTACAAAGCGACGACGCTACCACTGCGCCATCGGGGAGGCTGTATTTATAATAGAAAATGCCTTTATCACTGAGCATCCAATGAGATACGCTATTAGGGTCGTCCCCCAGAGACAAGGAGTAACTGTTTCTTCATTTCAAGACATTGAAGCATAATAGGTCTCTATCTCAATTCTATTATTTTCAAAATATGTAGTAATCATCACAACTTGGCCTATATCAAATGAGAGACTTAAGAGAGTGTTCTGGAAAGTTCTCGAACGAGCAACTGAATTACGAAATTATTATTTAAAAAAATGTTTTTATTTTTCAACATATTCTTCCTTGAGATCAATACATTTATTCCAGCGATTGTTGAACATCATTTTCCCGTTCCTGAAGTGGCTTTCCATAAATATGAAAAATATCCCTCTGTAGCATCACGTCTTGATTCGATGAAAAACGCTGACCAGTGTGGAGCAGTTTGTGTTTTGGGGAGAAATATAAGTAGGACGGAGCCAAATCTGGGTAGTAGGGTACATCTTCCAACAATCCATTCGTCAAACCCATTAATTTCCTTATTTGCAAAGTACTTTTGTGGGCAGGTGAATTGTCTTGATGAAACCTTTTCTTCCTTTTACAAACCGGGTCTTTTTTGTCCATTTTCAAGATTGGAATGACATTCACTGGTTATTATATTACCGCTTTGAAGATAACCAATAAATATATACCCCTTTGTATCATAAAATGCCGATTTCACAATGTTTCCTGGTTCTGGATTAGACTATGTTCTTTTTGGGGCTGAACAATCTTTATCTGTACACTGTTTTGACTACTGATTCGATTCCGGTGAGTAACGAAGAATACAAGTCACATCCACGGTTATAACTCAACGCACAAAATGAAAAATGAGTTTTATTGTTGTTAAAGCCGTTCATATATTTTCGTAAGAACGCGTTGTTGATCTGCTGTTATCAAGTTTTGCACCCCTCTTGCTCAAATATTTCTTATATTGAATGCTTCATGCAAAATACAGGGTGGGCCATATTGATGGGACACATTTCAAATGCATATGTGGAGCATGTAGGAGGCAACATTTATTACCAAATATATGGAAAACACTGCCAAAGGACGGGAGTTTTGCATTGTGTTCAGTGTTTGAAGATTACATCCCTAAGATGGACACCACCTTGACGAGAACATGCTTTGGCTCTAACAGTCATGTTCAGCATAGTTTTGCGCAGGGTTTCGCCTGGGATGGCCGCTATCTCCCTTGAGATTTTGTCCTTTAGTTCATTGATGGTAGTGCGCCTAGTGGTGTACACCTTGTCCTTTAGCCCCCCCCCCCCTAAAGGGCACTTGACCTCCCTGAGATTTTTGTAAAGGCTTCACATAATTGAAATCTTGAAATTGTAGCGTGAAAACATGGATGTGAAGTGCAGTGATAGACAGCCGATTAAGTGCCTAAGAAAACATTCTTCATACCCGAAATGAGACGGTTTGGCCTAAGAGATGTGCCTGCAGCAGGATGGTGCCACTAGTCATACAGGAGTAGTGTCAATGACAACCCTTCGACGACACTTCCAGGGACGGCTCATCTCGAGATTTGGTGATGTCCATTGGCCATCCAGATACCCGGATCTAACTCCACCAGACTACTTCCTGTGGGATTACCTAAAGGACAAGGTGTACACCACAAGGCGCACTACCATCAATGAACTGAAGGACAAAATCTGAAGGGAGATAGCGGCCGTCCCAGCCAAAACCCTGCCCAAAACTATGCTGAACATGACTGTTAGAGCCAAAGCATGTTCTCGTCAAGGTGGTGTCTATCTCTGGGATGTAATCTTCAAACACTGTACACAATGCGAAACTCACATCCTATGGCAGTGTTTTCCATATATTTGGTAATAAATGTTGCTTCCTACATGCTCCACATATACATTTGAAATGTGTCCCATCAATATGGCCCACCTTGTATATCCTGCACGTTCTTTCTATGTAGCTGCAGCTTGAGCAAGTTCACGCACTTTAAATTGCTTGTCTACAGAGTGATATCGTGTATTTGTTCTATGGTTTCTGTTCTTGTTGCAATCTTTAGACGTCCTTAACAACGTTTATATTGAGAAGCCCATTTTCATTTTTTTCAAGAGAAGGAGAAGAGTCTTCAAAAATTATATCAGCTTGGTGTTACACATTCATTCATAGAATTGTATCACCACTATATTCAACTTTATCCATTTTAAGGAATACACACAACGCATCTGCTTCAGATAGCTGTATTATGGAACGCATTTGAAGGAATGACTTCCTATTTACATGTGTGTTTATGGAAGATGTACTAAAGTAGGAAAAAATCCAGTGTTCGGAAAGTTACTTTTAAAATGGTAACTAGTTACAGTATAGTTACTTGCTTAAAAAAGTAACAGTTACAGTTACTCATTTAAAAAGTAACTCAGTTACAGTTACCTGTACTTCAGAAGTAACTGTAAGCTACTTTTACAGTTACTTTCGCTGAAAATTTTGTTGCAACCAAATTACACAAATCGATCATTAATTGTAATAAAATATTTTGTGAAGACTAACATGCATTTCACTCATGTTACTGGTACATAATTTAAGTCTCCTGCGATTTGCGCAACGTCATGAAGGCGTATGGGGGGGGGGGGAGGGTGAAGTTAGGACTTCACACTTTCTTGATCACAGCCGAAGGTGGTAGTGATGTGATCGGTACCATGCCCCTGGCGCCTATTACCCCCAGAGTTTCCTTTAGATACCCACTTTATACGATGCTGGGTGTGCGCCGGAGTCGCTCCAACAGGTGGAAAAAATCCCAGTTCTCTCCCACCGAGTATCGAATACGGGTCTCTCGCATGGTAGTCAGGCACCCTTTATTTTATTTTTAAAGAATACCCCTATGCGGTAGTATCCTCCTTTATTCATATTTTCTCAATTTTCTCTGTTTTCTGTATTCTCATTGGGACAAATACAAACATCCATGTCCGAACCGAACTAAAATGCGTGACCCCCGACGTATAGTGCGTTGTGTTAACCACTCCACCACGGAGGTCGACTGATCTACCGTGACTCATACATTTATATTTAAATAAAATTTATATTTATTTTCGTTGTTGTACTTAAGGGATGTCCATTGGAGGGGGTTCTAGAAACTGTATAGAAATACCATGGTTTTATACCATCTAACATACCGGTTCCTCTCATTCGCTGCTCACGTGTGTGTGTTCGCTAAAGGGATGCAGGGTGCTATCTCGACAATTTACCGGGGTCGAACCACATTTCTGTTTCACTAGTAATTTAACTTCAAAATAAGCTTTGTACAAAACATTTTTTTAAATATGGCACGCATTTTTTAAAATTAATAGTTGACGAAAAATTGCCGATTTAAGTTTGTATCCCGACAATGAAAAAGTTCAAGGCCACTTGACGATCAGAACAGATGCTGCGACTAGGCCTACAGGTTAAAGTAAGATTTGACATTCCAACCACAAAACCTATTGAATACAAAGCCATAGCAAGAAACACAACAATATCTCTGAAGGCCATTACTGTGTACATAATTTCATAATTCATTTTTGTTTTGGAACTGATCAAAAGAATGAATTCAATATAGATTCTTCTCTATTTCAGTAATGATATTTGTTCGCTAATGCTACTTGAGAACGTATGCTGAAAACGAAAAATATTTCTAACAAAAAATACCACCTTCCAACTGGCAACGTGTTTCATTTTAAGGGTGTCGAAAGATTATGTATGAGCATCAAAATATCCACTTACAAACTTACTGAGTTCCACCGTATAGGTTGATATAGGGTGTGTTTGTGTGTTTAGGGGGGAGGGAGAGGGAGAGGGAGAGAGAGGGAGAGAGAGAGAGAGAGAAAAATAGCACTCACGTGGCAGAGTGAACGTGCTTCGAAACCAGAGGTTTCTCTATGTATCTCTATGTTTGCCCCACCACAACCTTGTCTTGGATTAACCAAGAGACAAGGAGGCAACGTAATATTGCCTAAGTAAAAAGAATACAGAACAGAGACAGGGGAATTCACATATCGAACGGAGTCGAGATTGTGTATTGCAAAAGAAAATGTGTAACTATTATGGCAATTGTTGTTGGTTGGCGTGAATTGTTAATCTGCCTACACTCTTAAAATACTCTAATATTAGGTTTTCTGTTAAAATTATTATTTCAATTTTGAGAGCCCCCATGACCGAGTGTTTTTGCATACTGCTCTATGAAAGCGGAGACCCTATGTTCGATGCTTGGGTAATATTTAAGAGATTATTATGTTCGTTCATTTATTTTGTCACTCCATCATTCGACCTTATCATTGAAATTAACCAAGAGGGTTAGAAAATGGTCGAAAAAATATCAAAGCTACCACATGCCTATCACGTGCCGAAAGGAATGGCCTTCTTTGCTAGTTTTCTTTTTATAAATTATAACCACAATAACAAAAAGAAACTAACGAAAACACAAACAACGAATTTTGATTAATGAAGGAAATAAATCGCCAGCTCATAACATGATTTCTTGCTAGCCCAAAATGGACAACAAATATTTCTTCTGCGGCCAAATGACAACAGAACGAAACGCTATGCTAATTCCTTGACGACACGTGGCTAACATTTTTCTCCTGTGTAGCGCTGACGACTTTGACAGCTGTGCAGCTCTTCCTTGTCCTGCATACAGTTTCGACATTGACGTTGCAGTGTTTCGAATTCAATTTCGTGTTTTTTTGTTTTTTTTGTGTAAGACGTGAGGTTCAGTGAGGTTCAGTGAGGCCTTACATAAGAATTTCAGTGTACATCTTGGTCTGCATTGGTGCAGGCTAACTTGGCTCTAATGGCTCGACTCAAAGCCTCTGTGAGGCTTCTGTTGTGTTCTGTCAATATGTCTCTGTTATTGTCCTTTCATTAACTACATCTTATCGCAATTCATTCACATCGTCGCGAATAGCCAAAAGTGGCAGAAAAGCAACATAAAATAGCAAACCAATCAATCAATCAAGTTAAGCATTTGCTCTCTCTCTCTCTCTCTCTCTCTCTCTCTCTCTCTCTCTCTCTCTCTCTCTCTCTCTAACTATGTGTGTGTGTGTTTGTCTGTGTCTATGGAATGCGGAATCCATTTTGAAATAGGTCACCCACAACCCTGTACCCACTTAAATAGTCAGAGGCTTATATTATTGTGAGTATTTTTCAACTAGAAAAATTGAAGTTAGTACATGGCAATTCTTCTGCAATCTTTAGCCACTGTTGTCTCGTTCTGATTGTGGTGGTACTGAAATAATATGCCTCACCTGGGTAAAACTTTTATCGTTCACTTTTGTCATTTTCTGGCTTTCGAGACCGGATTCCGCTGATATTGCTTTCAAGTAGCTCACCAACTGCTCTCATGGCGCTGGATCAGCCTTGAAATTGTGCAGCTCCTAACGATGATCGAACCCGGAACCCATCACAACAAAAGGTAAAACCGTTCGGCTACATGGAAAGTCTACTAAATTCCTTGAAATGTAATTGAACAGAAGTTAATTAATTCTGAGGAACTATTGAAGATTTAACCAAATTTTTTTGTTTGTTTTATTTCAATTCGAATTTGAAAGAAACAACAGGGAATGCAATTATCTTGTAATACCTTAAAGCTGACCACATTATAAAGTGAACTGAAGATGGATTTGAACTCATACTCGAACTCATACCAAGCACAAGTGGTTGGGATTCCACTTAGCCTAGCTGTGCACAAAGTGTACTTAGAAACTGGAAGTCATATAATGCATATTGAAATGAAAAATCTGAAGTTAAATTAAATTGATTCTAACTGAATTGATTACGATCAATCATATCACACTAAATGAACGAACATAATGAGCTCTTAAATATTACCCAAGCTTCGAACATAGGGTCTCGGCTTTCATATATCAGTTGCAATTCATCGCAACGCTGAGCCATATAAGGGTACACTGTTTTGTTTACCCTAGCAACATTGATTACATGTATCGTAGAACCGCAGTGCTGCAGGTCAATTGATTTTCATATGAGACACTAACATGCCCTAAATCAATACATGGATTTACTTCAGTAGTTGCCAGCGTTACTGTTTGTGATTTGCAGGCATGCTTGTGGAGTGAGGAGGTTGAAGTTGAGGTTGTAGTTTCACTGCATATTCCATACCATACTATCTTATCCAACAACCCCACAGTCAGTTTTATTGGAGGAATTACAAGTATTGCATCTGCCAATCCATAAGTTATAGTTTGGAAATCTGTTTAATACATTGCGCTTGTTCATTCACTACTGCATCAACTCCCCTACATTGTCTCGAAAATCTATTGAGAAAGTCCGCGTATAACGGTAGGGAAGGGGAGAAACGGAGTGGGTGGAGCGACGCAGGGTGCACTTGCCTTAAGACGTTTTCCATAACGAAATACCGGTAGATATTGATTAATTGTATTGCCAGTTTATGAAAAGTATATTTTTACTTCTAAGTATCATAGGAGTAGTGATGGCCGACTTTAACCCATAAAAAAGATGAGGGAATGGGAGAGAATGAGGTGTGGAAACGTAGATATGTTGCATCAAAAATTATTATTCATTGGAGTTAGAACGAAGTGAAAATACGTACATATATTATGGTGGATTTTTTATAAAACTTATTGTGAAATCGTCGTACAGCTCAATCCTATATACACCAACCCGGGTTTACTCATGCCTGATCCAAGCTGTACCCCTTGTAATTTGACAGGAGCAAGGTGCTGCTGTTCAAAGAAACTATTTTTGGTAGCAAAATACAAAAGTATTTTTGTTTACAAACATTATCTTCCTTCCGAAAAGCATTAAAACCACTGTAAAGCTATTGTACTGTACATTCTGGTGTCAGTTAGTTCACTTGATCTGCACGCTGGGAAAACTTTTCTAAAGGAATGAAAATGAGTTTAAAATGAGTGTAAAATGGTTGACTATGTTAAAGTTTGGTTTTAGGAAACTAATCTTTAGCTTCTATGTGTAGGGGGTACACAATTCTCAAGAAGTAATGGATTGGAAGATAAGATATGAATATGCATCAGAATAGTGGCGCTGAGTTTCACTTTCGAAATTTTCACAAGGATTTTCAGAATCTCAAATTTCCACTATAAAAAACATTAGTTACATTTTATCAAAACTATATGGTAAAGTTATTCAGGAACTAAATTTTGCATTGGAATGAGTAAAAAATCTGGGAAAATTTTTAACATGGGCTAATGTAAAATACGTTACCAAGTCGTCTAAGTATTGAACGTTAAAAACTGAAAAACTAAATATACCTGCCTAATTCTGACAATTTAAGGATATAGTCATATGTCGGAGAAATAAGTGACTGTTCTTGCATTTTAATGTAATTCCCTGATCCCAGAATGTCGTTGAACTTAGCAGATTTTCTGCACCAACGCAGACACCAAGGACGGTAGTGAGACTATGAAATTTTGTTTTCTAACTTCCATAAAACCATAAGAAAAACTAACTATTTAATAGCAAAAGTTCACTTTTGGTCAACATTTTCTTTCTTTTTTTTATCTCTGATACAATTGTCACAAAAGATGTAATTGTGGATTTTTACTATTTCCGAAACACACAAATGAAAACTTTTCATATTCCATCAATTTACGAAAAAATAATATTTTCCTCATTTTATGCATAAATAAGGCATTAAAAATGCCATGTGATTTTAACAAATAATTAATTTGAAGATATTCCGATGATCCTACACAGCCAACTAAGAATAATGAAACGCAATAGAATAAAACGACAGACTGAAATAATCCCATTGGTGTATGTCATATTTTGTATTCAGCAGATAATTTCTTCAGTCTTTCTGAGAGAGCTAACCGATTTTTTCTTAATTCGTCAGGAGACGTTAAAAAAAGTAGCTATAGTTAAATCTATCTACAGAGATTATGTTAAAAATAACCGATTCCTCTCGGTTTCGCCTCGAATATACATATGCGAGTTATTCAGATATAAAGCGGATATCTACCTGATTATTGACAGATAACCCATATATATTTTGTTTACCGTAATTGCAAAGTTAATCAGTCAGTTACAGTTGTAAGCCTGTGCTCCCTGGTTTCATATATTCAGGATACAATTCCGCATTTCGAGAGTTCAGAGCATCGACGTGAGGCATCAAGCAGGAAAACGATATAAGGAAAAACTGTTTTCCTCAATGACCTGTATACTTTTTGAGATATAATGTATACATTGCTTATATTGTACATTTCATGAATAAGACGAGATAAAGAGCCTCCTTGCCCCTCAAGCGGTCTTTAGATCTATCCCGAGAAGCATTTACAACATGTTTTAAAAACATATCTTTAAAATAACCACAAAACCATAGAATTCTAAATAAATACAGTATATGGCCTAAATAAGAACTATTTATGTGAATTTTGTATTATGTTTGTGGAGCTCTAATTATGTACACCTCCCAAATGAAAACCCTTCCTGCGCCACTGTGAGTGGGTGTCATGTGAAAG
This sequence comes from Lepisma saccharinum, assembly GCF_977018435.1. Classification (NCBI taxonomy): domain Eukaryota; kingdom Metazoa; phylum Arthropoda; class Insecta; order Zygentoma; family Lepismatidae; genus Lepisma; species Lepisma saccharinum. Next base: position 27,881,587 of record NC_139235.1, read on the forward strand.
AACAATTACTAGATGTAATCAGAATCCAAGATATTTTTTAAACTCTGCATGAGATATTCAAGAACTCTTCTTCGTGAAATGTGGGGTTGGATTATCAATTTGAAAATTAACGACAGGAAGACCATTCTTTTAACGTGTTTGAATTTTCTGAATTAACCATTTCGTGTCCCGCTTCTTTTTATGGAATCAATTTTCACTCACCTCGTAACACAGCAGGAAAAATAAATATGAGTATCCGAACTGTGGTAGTCTCCAGAGCAGTACTTGCTTGCACTGATTCTATTTCAGGCTTATTGTTGAACACGAATTGGCGGTTGAATTCTGTAGAGAAAAACAAAACAGCACTTAAACACTCTGATTCACCAACATATGCAGTCACATGGAGTGTTGGGTACAAAGGGAGGATATCAATGCTCGAGATAGGTATTTACACGAAACGAAACGCCTTACTTTTGTTAATATGATGTTGTATTTTTGTGTCTGATTTGATTACTACATCGACGAGATTAAATAACCCGCTCTATTACAATTATTAATAGTAAATATTAAAATATTTACATAAACATAAAATAATACAACACATTCAACACGAGTTTTCTGGAATTTTCTTTAATATTTTAAGATTTCAAAGGAGGGAAATCCTGAATGATTGTCAGCTCGTCCAACCGGTATTTTTTAAAAATTTAATATACGTATCGTCAATGCTTTGTCTTAATAATGCTTATTAAAAGAATCCATTTCTGCAAGTGAAATATATTTCGATATTGCTATTTTGCGTTTCATCAAGAATTGGATTTATTCTTCAGAATGTCAACAGTAAAGGCTCAGCTTATGAAAAATGAGTGGCCATAAAAAGAGAAGCCGAATTTGTGTAAAGAACCTGCGCAGGAGGATATTTCTGTCAGAGTATCGAATTCACAAGACACGACAAATAATAATAATAATAATTGACAAGAAAATAAATAAAATAGATACCAATAATGCACAAAGGATGAAGTCTGCATAGACGTCGTCATACTCTTCTAAGTCCTTCGCAACAACAACTAAATATGGCCTACCTAAGGTTTTCGATTGTTTCCAATGATATACAAAGTCAGAAAGGTAAAACGAATGGCAAGGTTCAAAAGAGGGAACATTTCTGGACGTTTATTGAAAATTGGAGCCCGTTCCAAATAATAACATGATTACAGGGGAAAAAATAACGTTTCGGTCATATTGGGTACATATGTACCCAATATCGTCTAGTCATATATTTTCTTCTTTCAAAAATGCAACAGAAATTGTAAAGACAGTACAGCAATATTATTTTCATAGGTAGATAAGTATATTGATAGACTTAAGTTTTATTTACATAACGATATAATGAGATTACGCAAAGAAATAACATAGTTTAAAAAGCAATAAACAAGAAGTGACGTCAAGACTTGTCACCAGAAGACCATGGATTACACATCACAGTCTGTGCAAAATAAAGGTCCTACATCATATTTTGTAACTCCCAGACACTCTACGTGAACATAAAAGTAACAAAAGTCACATTTGCGCATGCCTTTCACGATATATTCCTATCGTATCAATCCCTAGGATTGTATGTTTATTTTATTAAGTCTCTCTGAACGCTTCATGTTGACCAGGGCATTCACTTGTTTTTCTCAGCTGTCTCAAGCCTCTTAGGCATGTTTACAATGCATTGTGTTGTGCCATGCAAACCTCCTGAGCATTCAGGAAACAGGTAACACTTCTGGGTTTGGTGTCAGCGGTTTGCATGGTAGCAATTATAATAAACACGATTCGGCGATTCGGCATCGAGGAAGAGCTCGATGGCCAGGGAAGATAGAGGTGAGACAAGCTGGGGAGTGACTGGACTTTGGGAATTGAGTTGGTAGAGAGAGGAGGTCAGCAAGACAGGAGGTCGATAGTGGAAGCACGCTTTGGTCAACAGTTAGAGAGAAGCTCACAGAGGACTTCGCTATTTTCATTCAGCTCCGAGACTTCAGTTAGACAGGTAATTATCCTACACCCAGCCATGATACAGGTTCAACAGTTCACAAAATCCAACGAGTTGCCATTGTCTTTTCAGTAGTTTAATTCCTTTTGTGTAATTTGTACCTTTCGCATGCCAAGCAATAACTCGTCATGCTAATGACGAGTGGTCTCATCAAGAGGATGAATGATGAGTAGTTTACATCACCCCATCAATTAACTGGTTAACCTGCTAGATACTCTTAAGATCCCACGAACTTTAAGGGTCGTTACGTGGTGGAGATACGTGGGTCTTTTCATTTCTTACAGGAATGAAAAGAGTTTGTTAGCCAGTTTAAATTCAACCCCACCCCAAATCTCGTTACGTGGTGGAGATTTGGGCTTCTCATCCATTTCCTCGGAAATGCCATGAGAAAATAGAATGTTATCTAGTAGAGGTTTCAACAATCAGTTTTAAATTCAACCCCACCCCAAATATTGACACATGGTCAAATCCCACCCCAAAATTTTGCTCATTAGTTTAGTTTTTTTGGTATGTCCTTGCCAAAATTATTTTTGAAAATACATAGGGCTTAAAGTTTTTTTTTGCATTAATGGGGGGGGAGAAGAATTAATATATGCCATGATAGATGTTTAGTCTAACATGAGGATGAATGCGATGAAATTTATCGACCTCGAGTCTGGGTCGGTAATCAGCGAAATGTAAGAATGCGGAGGAACCTGTGCCCTAGCTCCGTCGCGGTTATCCGCGTCGAGCTGGCGCTTTTGTATCAGGAGCGTCCGGCATTCCGCATGGCGGAAGGTTCGATGTCGGATTTTAGGGAGGCCCATTTCATCAAAAATGTGGCCGGCCCAGGGACGTCCGTGGACGATTCCCTATCAATCTGCTCCTGGTAGCTCTGTGGTTCACTCACGAACCCGGTACCATTGCTACGACAAATTCCCACCTGGGAAATTTTTACCATCCAGAATTTTAATTAAGGAATAAGGAAAAGGCATTTAGATTTGATGATTTCTTGCATTGACAGTGATTTTAGAATTTTTTTTTACATAATCTTGAATACGAAAATTATTACAACGTTGGTTATGAGGATGCAGTAAGCTACAGTGAACAGTAAACGATTTTACCTTTAATATTTTAATTAATTAACAACGTGGATTAAAAGTGGATTTTAAAGTTATTTATGAATGAGGAAAATAAATTAGTGCCACCGAGTCAGAGTCTATCGGCACTATGGTGCATTTTAACGAGTTATGGCACAGAGTATGCTTGTTTGAGTCAATATATTGTTATTATTATTATTATTATTAATTGAAATTTCCTTAAAAGATTAATTTAAATTTGGTTTAAAACTGACCGTAACTTGTAAATGATTTAGAATGCTTGAACTATGACTGCTAAGACTTTTGCAAAGAGGATATTACATTTTTATAAATATATAGTTTTGGGAACGAATAAGGCCCCGAGGACCACTCATTTATATTCTTAATGACTGAAGTCTCCTAGCACCTCATGAAGGGAGCTTAGATTAAGGAGATAGTCAAGTTTATACGAGATAGTCACTTGCCTTACGTTACCTTAACTTACGCATACATTGCCTGAAATTTTTAATTCATGTTAATATGTAAAGAAACGAAACGCCAATTATATTCCTCGACACGCATGTACAAGGTTCGTACCGTGATTTAGGGTATAAACCGCCCGATTAATTAAAAGTTCTAGTTGAGAAGTAATAGATGTATTATTAGGCTGCAGTGACGAGAGATGTCCGTTCACAGGTAAGCAGTAGTGACGAGAATGAATGAATCCGTACACAGATATACATATACTTATATGCTTTAAGCAAAGTTAGGCACAGCCAACTTATTTTTGAATAACTAGAAGAGAATTAGGAGAGCATCACACGGCGTGGACGTTTCTCACATATTAACGAGATTTTTTTTGTTAGTATATATTTATATATTTTTTTTCCTGTCCGAAACAATGTTTCGTTTGACAGTTGAATATTTATCCTTAGCACGTTGTAGCTTCGAATGTTAAAAACTTTAAAATGCAGATTGTTTTAAAATCTTAAATATAAATATTGCAAGTTTGCTCCAAGTTACGGCATTTATTAAAGTGAAACAGGTCTAATATATTAAATCCACTCGCGTGACATAATAATAATTTACAATAAAATAGCACTAATAATATTAAAGATTAAAAGCAGACTTATTATTTAATAATGTGCTTTAGGCACAGAAGTTTTTTTTGCAGTATGTAATAATACTAGCTCAGCGAATACATCACTAGAATTTTATAGTTACTCTTCAGAAGAAGGTATATGATTATATTAGCAAAGTTTATTTTAAGCGCCAGTTATGAGAATATTTATATTATATGAATATGTAGACGTCGACGTCAAGATTTTTTTTTTTGCGCTCCACTAACAAGTATTTTCCTTCGGATATTGGATTGCAACCGATAATCCTGGAAATCCATTCTGCCATCGCAGAATGATTATGATTAAACCACAACGGTTTTAGTTTAAAGCTTTGCCACAATAATATGCTAAGCATATTTTAGAATGAGTAGAGAGAATTAAAGATTCTTCAAGTTTTAGTGATGTTAGTATTTTAATGCATTTAAAGATCGCATAAATAATAATTATTAATTTTCAGGTAGTCAGGAGTAAATCAGACTCAATTTTTTCCTTTACCTTGTACCTCAGTACGGTTCAATTGATGTTAAGTATTTAAGAATAGAAATAACACCTGAAAGTAGATAAGAGAAGTTTGCAGTAAAATTTCAAATAAGATAAGTTAAACAGTGCTAATAAATTTAAAGAATAAATAAATTATATTAAATAAATAAATCACGCAGATAATTTGAGCCTAGAGTCAGAAATAATTAAAAGTTGAGTTAAAATATCTACTACTTAGACTAGGCAGGCTTAAAGTACGTATTAGCTTTGAAGAACTGTTTGTTTTGATTGCCTAAGCAACATGAAAATCATTGCGATTTTAGTTATTTTAAACGGATTTCTTCCATACGTAAAAGCTTCTAATTTTATTTATCTGTTGAACAAGTCCTTTGACTATCCTTATAATATAATTACAATTTTATTATTAACAACATTTATTATTAGTATTTTTATAATTTTCATAATCTGTTATTTTCAATGTCAACGCAAGAAATCTATTACTTATGACCATGAGTGTACCAACGAATTACCGTTAAGCAAACTTAATGATCCACCGTCCATTGATCAGATTTACGACGATATTGCACCGATTGTTGAAGTGGTACCATTAAAAACGAGTCACCCGCCAATTCCCCCTCCACTTCCTCAGTCCATTATTATTCAACCTAGGGTACAAAAAGAAGTTCAAGACGTATCCAGAAATAGTGTAGTCACTACAAACGACAGTATAGATTTGCCGAAGAATATTTTATCCGTTAAAGATAGAGTTCAGAAATTTGCCGTAAGCAAGGGTCCTAATTTTGGTCAAAACAATCGCAAAATGGAAAGTGAATTGCCTATTTCACACTGTGTTCAGCCAGTTGTAAAAGTTAAAGAGTTATTTGCGAATCAGTCACCAATTTCAAGTGTTACTTTAAAAGCAGAAAGTAAGCCAAATTTTCAGGTTCCCGAACCTGTTGTATCGTTTACAGACCATATTTTCTACGACTTCATGTTCACCTAGAATTTTTATATTAATTACGATTCAAATTTTAAGTATAATTCATTTTTTACGTTTGATTGTACCTTATGCAAGGTTTATTAGTCATTTAGTTTGCTAACAGTTTCCCAACTGTTGTTATTTTACCAGCACGGAAGTGTTCAGGTAACACGCTGTCGTAAGCGCAACGAAGTTTTTTTTCCTTTCCATCCAATTTATTACGTCATTTTAAAGACCTTGACTTTATTTCGAACTCCCGCAGCTGTTACTACACTTTGTTCGTAGTAAGTTAAAGTTTTGTAAACAGTTACGCGTCATTCAATGTATCAGCGAACCATCGCCTTGCATTTTCTTTCTCCGTTCCTATGCCCGCTGCTCGAAGCAGCGACCTTTTCCCCTCCACCTTTCCGACGGCACCCGAACGTACCCGAAGTCGCCGAGCACGGCAGCGAACTTGCTAGAGCTCTCGTTGTCGCCATAGAGAAATTTTCAGTTACGTCCAGCGACCACAAATGCAACCTTGCACAATTTAGAATGTCTCGTATCAGCAAATTCCTTTTCTGCTCTCAAGCTCTCTCCCGAGTACTTTGAACACGCTAGAAGCTCAGAAACACTTACCACAGGCTTTGCATATTTTTTTTTTTTCTCGCATCAGTGGCGGTCGTCCTTTAAAATTTTAGGGGATCAGTTTAGTTACGCATATAGCCATCAGAATTTGATTTTTACGATATAAGTTCATGTAAACAATGTTAGGGATATTTTGTTCTATATAGATAATTTTTTTCCGTAAAACGTCGCATTTATGCACTTCAGGTTAATCACGACCAATAATTTTCAAAGGAACAACAAGACGAAATTTTTTTGCGTTTTTCTCGTAAAATTTTCCCGTTTTTCATAGAGATATTTATAGTAAGTAAAATTTTAGGGAATTCGACGCTTTTTTTTTCATTAAAATCAGGATAAAGTCAAACAAAATTTTGATAAAATCAGGGAAATTTCTACAAAAGGGCAATTTTAGCACTTTATGCACTTAGAGTAATCAAGATTATTAGCAACATGCCAGGCTAAGCCTCGGTGATTGGCACAGGCATGTGCAGCAAAAGTCGCCACGGCATCGTTAGCCTTTCCAAATTTAAACAGTGTGGTTTACCACAAATGTTGAATTTGAGAAATTATTATTATTATTATTAATATTTATTATTAGGAAATTTAGTTTACTTACCCAATTTGCACCTTATTCGACAATGCAGCAATAAATTCATTACTTCTTACTGATTAACTTCATGTTAATTTTAGTACAGTAGGTAATAACTATTAATTTGTATTTATATTGTAATATATAGCATAACTATTCTCTATCTATTTTGTTTAAACATACCTAAGGGATTGACACACCATTCTTATATGGGTCAAGTATATTTTTCCGCGGCGGGTCTGTTTACACGACCAAGTGATTTGAGGTATACGGCGGACTCAAGAAGTTTTGAGTGGATAAATTTCTTTTGTTTAAAGAAAATTTGAAATTGAGAAAGTTTTATTATTTTTATTGTGTTTAAAATTTGAATATCACCTTTTTAATTCCCTGATGCTATATTTGTTACCACCTGGAGTTTCAACGAAACTCAGAAGTAGCATTTACTGAAATTTTGTTTTACATTGCATATTAATGAACCACGGCAAATTGCACCGGCCTATCAGTTATTAGGAGGCCATTAGAGGCTTTGTCAAAGCAACTTTTAGCACTCTAATAGCTTGCTTTGCGCAACACAAATTTTATATATTTATTTTAAGGGTTCACACCATAATAATTTTTTTTAAATTTAAACAAGATTTAGAACATGCTTGCAACACTTACCTTTGTTTATTAATTCTACATTTTGTAATTTTGAAGTGAAATCTATTACTGACAATAAATTATTCCAGTTTATTAGGACACGTAATGGTATTTTAATATCAGGCTCAGGTCAATTTATTGTTATTCAGAATTTGAACAATAACTTGAACACACACAGATCAATTCAGCTTAACGAAGGGGAATCTTTATTTTTTAATTATCAGGATTTTTCGCAAATTATTGTGGATCAACAAATTTTACACACAAGAATTTTAGCTTTCGAACAAGTCAAAATGCAGGAAATTGAGTTACTACCTAATATTCCCAAGAATTTATCTGATTTCACTATTCCCCAATGGACTTCGCTTGAACTTGCTTTAAAGCAACTTAATCAATCAATTAGCAAGAACATTTCATTTCAAGAATTAGTTTTAAACCCTTTGCCTATGTCTATATTAGTTTTTGTTATTTGGAATGTGTTATTAACCGCAACCTTAGGATATTATTTTTATAAGCATTATCAGCTTGCGAAACAGATTAATTCAGAGCAGCACAGTAATAATTAATAGGTTAAGGCAACACATTAATCATGGACATTCATATTTTAATTACGGTTGGATATTTTATTTAAATTTTCCTTATTTATTTTCAAAGAGTTATGGCAATTATTTTATCAATTTATTTTAATCATATTTTATTTTTGATGAGACAATTTAATTTAATTCTAAAGAAAAGGCAGTGGAAATTAGTTGGTTTTGTGTACATGCATACTTGAATTATATATACCCATCCTATTGCAATTTCCTTTCTTTGTCATAATTTTTTCCTTTTAACCTACCCTGTCTATACGGAGCGCCATGGACAAGCAATACCCACACCATCCATGGGCATTTTCATGACGGACATCCGCAGGCAGTCTATTACCAGGCAGAAAGACTGATTAATATTCTACGAGGGAGACATGCAGATATTTTAAGTATTATTTCAAGAAGAGACTCGTCACCACCAATTTGAGGGAGACATGCAGACATTTCTACTTATTATTGCACGGAGACTACCTTTTACAGGAAGGATGTAATCAACCATACATTTCCCAGTATAGCGGACTACACATTATTAACAACACATAGTGATGGAGCTAGATAAAATTTCCCTCCACACTGTTTGCAGTTAAAACAACAACTTTTCCCCATCTCCCAAGTTCTACGGGTAATTTACTACATTTTTACATTGCCCCAATGCAGTCAAGACGACAAGCAATCCAGAAAGAAGAGGAAGCAGACAAAACATACATTCTACAAACAGCAGTTCTGGTCACAAACAATAATTACAGAATTGTGCTACAGTGTTTCTACACATACACATGCGAGCTCCTATCATGTGTATCTATTTGGTTATTTAACATGCATTATGGGAAACAATACTTTTCCATAGCCCTTATATACATTTTTTAGTTTTGTGTCATGCATAAGAACTAGTTTTATATGCATGCAAGTGTACATCATACTACAAGGAAGCGACACGCACCAGTGGTGTCAATTGACCAGTGTTAGCATCAATTAGTGCATAATTTTTTTTTTTACGATGAAATTTTGCACTTTGAATAATAAACGGACATGCAAGCAATACAAATAACATAATTATAGCACTTTCGAACATTTTAGAAAGCATGCTTTAGTGCCAATATTTTATGCATATGTTTGTCGCATGCAGGTATTATTGTTATTTTTTTTATCTTTTTCTTTTCACCAACATGGAATATTGAAAGCGACATATTTGTTCGCAAAACATTTTTGATATTTATAACTTAAGCACATAGTTTTGTCACTTGGAAGATTATTAATTTTGTGTGCAGTCATACAAAGGTATTCACCACGCCATAGTTGTGTATACAGTGTACAGTTTAAACGTAGAAAAGAAAATTGAACGCTATAATTAAGTTTTACCAGCGACAGTTTTCAGTGTAACTCACTATATGCATTTGAATATTGTATAATAATACATTGGAATGTGCAACACAGCCATGCAAGTTTATATATTTGGCGATGTTAGGAGTGCAGTGCTACGTAGTTCGTAAAACATACGCACTTTGATATAATCAGGCTTTCACACGGACAAAACAGTGAGATGTGACAATGTTTTACATGCTTACTTACGTGTACTTACTTGTGCACCTTGTTAAGGTTTTTATCTATTTGAAGAGTCTATATCGAGTGACAATATAAACTAACATTGTGAATTTCGTTCAATCTTGCAAGACGCTCCAGCCCAAAAGCCAGCCGTTGGCCTCGCGGGAGACACAGAGTCTTTACCGCGTGGCGAGGCATCACAGACTCTTGACTCGGAGCAAATGGATGAGCAATTATACATAATAAACAGTACGTACGCACAAAATGTGGTACATTAAGAGTTTTTCGCTTAACGACACGAACTTTTGTGATTTCTAGTCCTATAATAGTATATATTATTGTTTTTTACATCGTATAAACATACGAATTTGTTAGTATTAAGGGTATTATTCATTATAGAGTTTAGGGAATAAAATTTTTCTTTCCTTCAGGCTACGGCAAACAAGGGAAGGTATGTTTTGGTGGATTTTTTTCTGTATATTTGGTTTTTTAAGAAAATATATGGAATTGGCGAACCTGAGTCATGTCAAGCTTTGCGATTTGACTTTTAAATTTTCAAAGGAGAAAATTTTTCCTAAGCGGCGCGAACGTATCAATCCCTAGGATTGTATGTTTATTTTATTAAGTCTCTCTGAACGCTTCATGTTGACCAGGGCATTCACTTGTTTTTCTCAGCTGTCTCAAGCCTCTTAGGCATGTTTACAATGCATTGTGTTGTGCCATGCAAACCTCCTGAGCATTCAGGAAACAGGTAACACTTCTGGGTTTGGTGTCAGCGGTTTGCATGGTAGCAATTATAATAAACACGATTCGGCGATTCGGCATCGAGGAAGAGCTCGATGGCCAGGGAAGATAGAGGTGAGACAAGCTGGGGAGTGACTGGACTTTGGGAATTGAGTTGGTAGAGAGAGGAGGTCAGCAAGACAGGAGGTCGATAGTGGAAGCACGCTTTGGTCAACAGTTAGAGAGAAGCTCACAGAGGACTTCGCTATTTTCATTCAGCTCCGAGACTTCAGTTAGACAGGTAATTATCCTACACCCAGCCATGATACAGGTTCAACGGTTCACAAAATCCAACGAGTTGCCATTGTCTTTTCAGTAGTTTAATTCCTTTTGTGTAATTTGTACCTTTCGCATGCCAAGCAATAACTCGTCATGCTAATGACGAGTGGTCTCATCAAGAGGATGAATGATGAGTAGTTTACATCACCCCATCAATTAACTGGTTAACCTGCTAGATACTCTTAAGATCCCACGAACTTTAAGGGTCGTTACGCTATGTAGGCCATATTGAGCCTACCTTGCGTAGTGTTCTTATAAACAGTTCTTTACATTAAAGTCTAAACTAAGTGCATTGTTGTAAAGTACAAATGTCATAATATGGCCTAGAGATATAAACACCTATCACTTGGGAGATGAAGCAAGTAATAACTTCCATATGCAATATTAGATCACGTAGAACACAACACAATCACGTGGTCCAGCTATGTCTTCAGGTTACTGTACTATAAGTACAGCCAAGAGCTTCAGTCATGTCATGCGGACAGTCTAAATGACATGCTAACGTCATCTGTTGAACTAATCTTGTAACTACTTGGAAACGGCAAATAGGCCATATTTGGTACTAGGCCATATTGGGTTAAGGTACCTTATGTATTATTAAAGAGGATTGACAATTTAGTTCACACTGAAAAACAAAATGTAGTGAAATGTGTTAAAATTTCAACGAACCGGAACAGTCCGTTTCCATTTCTGACGATACGGAACGAGAAGGTTCCAGGTACTCACGAACCGGAAACCAGTTCCTGTCCGCACCGGCCCTTTTCGAGCCCTGGTGCATTTACTCCTTAAGGGCTGGCCTTAGGAGTCGACACTTGCACTTTATAGGTCTCGCTCGTCAGAACGACTCCGTGCCAGGTATAAATTAATTGTTTGTTGCGAGTTTGTAGATCAGTCATATCGACACCTAGTTCTCCTGATTCTATGAATTCATATTCACAGATTTATTGGTTAAAGGCTCCACAACCACCATTGATTCGTTGTAGTTGCAACTTAGAAAAATGGAGTGGAGGGTATATTTGTAATTGAGGACCTAACATCGCTTGGGGTTTATTAATTTAACATAAGAACGTGTAATAGCTGTGAGCCTGACGAGGCGGACAGAACAACAGTAAGTACGAGTACGACGGAATTGGTTATTGCGTTTCAAATTCGGAGTATTTACGTTCAATTCATGAGTTGATTTTCTTTTGATCTATTAAAACTATTTCATTTTTATTCATTCACATGCAGCACAAGGCTTAACATAGTATCAAATTGGAAGTGATGGCAGGACAAGTAGGAGACCATAATATAGAACAAGTTAATTGTTTATTAATTAATCATAATATGCAGGACGTGGTCTTTGAGCCTGAGAAAATAAATGCATGGTAACATTTCAAGTAATGAACTACGCGGACATTATTTGCTCTAGGCTACGACTTTTGTAGATACAGTGTACCTGGTAAGCACTGTGCGAATTAAGTTTTTTGCTTTGGGGGAGGGGAATGCCCACTGAGTGACGTATTTTTTATTTCATTTTGGAAAGTACCTTTTTCCTGGAGGTTATGCAAATTTGTACTGTACATGTCACCACTCGGTAAACTCAACTACCACTGGAGGCACATAGTGGTTTGGATCCCACTTTAAACTGTAGGTCCAGTCCCGATTACCCCCTCTGTGCATAAAGCGAACTTACGAACTCAAAATATATTAACTATTGTTTTGTGGTTCTAAGTACCTTTTTTTACAGTGGTTCTGACGTGGGTCATTAAATCTCATAACATTTATACGTAATTTAGAAACACACAGTAAATTTACATTCCGAAGAAAAAAATCATGCACCAAAATAGTTCCACACTTTTATTGCAAAGTTCAAATTTAACGCCCATTTAACCACCTCCAAGGTTATTGTGAACACTTTAATAGATGTAAAATATCAGTATTATGGTATGAAAAGAGACTCGGTGAGGTTGGTCAGTTGCAGAATGGCGTCCTTTAATATTCAAGGCTGCATACTTTTCGGCAGGGAAATCTTTGATGACTGGACCATTAATGAACACGAATGATTTTTCAATTGTGTTCGTTACATAGTTAAGAAATTGTGTACTACGTATATTCTTTCAATTCCAATTTCTTTGACGGGGATAAAAACATCCCTTGGAAGGGATAAAATAATTTTATTTGGGGGGGATACATTCTTTTGTTGAGGGGAATATTCGCGGCCCCCTGTTAATTCGCACACTGCTGGTAAGGAAAGCTTAATGATCATCGCTGCCTAAGATGCATTTGTGATTCATTGACTGACAATTTTTGTAGTATATAATTCACAATTATTACGAGGACTGATGAACAAAGAGTGAGACCATTTTATTATTATTATTATTTTTACACACACACTCACAGCATCCTGTATCGTAACATTTTTTGTAATGTGCAGGACAATATAGAGAGTGCTAAAACATGAGAGATAACAATATATTTACTATCGGGGTTAAGGAGACGGTTCGAAGACGTCGCTGTCTGTAACCAATGCAGGATATGGAAGTGCCTGAATCATTGGCAGGTCTCTTGTCTGTAATATTTAGCTTCAAGATAAAATGGACAATTCCACATAAAGTAACGTGGAACCAAAACATGACCTTGATTCTGATGCCTTCCCCTTGGAAACTTTTCTGAGAGTAGCGATGGTAGTTGCCTAACCGCGTATACCTTTAGCCATGTGTAGTTATTTTAATTTATTGCTTTTAAATGGTTACAAAGACTAAAGGATGCTAATATCAACCACATTATTTTAGGTTTCATTCATGCATGGGCTCATACGAATCTTTTTGTATGGAAGCAATAAGAATAAAGAGAACAATCCTTACCGCAAACAGTTTGTCCAAGATAAAGGAACGTCCTCCTAATGACGTATGTTTCCGGATCTTCTGTAATATAAATTAAAGGTCTTAATCCTGGACAGGCATCGAAGTGCGACGAAGTTGTAGGTTCAAACAATGACTATTGAAATTCACGTGAGGCATATCACGTGGCAAAGGAAGGGATAAAGGTTCAGTTCTTGCACTGAAAAACAAGAACAACAACAACACTTAATAAGCACAATAATGTCAATACTGCCGATTAAAATAATAACAATAACAACTTAGTTTATTCTTTTAAAATCAAGTTTGCTTAAATAGCACTTTCCTTGCCCCAAAAATATAAAACTAAATCAATGCTTGTCATTGTCCCCCACTCGGTAATTGCAAGCTAGCGACGCCTATGAGTTCCACCTGAATTTTTATTATTAAAATAAGTATCTAAATATATTCATGAGACTGCGAAGAAAATTACGTTACTTTTTATGTAAAGTATTATTTTCTAAAATTTACCTTCAGATGTACAAATTAAAATTCGGCATTATATTAGTAGGCATTAATAATTTACACAAGAAATTGTGTTCAGCCTATAGGCTATCTAGAAAACATTACACAAAAGTTTGAGACTTCTTTGAAAATTACGGTATTTCTCCAGTTTTGTTGTTTTATTATTCTATTAGAAAATTATTGCAAAATGCTTACTAAATAAATGGGATTGCTTAGGACCCGTTTAATTTTCTTGCTAGGCCTCTCCGATGGCGCAGTGGTAGCGTCGTTGCCTTGTAATCAAGTGGTCCCGGGTTTGATACCCGGTGGAGGCTCATAGTGGTTCGGATTCCACTCTAACTGTAGTTCTGCCCGACCCTGTGGCCGAGTGATTAGCACATCGCACTGCGACGCCCAGGGTCCCGGGTTCGAATCCCGGTCGGGCTTGGTTTTTTGTGACTGTCCATTCATCAATTTCATCATTTCATCACTCATCCCCATCTTCGCAAATTAGCCAAGAGGCACAAAACGCGAAGTAAAATAAACTAAATCAATCAACCAATCTAACTGTAGTTCCAGTCCCGATTAGCCTTACTGTGTATAAAGTGGACTTAAAATACCAACTCAATCAATCAAATAATTTTCTTCCTAGACACAGCCGTGGTCGCAATATTAAGATATCGGATGATAAAATGCATACATATTTAAAAGCTTTATTAAAAGAAAAATACTACTGTATATAACATGGATTTACCTGCTCTTACCAAGTAAGTGAGCGGATATTCGAACACACACGCATATTTAGCAGTAAACCTTAAATAATTGCCTTCAAACTTACCTGGGACTTTTCAGTTCTTCGTGGTATCAGCACCATGAAGTGATGATATATGTGCTCGAAGAGAAATTGTCCTTGTGGAATGTACAGAGCAAGGCCACTGAATTGGTTCATGCTCCGTCCTCACGCACGTTATTGCACACACGCAATCCACTAGTTAGTTGCGCCACAGGAAGAAATATACCACGGAAAAATCCGATCAATATTATAAGCAAATAGTAACAACAATACTATCTGAGACAAGTTAGTCTTGGCTATGAGTATGAGCATTTTTAAAATTCCCAACAGGAGAATTGAAATAACTTTACAGGGTAGAAATTAGGTAGCCGGACAATTGAGATGGTGAACAATTGCGACGAAGGACAATTGCGGTTAACACAGAAGTGAAAGGGCGGGTGGACAATTGTGATGATATTTTAAATCTTCTATCAAATTGAAGGGTGACTTAACACCCTTACAATACCTCTTACAAGAGAATTGTGTGAAATATTGATATTTTCGGCTGGGAATTTGGTTCAACCAAGTTTTTGAACACGGACCAGAGCCAACAGACACCCTTTGAAGTGACTCGTTTCCTCATATGTGCGAATACACTTGACCTTCTAGATTAAGTTCCATCCGCATGTACTTGATGTTGATGTCTTCTGCTTGGCTCTTGAGGCAGGCCAGAACGACATGAAGTTTTGGATGCCACCTATTTATATTGTCGTTCCAACTTTCTACAGCATTAGTAGTTCTGTGGCGCCTTTGGTTAGGTTAGGTTCTGATCGTCAAAATTGTCTTACCATTAATTTGTAAAATGGCCTTCACCGTCAAAATCATCGCAATTGTCCGTGATTTTGGCTTCATCGCAATTGTCCTAGATTCACAAATTAACGAGATTTTGATGGGAATTTCCCCACTAGACTACACGTGTCCCGGGCAGCAAAAATAAATTTTAACTTCTTTCCTGCGTAACAATATAATTTTCATATGATACCTTAATATTTTCATTACATTTTAAAATGTAATCATTTTCATGATAAAAGCATTATCTTGTTATTTTGCAATGTCAAGAATGCGCCTTTAACTTTAAGACTAACAGTATGTACACTTCTTCAAAAGTTACATGACCGCTCTGAAATAGTTTCAAATTCAGAAATAGTTGGAGCTCTTGAGCACCAGCAGAGAGTAGCCAACTTTACTACAGGCCCCTTTACTAGACGGGGAACACCGTGGAAAAAGAATTACATGTTTGGTTATAGCTTGAAGTCAGAAACTATATTCTTCCAACATATTAATAAGGAACAAAACGGAAAACTTAAGTATGGGGAATAATTTTGGAGAGTACTTGCGATTCGGCATGTTAAAATTGAAAGCAGATAAACAATTGTGAGGTTGGAAACACTGCACTCGCTAGTGGACCAACTGGAGGAAATCGCTGTCAAGTTTAAACACAAAGAGGCATAATTACGATTGGTTCATGCAAAATATATTTAACAGTGCCTTGCAAAGTACTGTGCAATGAGCGAAACTTAATTATTCAACTTGCACGTAAAAGTGTTCGTCGCATAGAAAAGTGGTAGCTTTCGCAGTCATCAATGCGTTTCAAGATGTTTGCTCTATACGGCGTACGCTTTTAGAAGGAACACGAGTTCAGCCAATACGCAACCAGTGCTGTCACGCTGTTGCCAAACCAACTGCTAGCGGAAGAGAAACACAAAGAATTCGTTGTGTTCAATAATCAACTTTTTTATATACGAGGGAGAATAAAATGAAAACCGCAAAAGTGCCATTAAAAATCTGTTTTTCTTTCTAGGCGTTTGGAAATTTGCAGACACAGTCCTTGACGTCTTTCCGAACTGGTAGTACGAAGCAGTGCCGGTAGGTGGTGTTGGATGTGAGTAACAGCTGATTCAAGATGGCGGCACCACTACGCAGTTGCACCAAGCAGGAACAGCGTGGAGCTATTCTATTTTTATGGAGTGAAGGTGTGAAACCGGTTGATATTCATCGGAGAATGTAGACGAAGTATGGGGACGCCTGTCTGTCACAGCGGCAAGTCTACGATTGGTGCAAGAAATTCGCAGAAGGTACGACTTTATTGAGTGATGCTCCCCGTCCGGGTCAGGCTCAGCGAGTTCTGACAGAGGAGTCCATAGCCGCAGCAGATCGGCTTATTCAGGAAAACCGGCGTGTCACCCTGGCTAAAATGGCTTCCTTGCTGAATATGAGCTTCAGTTCAGTACAACATATAGTGCATGACGAGCTCCGCTACAGAAAAGTGTCCGCCAGGTGGGTTCCTCGACAGATGGACTGAAAGTCCGTCGGGTTGATGCTTGTCAAGAGCTGCTGAGGCTTTATGAAGAGGAGGGTGAGGATTTCCTAGCTCACATTGTCACTGGGGATGAAAGTTGGGTGCACCATTTTCAACCGGAGACGAAACGTGCAAGCAAAGAATGGCGACATTTGTTTTCGCCGAAACCAAAGAAGTTTCGCAGCCAGCCCTCTGCAGGGAAAGTCATGTTGACTTTATTCTGGGATAAGAAAGGTCCTATTCTGGAACACTACATGCCCCCACGTACGACAGTGACTAGTGCCACCTACACTGAGCTTCTCAATAACAATTTGAGGTCAGCGATAAGCACAAAGCGAAGGGATTGCTGAGTGCAGGTGTTTTGCTTCAACATGTTAACGCCCGTCCTCATTCTGCTCGTGCAACCATGAAAACCATTGATGACCTACGGTTCAAGTGACTACCACATCCGCCATACTCACCAGATTTGGCACCATCTGATTTCCACATCTTTGGTCCATTAAAAGAGGGCAGAGTTTCAAGTCTGATGAAGACATCCAATCGGCATTGCACGAGTGGCTACACAGTCAACCGAAATAATTTTTTTGATGCGGTATCGAAGTACTACCTATCCGTTGGCGTAAGTGCATTGAACTGGGAGGGGACTATATAGAAAAATAATGTACAACTAAACATAATCCCTGCATTAAAATAGTGGGAAAAAATTAATTGCGGGTTTCATTTGATTCTCCCTCGTATAATGCATGCACGTGACATATGAGTACAATGAAATATATAGTAAAGAATTCTACACAGGATTGTATCATATCATATAGCACTGCAGCATATAAGAGAAACTCGTACCTGCCGGATAGAAGTTTGAAGGTATTTTATTTATTGTAAAGGAACTGCAAGACCATCATCATCGCTCTCGTCTCCGATTTCTGGCATGTTTCCCCAGGAGATTTGAATAGGAGTTCACCGATTTCTGTGGTAGATACGTTACCCTGTTTTATAATACGCAACACAGTGTGCACCATTCACCACACGCTTTGGCCGTAAGTTCTCGACTATGAGAAAACACTGTTTGAGCACACACTTCTTCCGACGCCAATTCCTTGAAGTAAGAATACATTTCAAAACAGTGGCGGCGATTAAAGGGGGCGAGGGGGGGCAGTTGTCCCCCCACTTCTCGCCACTTTGGTGCCTGTACTACTAGTACTAGTTTTCGAGAGCGATATTAATAATTTGATTTATTTTGTTTTATGTTAATTCGTTTTTCTGTCACTTTTGGCTAATTGCGAAGATGGGAATGAGTGATGATGTAATGAAATTGATGAATGGACAATCATGAACATCTATGTCCAGGCTGGGATTCGAATCCTGGACCCCTATCGTCGTAGCGCGATATGCTAACCACACCAACATGGGGGCGGCGCGACAATATTAAATAACACTCACGGAACACACGCTCTAGCACAACTATCGAACATAAGGGCTGCATTTCACAGCGCGCTACGACGTCAGGGGTCCCGGATACGAATTCCGGCCCGGAAATAGGTGTTTGTAAGTGTCCCTTCATCAATTTTATTATATCACCCATCCTCATCTTCGCGATTAGCCATAAGTGGCAGAAAGGCGAAGTAAAATAAATCAAATCAATCAATAAGGGCTGTATTGAAGCCTCTCACAACTGTTCTTCGTGGCCTACGAGTAAAATTATCTTACACCGTCCTTGTTACGAAAACGCTGAACTGAAAGTGACTCAGACTCGCAATGTTCGTGAAAGCCCACGACAATGAAGGGCCGTTGTATATATTAAGCCGAATTTGACACCCATAGCTTTACTAAGACCCAACTCAGCGGGATCAACACGGTGGCAACGAAAAAAACAGACGGAACACGGAATGAAAACGAAAGGGTCATTGTGTGTGTGTAGAGAGACGTTTTTTCCCCCCCGTGTTTCTTCCACAGACGATAACTCCGGCTGTAGGCGACGGAAATTCATGAAACTTGGACAGACAGATTCAAAATGCCGTGCCCCATTGTATGATGAACCTTAAAGTGGCGAGTTTTATGAAAACCTCTTGCGCGTAAGTAAAATATGGAACACGGCGTCTAACTGCGGGCCGCAGTTCCCTAACTGCACAACGTTGCACTCCTGCTATTGGCTGGTCGCCAATGACACGCTCTCCGTAGCTCCGCCCGATATAGCTTCTAAAACCGTGCGTCGTATAATTTACAAGCGATGTTGTACAATATTTGGTGAAGTACTCGCGTCAGAGCTCTCTTTTTTCCAAGGTATTAAGGGTCGCGGATTCAAATCCAAAACTGTCTCATTTTTCTGTTTGTTTTGTTGTGTGGCATTGAGATACATTGAGTATGGAGTGTAGTAATTAAGTTGAATAATTATATTTTCAGAATATTCGCAGTAATTAATTCCGCATGCTAGATGCGAAAAGTAAAGGGACCTGTTTAGAGCGACCACACGTGCACTACCTCTGTGTTGCTGCATTTAGTATATATGTGTACGTATATACACTGCGTTCGTCTTTACTCCTGGCCGACATAGCGCATGACTGCAGAACGGCGAAGCACGGCGCGGATGCCGGCAGTTTCGACCCGTGACGTCCCGCTTACTTTTAAGCACAAATCTTTAGCATGCGGAAAATTGTATTTATATTGCATAGCAAGTACTAATCTTTGTTATAAGAGTTGTTCAAAGCGATGGCCAACTGCATTCACACATTCCTGGAATATTTTGATCAAATTTTGATTTTGTGACCATCAATGTAATAAAACAGTGTGATGGAATGAGGCTTTTCTTTCTCGACTGAACTTTAATCAAGGTTTTTGCCCCCTCCCCCCTAATCAGAGGGTCTGCGCACGCGTATGGGGAAGGGTAGAGTGGGAAAAGCTTACCAATGCCTAAGGAAAGAAAATAACCAAAGCAGAAATAGATCTTGCGGTTGGATAAAATACAACCATCTAAAAATAGCAATGTAATAATAGTAATGAAATATAATAATTGTCTCAAGTCATAATTGATATGTTTGATATTTTTAACAATAGATGTCAGGGGAATTCAGCTTTGTTTTATGTTTACTATCGAACAGAGAGAGAGAGAGAGTGACGCTCAGTCAGTTCGCGATACAATATGGCCGAGTGTGCGCGGTGATTTCATTCCGTCCATCGCGTTGCATTGCAGCAAGTTTGTATATACATGTAATCTTTTGTTTTAGTCAATATATCTTCGTTATTATCAGTGAGTGTCATTTGCAATCATCCGAGTCGAATCACCTTATGGAATTCAATATGGTCCTCCACTCCAGAGGTATGGGTTTGTGATAGCGACACGCAGTAAGTACTATCATTGTCTTTGGCGTGCATCGTACAAATTAGACAGGCAAGCACATTTTGGTTCATCAGTGGCCACACACAAAACATTCATTTTGGTCCAGTGACCGGACGCATTCATTTTTGGTCCTCCGGGCCGGATGTTTCAGCTACGTGATATTCTGTTCAAGTTCAAGGTCAAGTGCTAGTGCAGTGCGGAAACAATAGTTTCTTACAGCAGCCATATTGCCAACAATGCAGCTCCATTGTCGTTCGCAGCAAAGGAATGTAAACAGCTCGGCGATACTTTTCATGCATCATTTTTTTCACGACAACGGCGCAGGAGGTCGGTAAGTATATTTTACTTTGTCTGGCTCATTTCCTTGCATTTATTTCCTTTAACCTTTTCATAAAAATGAGTGAGAGCGAAGTGCAGCAGCGTCTCGTCAGACAACGAGGGACATTAAAAGGAAAATCACTGGAATAGAAACTTTCGTCAATCAATTCAGTGAAAGTGAAGGAAACATTGAAGAAGTGCGTACTCGTTTCAATGCATTGTCTCGCATTTGGGTGGACATTGAGCAAGTGCAAGATCAGTTAGAAGCTGAAACTGGTTCATCGCAGGATGACGTCAGAGACGAATTGGAAACTGCGTACTACAAGTTGAGTGCCCGGATGCAAGCTTTATTATCGCAGTATGATAAGGTTCAAGCGGAGTATGATGTGTCAACACATCGCATGTCACAGTAACCCGGCTCAAACTTCCTACAATAAAATTGCCAACGTTTGAGGGTGATTATTGGCACTGGTTGTCCTATGAAGACACTTTCACGTCTTTTACCTTGTGTTGTGTACGCTGTCATAACGGCTGATACTGTGCTCCTTGCACACCCCACAAGGTTTGAGGTTTCCGTCACCGTGGCTCCAGCTGAACGTGCTCCAACAATCATGCCTCTTTGGAACTCTGTCAGGTCTGACATTGCAGCGTCTCTTGAGAGCGTACGATAGACGAATGCACCACCAATGACTGCTATTGACAGACTAATACCTTCCCCTTCACGGCCACTAGGTGGCAGACTTCAGTGCCAGGTGGAGCTGCTGTACTGCCGGTGTGAAATGTGGCATACTTTTTCACAGGTGTTCGTATTATTTTGTCCCCCATCTGTACCTTTGGCGGACATGTTACTCACTCAGCATTTTGTGTCTAAGCTAGATTCAGGAACTAGGAAAGCGTGGGAACTGCAAAATAGTGAAACAGATTTTGTCAGCATAGATGATTTCTTTTCGTTTTTGGAAAGACGATGTCAAGCGCTGGAAAGCATTCAGCCCGCACCAAGTGATGTAAATAAACAATCAGTCAAACCTCAGCATTACAATGTAAGATCAAATAAGAGTTTTTCGAAATCTTTCATTAGTACAAACAATGCGAACTCTTGTTTCTTTTGTAAAGAGCCGCATGCTCTCTTTATGTGTGCATCATTCATCGCCGCGACTAACAAGCAGAAGTATGATTGTGTTAGAAGGAATAAACTCTGCACGAACTGCTTATCTCCAAATCACATACTGCGTCTATGCAAGGCAGGTTCGTTTAAAAAATGTTCACGCAAGCATAACACATTGTTGCATAATGATGTTATATCAAGAACGTCATTTTCCAGCACAGAATCTACGGAAGAAGGCAAGAACGAAAATTCTCAAGCAACGCAAAACGAGAATCAAGATCAAACTCCACAAGCTTCTTATTGTGCACTCAAAGGGCAACATACATCACGCGTGTTACTTTCCAAGGCAGTGGTAAAGGTCAAGAATCATGCAGGTCAATGGATATACTATAGAGCCTTGCTAGACAGTGGATCCCAGAGCCACTTTGCGTCTGAAGAGTTTGTTCAGCGTCTCAACCTGAAGAAACATCCTCAGCATTTAGCGATTCAAGGCATAAACAATGCTGAGTCACAAGCAAATTTCAAGGTGGATATTCAGTTGCAATCCAGAGTAAGCACATGGCGTTCCAACATTGAATGCTCCATATTGCCGCGTCTCACAAGCAACTTACCTTCACATCGAGTCGACCGAGCATCAATCAAAATACCAAGACATGTAACATTGGCAGATCCGACTTTGATGTGCCAGCAAAGATAGATCTTTTAATAGGCACCCAGATCTTCTTCGAAATTCTCAAGCCTGATCCCATAACACGTTCAGCTGATTTGCCGATTCTACAAAACACTGAATTCGGATGGATAGTCGCAGGACGCATTCCACAACAATGCAGTGGCAACAATTCATCGATATCATGCTTCCTTCGAACGGAAGAAAGTCTCCACCTACAGCTTCAGCGATTTTGGGACCTTGAGGAGATATATACCAGTCATAGAACAAAGGAAGAAATCAGCTGTGAGGGTCACTATTGTGAAAACACGGTGAGGGATGAAACAGGCAAATTCATCGTTCGACTTCCACTCAAAGAAAGCCGAGAAGCATTGGGCGATTCACTTCAACATGCCACCAAGAGATTTCTCCAATTAGAGAAAAGACTTGAGCATCAACCGGAACTAAGGATTCCTTACACAGAATTCATGAATGAATATGAACAGCTAGGTCACATGGTACCTGTAGGACAATTACCGATGTCTCGTGACCACAGGGTAGCCTACTATTTGCCACATCACGCAGTAATCAAACCACAGAGTTCCACAACCAAGGTTCGTGTTGTTTTCGACGGATCGGCCAAAACCACAAGTGGCAAGAGCCTCAATGACATATTGATGGTCGGACCCACCATACAACAAGATTTATTCTCCATCCTGACAAGATTTCGCACACATCCTATAGCATTCACAGGAGATGTAGAGAAAATGTATAGAATGATTAAGGTGCAAAAAGATGACAATCCATTACAGCGAATATTGTGGAGAAGCTCCAACAAGCATCCAATTGAAGTTTTTTGAGCTACGAACGCTTACATATGGCACAGCTTCGGCATCATTCCTAGCTACTAGATGCTTACAGCAACTGGTAGACAGCGAAATCAGCAGGCATCCTCGCATCAGTAGTATCATCAAGGAAGACATGTTAGTTGATGACGTAGTGAGCGGAGCACAAGACGTAGCTGAATCATTGCAGATTCAGGCAGAATTAATTAACATTATGCGGCGTGGAGGATTTACTTTGCGTAAATGGTGTTCGAACAGCACGACAGTGCTAGAAGCAGTTCCACCAGCCATGCGTGAAATGAAGCTTCCAGTCGAATTTCACGATTCAGAAGTGAAGACGTTAGGCTTATCTTGGGATCCTATTGCAGATAAATTACTGATCAACAGCAAAGCTTCTGAAGTAGCGAATAACGTCGAAATATCAAGCACTAAACGACAGGTAGCATCAGTCGTTGCGTCAATATTTGACCCTTTAGGTATCATCACTCCAATTGTTATTACATACAAATCATTTCTTCAACAATTGTGGACATGCAATGTTCAGTGGGATGAAGAACTTCCACAAGACTTGAATCAGAAATGGCAACAGTTGCGCAGACAACTTCCTGCAATTAAACACATCGAAGTCAATCGTTTTGTTCTAATTAATGGAATAGTTAGAAATATCCAGATACATGGATTTTCAGATGCATCTCAATATGCTTACGGTGCATGTTTGTATGTGCATTCAACTAACCACAAAGGTGAAACAGCAGTAAATCTACTTTGTGCTAAATCACGAGTAGCGCCAGTCAAGAAGCTGACATTACCTCGTCTTGAATTATGTGCAGCATTACTCCTATCAAGATTAGTCCACAAGGTATTACCAGTTTTACGTCTGAAGGTAGACGAGATACATCTCTGGTCGGACTCACAAATTGTATTGGCATGGTTAGCAGCACCATCCAACAGATGGAAAACCTTTGTAGCCAACCGGGTAGCAGAGATTCAAGACATTACGCAAATTAGCGATTGGAAACATGTTCCTTCAGCAGATAACCCGGCAGACATAATTTCAAGAGGTATTGAACCCACTTCAATACAACATAGCCATTGATGGTGTCATGGGCCACATTGGTTAATAGATACAGAAGAGCATTGGCCACTTACGCAGCAGCCAAGGAAAGTTGAAATTCCGGAGGGAATAAGCATAACGGCAGTATCAATTTGGCAGAATTCGCTTGAGCAAACAATCGAACGATTCTCCAAATTATCGAAATTAACTCGAGTGATAGCTTTCTGTCAGCGATTCATACATAACTGCACAAAGTCCAACAACAATATAAAAGCAAGTCTTTCAACAAAGGAAATGCAATCAGCATTGCATACATGCATCAAGACTGTTCAGCTATCAAGCTACAAGTCTGAAATTCAGGATCTTCAGCGGCACCAACAAGTTTCAGCCAACAGCACATTGAAGAGCCTGCACCCATTTTTGGACAGCAACAACCTTCTTCGCGTTGGAGGAAGACTCAAGAATAGCAATTTGACTTATGAAACAAAACATCAAATTATTCTACCTTCGAAAGGTCACCTGACACAGCTTATAATAGAAGCGGAACATTTGAGACAGCTTCATGCAGGATCACAGTTATTGTTGTTATCCCTCAGACAACAATACTGGATTGTACGAGCAAGGCGTACAATCAAGCAACTAATTCACAATTGCCTCGCATGTTACAAGTTGAAGGCAACCACGGCCAAGCAACTCATGGGTCAACTTCCGTCACCTAAAGTCACACCGTCAAGACCATTTCTCAACTCTGGTGTAGACTATTGCGGACCTTTCCTATTGAAATGGCATTCGCCACGCAGCAAAGTTCATCGCAAATCATACGTGGCTTTATTCATTTGTCTAGCCACCAAGGCTATACATTTAGAGCTCGTCTCCGATCTCACCACAGACGCATTTATCGCAGCCCTGCGAAGATTTACATCTCGTAGAGGTAAATGTGCCAATCTGTACAGTGACAATGGCAAGAATTTCGTCGGGGCAACAAAGAACTTAAAGAGCTACGTAACTTATTTTCGTCACTGGAATTCACACAAAATATTCATGAATACGCGAGTTCTGAATCCTTCCAAGTGGCATTTCATTCCACCTAACTCACCACATTTCGGAGGAATATGGGAGAGTGGAATACGCTGCATGAAGTATCATTTAGTTAGAGTAGTAGGAAAGTCAACACTGAATTTTGAGGAATTTGCAACTTTGCTCACTCAAATAGAAGCATGCCTAAATTCAAGGCCTCTGACTGTTTTATCCGACGATCCAGAAGATTTAAGTGCTCTCACTCCTGAACATTTTCTCATTGGTTCAGCCCTTAATTCCTTTCCCGAGCCAGACCTCATTGAACTCCCAGGAAATCGACTGTTCAGATGGCAGAGACAACAAAGCTTTCATCAAAACATTTGGCAGCGATGGTCCAAGGAGTATTTAAACGGTCTTTAGCAACGTTCCAAGTGGACTAGCGTACAAGAAAACTTCAAACCAGGTTTGATAGTTGTCATCAAAGACGACCATTTACCTCCCCTATCGTGGAAATTGGGAAGAGTCACCAGCGTCCAGCCAGGAAGAGACGGATTAGTGCGAGTGGCCACAGTGCATACAGCTTCAGGGATCTTCAAGAGATCGATTCACAGACTAGTTCCACTCCCTCAGTGCAATAAGGACGGAGATAAGTGAATTTAGTTGGTCAAACGTTAATTTAGTTGGTCAAACGTTGTTTGACCAAGAGGGGGGAATATGTTTCAAGTCATAATTGATATGTTTGATATTTTTAACAATAGATGTCAGGGGAATTCAGCTTTGTTTTATGTTTACTCTCGAACAGAGAGAGAGAGAGAGAGTGACGCTCAGTCAGTTCGCGAGACAATATGGCCGAGTGTGCGTGGTAATTTCATACCGTCCATCTCGTTGCATTGCAGCAAGTTTGTACGTACATGTAATCTTTTGTTTTAGTCAATATATCTTTGTTATTATCAGTGAGTGTCATTTGCAATCATCCGAGTCGAATCACCTTATGGAATTCAATATGGTCCGCCACTCCAGAGGTATGGGTTTGTGATAGCGACACGCAGTAAGTACTATCATTGTCTTTGGCGTGCATCGTACAAATTAGACAGACCCATCTCGGCCCAACAGGCAAGCACATTTTGGTTCATCAGTGGCCACACACAAAACATTCATTTTGGTCCAGTGACCGGACTCATTCAATAATAATAATAATGTCCTAGCACAATTGAGTAGCGTTTGGTATAATTTCACAGTTCAAGCAGCACTTTTCATGACCGAGTGGATTTCCACTCTACCTCTCCCCTCCATGCCCAAGTAAGATGAGTAGGAAACGCCATTTTGAGCAGTCTCCTGGTGGTTCCATAGCAACAGTTTATTAAGGAAATCTTCTGGCAACACTGGATCTGACCGCGGCGAAGCCTCTTTCCCCCTGCCTCTTCCCTTCACCCGCGAGTGCGATTCAGCACAAGCTCTTTTGCCTAGGTGTTTCCACTATATTAATGTTGGCTACTCTCTGCTGGTGCTCAAGAGCTTTAACGATTACTGAACTTAGAAATATTTCAGGGCGATCAGGTAACTTTTGGAGAAGTATGCCTTTTTATTATCAGAAATATATAATTTTTAAATATTGATCACGGTTGTTAAATTTCCAGGGATCCATTAATTCTAATGGGTTCTCTTGGGTTCCACTGCAGGACCGGAACCTTTTCTCTTACAGAATTTAAATTCGGTACAAATTGCATATTATTTAATTGGAAAAAGGTTCCTGGACTGTATTTAAATTCATCTCGAAGAAAAGGTTCCTGAACCCAATTAAAATTCAGCCGGAAAAAAGATTCCTGGACCGAATTTAAATTCGGCCGATGAAAATGTTCCTGGACAAAATTGAAATGTTTTAAACATAAAAAGGTTATTTACGGTCTAGAACCCCTTTACACTTGATAATTTTCTCTCCAGGACGGAAATTGAATTTATTTACAATTCCTGGACCTTTAACAACCCTGATATTGTTAAAGATCTAGGAAACCATACTTTCTAATCAGGAACGTATCTAGAAATACAGGGTGTCCATAAATTAGCTTTACAACTTTAGACTTGAATAATTTGAAAACTATACTAGATAATGACAAAACTGTTTTCAACATGTGACAAGAAAACTCATAAAGATTTTTTCATTGTCCAGTTGATGCATATATGACGAAAAATGTGGACGCCACAGGAAAAAGCTCAGCGTGTAGCCTGATTTATAGAGATGAAGTCCGTTACCCAAGTGCAATGAAACTTTCGGACACAGTATAGAAAGGAACCACTGTCTCGACCCACCATTAAGGCTTGGCATACGTCGTTCATGGAAACGGGTAGTGTTCTCCATAAACAGGGGGCGGGTCGGCCATCTGTGTCAGACGCCAAATTGGACAGGGTGCGGCAGGCGTTTGCAAGGAGTCCGACAAGATCAGTGCGTACGGCGGCCAGAGAGTTGGCAATGCCACAAGCAACAGTGCACAAAGTCTTGCATAAGAGGTTACATCTATATGCCTACAAGGTGCAGTTGCTTCAGGCACTTAGATATAGAACTTCGTCTCTATAAACCAGGTTACACACTGAGCTTTTTCTTGTGGCGTCCACATTTTTCGTCAAATCTGCGTCACCTGGAAAAAAAAAACTTTACGAGTTTTCATGTCACATGTTGAAAACCGTTTGTGATTATCTAGTATAGTTTTCAAGTTATGAAAGTCTAAAGTTGTAAAGATAATTTATAGACACCCGGTATATATCGAGGGGGATCCGAACAAAGTGTCTCAAAATAATATTAAAAATACTATTGTGTTAATTAACGTATTCAAATTAATTAATAGGGCCTCCTCGATGGCGCAGTGGTTGCGCCATCGCCTTGTAAACAAGGGGTCAGGGTTCGATATCCGGTTAAGGCAGAAGTAGTTCGAATCCCTCTTTAAACTGTAGGTCCAGTTCCGGTTAGCCTTACTGTGGACTTAAAACATCAAATCAAATTAATTAATATTATATTTTATTACATGAGTAGGTAAAAAGATGATGTAAGAATAGTGATATAACAGCACGTATTCATTATTTAGCTTACGTATAACTAAGGTCGGAAAAAAATGTAATAAGAAACAACAACCCTGGCAAGGAAATTAATGTCAAATAGATAAAGAATTGAATTTTGAATAACAAAAAGGATGTTAGATGCAGTTGACGAAAAGTATAGTTCCTGGTAATACTTTATGCATATTATTGTAAGTAGAAATAAATCTTGCATAAATCTTCTTTGGTACTGTCTTTCAAAGTAGTATGATCCCAATATAATCCTTGCCATCCAATTAATTCGGCTGAAATAAATAACCCTCAATTAAACAGCAAGTATATCTTCATTATTTGATGTTATTGATGTTAGTTATTTCACTATTTAATTTTAATAAATGGGTTCTGTTGGGTTCCGTTACAGGACCGAAACCTTTTTTTCTCGCAAAATTTAAATTTGGAACAATACGGAGCTAGGGCCCTATTTAAACTCTTCCGAAGGAAAGGTTCCTGGACCGCATATAAATTCAGACGGAAAAAAATGTTCCTGGAATGTATTTAAATTGACCCGGAAAAAATATTCATGGACCGAATTGGAATACTTGACAGAAAAAAGGTTCTTTAAGGTCCAGAGTAGTTGTTGAGTACGATAAGGACGGACGGTTTTTAGTATTCATAATTCATTTGCATATATTTAGAATTCATTTGCATAATTTAGAATAAATTTGCATATTATTAGAACTAATTTACATTTATGTATTTGCATATTTATAACTTTTATGAATGTTTAATTATTTATTTTATGAAAAATATGAAAATAGAAGTTGTTTAGTGGTAGTCAATGTTATGCATATGATTTTATGTTAATTTCTGTAAGGTATGTAATGTATAAAACGATAATAATTAATGTTTATAATATTGAAAATAATTTTTTACGGATTATTAAACGCTATTTGTGGCGGTAATGGGTAATGGTAAAGGACCGACTACGATTTAAGATGATCCCGGTACTCGAACCCACGATATGTACTGGTAATAATGTTATATGGTATGAAAGTCGGTAGTCTGAGACGCTAGACAGAAGACGGTGAACTCCGCGCAGGTAGACAACAAAGGAATTTGAGGAATGCAGAGCCAAGGTCAAATGACGTCAGAAAGCCAGAACAAAGAACAAACCAATCAGAAAACGCGTCGGTAGATTCTAAGAACTTGTTTTTTCAAGGTTAACTAGAACGGAAGAACATGTGAACGGTATGCAGTAGCGTAGGACAAGGGAGGGATTGAACCAGACAAGAAAGGATGTCTGGGAATGCGCGGTCAAGGTCAAATTTTTGAAACTGCACGTCGCTTGTAGAACCGGTTTCAGCCGCCAATTAATATTCCGCTCAGGCTTGACCCAAGGAACGGGATGCTGTAGCATATGGATTAGGGTAGAGCGCTTGCATGTTAGAACGTGTTTTTGTCAAAGTAGCCCAAGGTTACCGAGAATATAAAAAAAAAAGGAATTTGGGATGCCCAATTAGATTGGAGCAAGAATTTTACCTTGAACAAGGAGAACGAAGCATAAGGGTTTTATCTGTACTAGGAAGAAGGGAATGCTAAGAGGGACTGGGCCTACGTTTTCAAATGGATTCGATTCAATTCGAAATTCAGTTCTGTCTAATAATAATAATAATTTATAAACAATTCACGAATTCCTCTCCTTTCTTCCCTATTTCTTTGACCTCCTTCCATTTTCTCACTAGTTCTCTCTTCTCTTTTCCTGTTCCCCTAGCTGAATCCCATTCTACTTCATGCCCCATTTCTCCACTGTGTTCGAATATGGCATTCCAGTCTCTCTTTAATCTCACATCATCCATGTGTTGCTTTAACCTGTCTTTCAGTCTCTTCTTCGTCTCTCCTATATATACATTTTCGAATCCTCTGCACTTCACCTCGTAGATAATCCCTTCCTCATCTTCCTCTCTCTTTTCTTCCTTCTTCGTGCTGGCTATACTTAAAACATTACTTACTTATACTCCATTCCTATAAGTTCTTATACCCACTTTCCTCAGCACTTTGCATATCTTCTCTGAGGCCTCTACCAAACTTATTATACCAAACCATCTCTCTCTTTCTTTTCCACCTCCTCCTCCTCCGGACAGGAATGCCATATTCAAAATTAGAAATTGTTACAACAAAGTATGGCATCGCACTAATCTACTTTTGATTTTTTTTCTTTGAAATCAACATTTTTTTAGGGAACAAAACTAAAACAGGTATTGCCTATTTCATCACTTAAAGCCTAAGAATCTCTTCATAGGAACAGAGTAGGGATTTATGTGCAAAATCCGGAAACTACTTAGACAGAACTGATGACGATGAAGGGACGTCTATATCGTGAGGGGTCTACGCTGCCGAACTTCTCTTTTTCCCAATTTGCCTATGATGGACAACCCCCCCCCCCTTTTCCATTCCCAATGTCGTAGTGGTGACGCTGTCCGTTTGTAACAAAGGCTTCCCAACTGTAGGTGCATTCCCAATTAATCCATCTGACTAAAGAAAATCGTTGAAAAGGTTTTGGCTTTTCGCCACCGAAGAGTTTATGGAGATCAGAATTCACATCGAGTACACAGAGATCAGCTCTTCCTTGCTGATGGGCTCGCAAACCATGTAAATGTGCTCTTTATCATAACCCATGTGCCTTTGAAAGAGATAAGGAAGGACGCCGAAAATAATCTCCCTAAATGGGACAAGAATAGACAACGTTGTAAATTCTGTAGTCATGCACACTGTATACTAAGCGTATTGTAAATCTTTCTTTCAATGAAGATAACAATTCTTTTACCATTATCATGTGAAAATTGATGAAACGTTTGTGCATATACTCTTTGTATAATATATATTATACTCATAAAGAATGATGGTGTGATCCACGTAGTACACCCAATCGTCAAACTCACTTCCACGTCGTACACACTAGACTGCCTTCGGAAGACTAACGAGGCTCTGGCGTCTGGACCTAAGGCCAGTAAAATCTTCGTAGGACTCTGTGTGTTGTCCTTGTTTGTGCTGAGTGCCCCTTTACAGCTTCAGCTTTTAATTGAATTCAGAATATTTTAGTCTCCAACATTACAGTCACGTGGTTAATTCTATTTTAGATAAGGTAAGAAGCTGTACCCCATATCATGTCTCGGGTTGAAAATAGCTTAAGTGCTGACGCACCCAAAAATAAATTCAATCAATCAATCATAAAGAATGATGAATGACTTTCGTTTTTTTATAATTTACTATACTAGAGCCATTGTGGTTTCGGGTGCGAACCTTCCTCTTTCACCTTGACTGTTCCGTCACTGAGGAGGTCGGAAATAACGATCGCCTTACTTTAATAGAAACCCAGTTTTTAACATCTTATTTTCTGAAATGTAGATGGCAGAAGCAGGCCGAGGCGAACAAAGTAACACTATGTAAAGCCTCATCTCATTGCAAGCACCTATTATTTTCACAAAAGTGATAATAGATTTGCTGTTTCCGCTCGAAATGCCCAGTATCCTTATCTCTTCTAGCTGAAAGCTTAGTGAAGAATTTCTTCTGTTCCCTGAATACCTTTGCACATCTTAAAGCTCTTCCTACTTGCTATTGAGCCATCGATGAATTCCATACCCGTCATTAGTATCTGCTATTCAGTTGAGGGCATTCGCTTTAATACAATATTTTCTGATGTGTAAACAATCCTTTTTAATGAGTTGCTGTTTACAGAACCGTCTCCGCATACAGTTCTGGTTGATTTGAGATATTTTGGACGGTTCGTTGTTTTACCAATTGAAAATATTTTCTTGAAAGGTTGCATGTGTTCTGCAGATCATCAAAAACAATTTATTTCGAAACAGCTTCTATTTTGTAGACATGATTCTTGCTTTAGTCTCCAAGGCGGAATACGGATTGTTCAAAAATGATGCTACACTTATATACCTATAGATACGATGCAGTATTTCCAAGCCTTATAATATCCATTCCCTGGTGAAGATATACTCTCTCTGATTTCTTGAGACATTGAGCTGAATAGGCCCGAATCGTCCTTTTCCACACGATTTTTTGTTACTGGTCAATTTTCACCCTCAAAACTTATTCGTCATTTTGCGGCATTCAGATATATAGCAAACTGTTTGAAAATATGAAATGTTATCCCAGTCAGTTAATCTTGATGACAATTTCCATGACTCTGTTGTAAAACAATGAGCGATTTGAATATTTCCTTTTATTGTTGATGTCCAATATGGCCATTTCATGCCTCCTGTTGACTTCCACTATAGGCTCAAGAGTTACATCCCCTAAATGCAGGTTTGGTGCACTTCTATATACAGGGTTATTCAAGACGATTGTCCAAGTATCGATATTTTTTTCTGGGCAGGCCATGAAACGTACGGCATATGTAACTGCACCAATTGATTGAGACACTCTCAAAGATTTATTTCGTAAAAGGCAATATTCTTTAGTAATTTTTAATAACACTGTATTTTCATGTAAAAGATGTTGCAATATAACAGGATGCATAAAAAATCTCGCTTGCAATCACATGCACTCGAATAAACCCTCTGCTGCCATCTAACGGTACGGTCAGGAAATACTTGTACCTCAGAAGCCGCTTTACATTAGGGATCGTCTGAAATATCTCGAGTCCCCGTATCTACCACCTCCTTTAATTTGGGACGTAAATGTTCCAAATTGGGTGGGTTATGGTGGGCTCTAGCCCCCTAAAATAGTTTCATCCTACCATCTTGAACACCTAAAGAGCCCAATGAGAAATGCCGAGAATCATTTGTAGTGTAGCAAGAATCGCTTACGTCGTCGCCTTGCAATCATGTAGTCCCGGATGCGATTTAAACTCTAGGTCCAGTCCTGATTTGCATTTTGTGCGTGAAGTGGACTTAGAAAGAAACTCAGAGGACCTCACACATAAACATGACTAATGATTTGGTGTGGGTTTTGTTTTTCAGCGTCGCTTTCCTGTCACTTTTGGCTAATCGCGAGGATGAGGATGAGTGATGATACACAAATTACAACCATGCCTAGGCTGGAATCGTAGAACGGAGGACTAACCACTGTAAGCCCATAGTGTACGATAGCTCATTGGTGTCGTATTGAAGACGCAATATACATGTGAATAAGATAGGGTATGCCATTGGCTAGGCTTCTGCGCTGGGTGAGCGAGGAGTTTGGCGTGGCAGACGTAGGAATAGCTGGACACATGCTGAGTATACTGTTTTTCCGTTTATTACCATTTATGGGCCTGCATGGCCTGGTGTAATTTGCCTAGCGTTTATATAGTTATGTCTACCTTTTGAAAATGCTAAAGAGGATATTTAATTTTTAAGGGTAGACTGCTCCGGGTCTTGAAGGCTGTGTGGTTTTGGGCGGGGTTGCAGTTGACCCATATAGCCGTTATGTACTGACTTTTGACGATTTAATTGGACGGGCTGTTACAATTTAATGGGAGATTAAATATGGTTATTATTGTTGAATAAACTAAAATGTTGTTCTTAGGTGTTTATGTGGGTTGTGAATGAACCTTGTGATGCATATATAAATGTGGAAAATATAATCTGATTTGTTAATAAATATTATAGTTGAATGAACATTAAGCTTTACATTAAATAGTTTAATTACCTACTGAAAGATAATTAACTTCCACTGCGCCGATAATATAATCCACGTCTCACTTCTTTATTATTTATAAAAGGGAAAGAAGAGACGTACATTTCTATACCACCCGACACGGAGATCGGAAAAGAGGACTAATGGATTCCCTTTTAAACTATACGTTCACTCCCGATTAGTCTATCTGTGCATAAAGTGGACTCAAAGCGAACTTTCACTTTGACAAGAAACACTAAAAGCGAGAGAGTGGAACATGTAGATAGAGAGAAAGGAGGAGACGTCCAATGAGCAGAAAGACACAAAGGAACAAAGGAATAATAGAGGTAAGCAGTTGAAGAAATATAGAGACAAAAGAGAGATAAGGAAAGAAATAGAATACAACGAGCCATAACAATAGAAATTGTTTCGTCCACCCTTTAGCCAACCCGACAACACAACTTGCTCCGAATTTAAATTGTATCTCATTGGGTAATACATGTTTATTTTCATGCAGCCAAGACCAAAGTAATTTCACTGTAAAATTATGTTCACTTTTTTTTACAGGGCACTGAACTAAGCCTGCCTTTAAAATTTAATTATCTGCTTGTTATTTTCCAAAAGCGGGATGCAATCAGGACAAAAGTGATATCACCTTATAATTGCAGTGGCTCGATTGTAAAAAATCTAACGACGGTATAAACACAGGACAATCAATACCACATTTTCCCTTACTTAAATAATTATACACTTCATTCGGATCCCCTCCCGCGATAATAATGAAATACAAGTTTTACAACAGCTCTAAAATACATTTTATTTATATATTTTTTGTCATGTTTGGTGTAGAAGTTGAATGCATCGTTTTAAAGTTTTTTCTTGTTTACTGTGAAAAAGGTATAGAATGAACCAACGGTGAACCAACAATAATTTCTTATCTGTCTGTGTTTCCGGTGGTGCTTCGGTCTAATTCACACTATTTTGTCAAGGTAGTTCCGTTAATTAACGAATAACATTTTTTCAATTTCGCTTTGTGTTTGTAGCCATTTTCCTGCAACGCATTTGAAGATTTATTTTGTAAATTTTTTATTCAAATTTATCATGTCTTAAGTCCAGTCATAGCTGATAGGTCCCTTTTTACTCATGATTGCTTTTGATTTTCAATCCATTCTTTTGCATTTGTATTTGTCTTATTAAGCGTTGATTTTCAGTCACTTTTGAATGAGTCATGATTTGATGAAATTGGTGAATTTGTACTCGCAAGGGACACTCATAATTACCCGGGCACTTCGGTGGCAGGATCGAAAGTCTACCACGTAATGTTCTCGGCTGACGAGCCGGCTGAATCCATTTTTAATAGTTACTTACAATTTCCCAGTGGAGGCCCCTTAGTAGATGGAGAAGTGGGGCCGAAGTCCCCTTGGCACTTCTGCTTCAGTTTTGACAGAATTAGCAATTTCTCCCTTTATTCAGTTAAATTAGAATTCATTTTTATTACAATAACGAAGTTCACCTGTGGCCGAGAAGAGCTACAATATTTGATAATTGTTATAACTCCTGCAATATAATACAATGTCAAATGCCCTATAAGCATGACAGTAGTGCGAAAGCTGAAAGTATCAAAACAAACCAAACCAAGACAGGAAGAAAGAAGCCACGAATAGCAAAACTTGACTGCAGGGCCACAAATGCTGCTGTAATTTCAACAAAGATGCAAAACCGGCATGATTACTCCTGTCCCGCCAGTGAAGAAGTGTTATTTGGAATCCTGTGAAGAAGGTTTGAACAGTCCAAGCCATATTGGAAAGACTAATGTATTTCCACCATGAATCCAGGCAACCTGTGGTCGGGCATTGTCGTGGTGGAATATAGCGGCAGTAGTGCATGACTTCTGCTTCTAAAACTTCTCAGATGCTGTAGAGAGGACCCTAGATAAGTACCAGCCATGATCTTGAGTTATACCTAGTGTCACACTGCATCATCACACCTGCCGTGGAGGAGCAGTCCATTCTCTAAGATGCGTATTCGACCATCACTGTAGTCTAAGATAAAGCAAGACTCGTCCGAAAACACGAAATTTTGTCCATGAACACGACATTGTGTGTGCTCAGGAGTCCATTGTTGCCTCAAGCGTCGACGGATGAGGGTCACGTAACTCAGCTCCAAAGGAATTCGTGCAGCATTGTGAATCAGACCCCGTCCAATCGTGGAAGCAGATTGTCACAGCTGTTGAAGTGCGGAGCGTGGTGCTGATCACATCACCTCCACTTCCCCTAAATGTTCCTTCATGGCAAGGTGCGATAAGCACGGGACACTTTACCTTTCTTACCAGTATGTGGCGTGATACTGTGGCTAACTGTCCGAATACCATGTTTACCTATTTGAGGGTTCACTTCAATACATCTACGTAGTTCAGATATTCAGATTGAAGAAGAGTATTTATGCTGCAAGTGACAGTGTTTACCTCAGTATCCACCAGTTCTGAAATCCTACAGAAATCACATGGAAATACTAAGCAAGTAAAAACAGATTCCTTCAAGCTAGAATGTATAAGTACTTGATAAGTGAGAGCAGCAACACTGTTTACTAACGATAATTGTTGTGCATCGGCTATTAGTATCACGCTCCAAATTGTCCTAAATATTTTACTTTTCCACCTACTGCATTCAGAACTTAACATGCACATGTTACCTGAATGACTTTATGTATCTGACACACACAGTTAATAGGTCGAATGAATGGATTGAATGACGTAGAATTAAGTGCAAAAGCATAAGAGTATCTACTACACAAAGAACTAAAAAGAAAACTGAGGAAAGCAAAGAAGCATCCTTCATAGCAATGGCCCAAAACCTTACAAGTCATCCCAGTGTATAATTCACGCAAATATGATCCCTCTCCTTAGAAACTATAAAGAGTAGCATAAGTGGAGCAAAAAGTGGTTCACAAATCAGGGAAACGCCTTGAAGTAATTGGTTAGCGCACCGAATTTGTAGAAAAATCACAGGTTGGCTATAGGCTCGATGACCACCACTCACAAAAGGAAATTTGTTCACCTTAACTCGAAACGTTGTGTTAAATAAGTATAGTTAAAAACACTATGAAATGGATAATTTACAATTAACATCCCATGCTAATGGATCCGTAGAGGAGAGAAAAATAGCTGACCATTCATTTATGCAGCGGAGTTTTGTGAAAGTCCAAAGAATTCCATTCTTGAGAGATTTCTTTTAAGGCTTTGCTTAATGCTTGAGAATTTTAAGCCAAAAATCGTCCTCAGAACATAAGAACAACATTACTTTTGAGGAATAAGAAATTGTCTAAATTCCCTGCCTATTTGAGCTCACTGAGAGAGAGATGGTTCGAGAAATCATTCAGAGAGCATATGAACACGCCAGAAACTGAGGTAAATAGTGCATCCTACTACAATATCGTCAGGTGAAGATGAAGAAGGCATTTCCAAGGTGAACTTCATTCTGACACTAAAGACTATGTTAGTGAACACAATTACAAGATTACAAGAGTTTGGATTGTAGGACCACCCACCACAACATAGTTTGGCCCTTCACTGTATGTGAAATTGTGGTTGCTATAAGAACATCACTCACATGTAGACACTCATAGTAAAGCACAAAAACGATGAAGAAAGAGGACATATATCCAAATGATGGAAGCTCTACTAAAAGCGATATCTTGAAGGCATATTTTGTTAATTATTGAATAGTAGGCTATAATTGTGTGATTTTTATTGATACAAATACGAGTAAGTGGATAAATTCTTTAAAAAAAACATGGGCTGTTCAAAATTAGAGTTTCGGTACATCTTTTGTAGAAGAAGGTCTGCTAAAAATAAATATATAAAATAATAATAAATTATCCTTGTATGAGGTATTATATTTACAATAATACAGCGTGCTTCAAAATGGTTTGAACGAAAAGAAACTGTTCCAGGAGCGATAAAACTTTATCAACAATTAAAGTTCTATGTAAATACTTTCAACAATATCCTCGAGTTTTGTTTGCAATGGTGTAGTAGTTCCAAATTTCTCCACTAGGTTGCAGGGTGATAAGTTTCAAGATGGCTTCCTGTGGTTCCGAGAAAGCTTTTTACGTCCTACAGTTTCACGTTTGTCGGTCTGTTGTTAGTGTTCAGCATGAGTTTCGTACGAAATTTCGTAAAGAACAACCATCCAAGAACTCCATACGTAAGGGGTATGATAAATTCAAGACAACGGGATGCATTTGGAAAGGAAAATCGTCCAGTAGACCGTCCACGGCTCAGTCAGATGTGGAGCAGTTCGAGCTAGTTTTCAACGCAGCCCCCAAAAGTCTACAAGGAAAGTGAGTCAAGAGCTAACAATGCCTGGAGCAACTGTTTGGCGCGTAGTGTGTATGCGTTTAAAGATGTATCCTTATCGAGTGCAGTTGTTACAACATTTAACACCTAATGACCACACGTCCCGCAAAAAAATTTATGAGTCAGTTCTAGAGTTATGCAATGGTGGTGATGATTTTATTGACAAACTTTGTTTCAGTGATGAGGCTACGTTCCATGTGACAGGAAGAGTGAACAAGCAAAATGTTCGCATCTGGAGGACTGAGAATCCTCGACAAATCGCTGAAGTTGTACGTGATTCACCGAAGACTAATGTGTTTTGCGCCATTTCATCTACCAAAGTGTACGGTCCGTACTTCTTTCACGAAGAAACTGTGATTGTACAAACATTCCTACACATGCTTACTACAAATTACCTTAATAACAGACTGCCAGACCGCTGGATTAGACGATCTACATAAAATGATCAACAGTTACTATGTTGGCCATCAAGATCTCCGGATTTAACCCCTGTGATTTTTTTCTGTAGGGACATCTAAAGGACATTGTGTACAAACCTCCTCTACCTGCAGATGTCAATGAACTGAAAAAGGACATTACTGCTGCAGTGCAAACTGTTGATGCAGACATGTTGAAATGAGTCTGGGCGGAATTGGATTACCGAATTGATGTATACAGGGTAACAAAGGGGGCTCACATAGAACATTTGTGAGATACTGTGTTTAAAATTTTATCAAAAAGCTTGGACAGTTTTAGGAATTACATGTAAAATTTAAAGCAATTTGGACGAAAAATAAAAAATATATATAAGGAGTTGAAATCGTTCACATCATTTTGAAGCGGCCCGTATTATATTTACAGTACCACCAATTATACCCTGTCCCAGCTATCACTAGAGCAAGGCCGCTCATACCGTCACAGAAGAGGAGGAAATCGAGTGTTTATTGGTGGAGCCGTCTCGCGTCACTACTTGCGGAGAGACTTGTTTTCGTTCGTCTGCTCCAGAGATATCTGGGATAGGGTATAGTGTAATGTTATAGATTGCGTTTTCTACTCTTCACACAAATGAGATATACGAAATATCGATTTTTCTATCATCATACAGTAGACTCAAAGGACGAACATGAAAATGAGAATCTCTTAACATTCACAGAATTATTCATTTCTCAAGCACGGGTCGAATATTTTACACATCTTCATCTAAATATATTCGAGTATATAAAAACATAAAATATGTGTATGGCTTACTACATTAGTCTTCAGCAACTCTCTTACCTCAAGAGTTTACAAAAGTCATATTACATTCTCTTTCACTAACATGTTACCATACTATATCTACTCATTAGCAATAGTAAAGTAGACGCGTCACACTATTACGGTAAATAGTAAGCCCACACAGCTACAATCAGAAAATACAAAATTATTCCTCAATTGTACAGTAACACATTGTGCAGTTATGTTGATATAAGTAATATGAAATTATTTGAACACAAGTACAAAATATATCACACGTTCATTTAGAATATATTTCAGCATCACTGGAGAAATTTTTGCAGATCTTATGAGTATACTCAGAATTTATATATACTCTAAAAACTAGCGAAATGTACACATACATGATAGTATGCCATACAAGCCTCATACACTAAAATATGCAAAAAAAAGGAAATGAACGTGAAAAGTAACTACACAAACAATTTTGTACCTATCTTATAGAACACAAGGAAAAAGTAAAACTAGTGCACAAGTTATCAATTTTAATAATAACATTACATCAAGCCTATTTAAAATATCTCTTGCACTATTCATATAGTCTGAGCTTCAGTCATTATATAGCTTAGTCGAAACGTTTAAGTGCATCATGGAAAAAGATCCAGGAACGTGCATCAGAAACTCATCAAATCATGCTTTAAAGTGCATCTCGACTGAAAGAAATCCTCACATGATGCACTTTGGTGTTTCTTTCACGACATCCAACAATGCATCAAAATGCATCAGATGTGAATCTGATTCTTCGCAGACGCCATAAAAGACACTTCAGTACTTCAGTCGATGCATTCTGGTGCATCAATCGATATGATGCATTTAGTTCTCTCAGTGTAAGTTGAGTGCACTATATTTTGGTTCAAAGGTATCGTAATGATTCGCTTGTATTTGCAATGCCCTAATAAGTAATTTCATTTGTTCCAGAGGTTCAGCGTAAGGTGGGTAAGTTGTGGTTCACAAGAGTAAAAATAACACGAACTAGAAAATGATCGGAAACTTAATTCTTGTCTAGCATGGGCTATGTAAAGAACCTTCAAGTGGCGTCTCTTTTCCATAGGTTCAGACAAGGGTGCCTGCAGTGTGGGGCCAGAGGATTGTTCTCCCTTTGAGATATCTGCAAAAGGTAAACTAATTCCAATGGTAAAATGTAGCAATATTTTAAAACTTTCGTAACAAGGGGTGTGCTGGACGGGAGAATTATTGTTGGGTCATGATTCAGAAAGAAATATTTATAATCCTGGCGTTCAAAACTGAAAAAAGTCTCCATCTCTCGACCAGGTCGGAACATTTTGGAAACGGGGAAGTTTCCAAAAATGTCCCAATCAAGAGATCGTCCCAAATTGAACCCTTTCAAGTGATTGGTTTTGTACTTCTGGAATATAAACTATAAATTGCAAGAAATTTCAGACACTAATAGTGCAGAAAATATGAAGAATTATCCGCTTTAAAATATGGTCGCTTGGAATTCCTCGGTTGTTCTGGATAACGAAAACTGGGGAAATCTATTTCCCGAACAAAGGACAGTGGTATATTCTGGTAACATACTGCTCGAAATTTCTGCTTCCAAAAGTAGTAGTA
This sequence comes from Lepisma saccharinum, assembly GCF_977018435.1. Lineage (NCBI taxonomy): Eukaryota > Metazoa > Arthropoda > Insecta > Zygentoma > Lepismatidae > Lepisma > Lepisma saccharinum. The sequence goes on from NC_139235.1 coordinate 27,922,848, forward strand.
ATAGCTCGTTTCTAAAGTTGTACTTCAGACACTACACCAACACTGAAACATTCTTGTAATAACACTATTATGCCTTGTTTGCATGCTCAATAAGGCACTCAGAATGCTCGGCAAGGCAGAATTTTTTATTATTTTTTAAGGTTTCTCTTCTATTCCCGATGCTCTCTCTCAAGTAATTTCCCTCGTTCCAGAGGACCTCCCATATCTCGGTAGGCATTACTAAGTCCACAAGATTAGAATCTACTTCAAAATGATCAGCACCGTAATGTTTAAGTACTATTTCCAATGCCCTCTCAAGTAATTTCTTTTGTTCCAGCGGTTGTCCCATTTATCCGTAGGTATTACTTAAGTTCACAAGAGCAGAAGCAACTTGAAACTGATTTGCACTGTAATGCTTCTCTTCTATTTCCAATGCCCTCTCAAGTAATTTCTTTTGTTCCAGCGGTTCTCCCATTTCTCCGTAGGCATTACTTAAGTTCAGAAGAGTAGAAGCAACTTTAAAATGATTGGCACCGTAATGTTTTTCTTGTATTTCCAATGCCCTCTCAAGTAATTTCTTTTGTTCCAGCGGTTGTCCCATTTCTCCGTAGGCATTACTTAAGTTCACAAGAGTAGAAGCAACTTTAAAATGATCGGCACCGTAATGTTTTTCTTGTATTTCAAATGCCCTCTCAAGTAATTTCTTTTGTTTCAGCGGTTCTCCCATATCTCCGTAGGCATTACTTAAGTTCAGAAGAGTAGAAGCAACTTTAAAATGATCGGCGCCGTAATGTTTCTCTTCTATTTCCAATGCCCTCTCAAGTAATATCTTTTGTTCCAGCGGTTCTCCCATTTCTCCGTAGGCATTACTTAAGTTCACAAGAGTAGAAGCAACTTTAAAATGATCGGCACCGTAATGTTTTTCTTGTATTTCCAAAGCCCTCTCAAGTAACTTCTTTTGTTCCAGCGGTTCTCCCATTTCTCCGTAGACATGACTTAAGTTCACAAGCGTGAAAGCAACTTGAAAATGATCGGTACCGAAATGTTTCTCTTGTATTTCCAATGCCCTCCTAAGTAATTTCTTTTGTTCCAGCGGATCTCCCATTTCTCGGTAGGCATTACTTAAGTTCACAAGAGTAGAAGCAACTTTAAAATGATCGGCACCGTAATGTTTATCTTGTATTTCCAAAGCCCTCTCAAGTAATTTCTTTTGTTCCAGCGGTTGTCCCATTTCTCCGTAGACATGACTTAAGTTCACAAGCGTGAAAGAAACTTGAAAATGATCGGTACCGAAATGTTTCTCTTGTATTTCCAATGCCCTCTCAAGTACTTTCTTTTGTTCCAGCGGTTCACCCATTTCTCCGTAGGCACTCCCTAAGTTCACAAGAGTAGAAGCAACTTTAAAATGATTAGCAACGTAATGTTTCTCTTGTATTTCCAATGCCCTCTCAAATAATTTCTTTTGTTCCAGCGGTTCTCCAATTTCTCCGCAGGCATTACGTAAGTTCACAAGAGTAGACGCAACTTTAAAATGATTGGCACCGTAATGTTTCTCTTGTATTTCCAATGCCCTCTCAAGTAATTTCTTTTCTTCCAGAGGTTCTCCAAGAGCTCCGAAGATAATACCTAAGTTCACAAGAGTAGGAGCAACTTTAAAATGATTAGCACCGTAATGTTTCTCTTGTATTTCAAATGCCTTCTCAAGTAATTTCTTTGCTTCCAGAGGTTTTCCCATTTTTCCGTAGGCATTACCTAAGATCACAAGAGTAGAAGCAACTTTAAAATGATTGGCACCGTAATGTTTCTCTTGTATTTCCAATGCCCTCTCAAGTAATTTCTTTTCTTCCAGAGGTTTTCCCATTTTTCCGTAGGCATTACCTAAGATCACAAGAGTAGACGCAACTTGAAAATGATCAGGACCGTTATGTTTCTCTTGTATTTCCAATGCCCTCTCAAATAATTTCTTTTCTTCCAGAGGTTCTCCAAGAGCTCCGAAGATAATACCTAAGTTCACAAGAGTAGGAGCAACTTTAAAATGATTAGCACCGTAATGTTTCTCTTGTATTTCCAATGCCCTCTCAAGTAATTTCTTTGCTTCCAGAGGTTTTCCCATTTTTCCGTAGGCATTACCTAAGATCACAAGAGTAGAAGCAACTTTAAAATGATTGGCACCGTAATGTTTCTCTTGTATTTCCAATGCCCTCTCAAGTAATTTCTTTTCTTCCAGAGGTTTTCCCATTTTTCCGTAGGCATTACCTAAGATCACAAGAGTACACGCAACTTGAAAATGATCAGGACCGTTATGTTTCTCTTGTATTTCCAATGCCCTCTCGAGTAATTTCTTTTGTTCCAGTGGTTCTTTCATTTCTCCGTAGACATTACTTAAGTTCACAAGCGTGAGAGCAACTTGAAAATGATCGGTACCGAAATGTTTCTCTTGTATTTCCAATGCCCTCTCGAGTAATTTCTTTGCTTCCAGAGGTTCTCCCATATCTCTGAAGGCAATACCTAAGTTCATAAGAGTAGAAGCAACTTGAAAATGATCAGTACCGTAATGTTTCTCTTGTATTTCTAATTTCCTTTCCAGTAATTTCTTTTGTTCCAAGAGGTTCTCCCATATCTCCGTAGGCATTATGACATTAATTTATTAGTCGTTGTTATTAGTATAGTCTTGTGAATAAAATCCGTTCCTTCGACTTCGTGAAAACTATACAAACATGTTTTTTTGTGGTTATCCTGAAATCGGGCAGTGTTCTAATTCATGTGTTAACCTACCATTCAGTTACATTTGTTCGTTTATTACTTTAAACAAGTTTGATGCATTACGCGCCATCCTGGATATTTTGCGACTATTTAGTTTTGAACGTAAGTGAAGACAATCGTACAATTTGAACAATGGAGGTTTTTTTAGCGCTCTCGTCTTTCGAGAAAGAAGTGAAGCGTTGTCGTATTTTTTACTGTGACGGTCCAACTATCTGAGAAACAATTGCCTGTTCTGGGACTATCTTGTATGGAAGTGTATCTAGAATGAAAAGAAAAACATACCATTAATTTAAATTATCAATGCGGAAATGTGAATCTACCAATGAAACGAAACGTTTTTATGTAACATCATGTCATTAGTAATCAAGGATTTCCTTGAAACCTGCTTATCTCTTAAAATGGAAGAAATCAATGATCAATTATAATTTTAATTCATAACTTACCAACTCGATCAAGCAATGAGAGGTGATATTACGTTTTATAGTGTGTGTCATCATGTCAGTAGAGCCATCCTCCGTGGCGGAGTGGTTAGCACAGCGCACATTGAACCCAGGCCTGGGTGTTTGTGAGTGACTATTCATTAATTTCGTCATATCACCACTCATCCCCATCTTCTTTATTAGCTAGAAGTACCACATAAATGTTAAAGGTAAAGTGCTCCCCTGTGCATAGCACCACGCCATGAAGGCGTGATCCGGTCGTGAGTGGGGGTGATGTGATCAGCATCACGCCCCTGACCGCCTTTACCCCCCAGGGTTTCCCCCAGGTACCCATGTTATTCGACGCTGGGTGGGCGCCGGGGCCGCTTCCATCGTTAGAAAGAAGTACCACATAAGGGAGGTAAAATACACGAAATCAATCATGCCAGTAAAGATTTGTGTGTTTTGTCTGTAAACATCCACCTGCCAGGAACATGCTTCTTTTCGACACCTCTCTTCTGATACATCTATACGCACATATTGTAGGGATGGAAAAGCTCCACTCAACTATCACACGGCTGTAATACGCGTATGAGTTGTATTGAGTTTGAGTTTTTGATTTAAGTCCATTCTATCCACAGATAGGTTAATTGGACTTGACGTACAGTTTAAATTGGGATCCTAACCACTACGTGCCTCCACCTCATATCGATCCTGTAACCCCTTGATTACAGGAGGAAGACGTTACCACTCAACGAAGTCCAAAGATGAGCTTCGGGCAATTGTGGAATGAAGCAGAGTGACGTTTTTTTTTAATATTTTAAAGAAAAAAAACATGTAACTTGTACGTTCTTACATTTCAGAGCAATAAGGTAATTTGTATTTATAATAGAACGTGCCTTTATCACTGAGCATCCAATGAGACACGCTATTAGGTCCTCCCAGAGACAAGGAGTAACTGTTTCTTCATTTCAAGACATTGAAGCATAATAGGTCTCTATCTCAATTCCATTCTTTTCAAATATGTAGTAATCATCACAACTTTGCCTATATCAAATGAGAGACTTAAGAGAGTGGTCTGGAAAGTTCTCGAACGAGCAATTGAATTACGAAATTATTAATTAAAAAAAATGTTTCTATTTTTCAACATATTCTCCCTTGAGATCAAAACATTTATTCCAGCGATTCTTGAACATCATTTCCGCGTTCCTGAAGTGGCTTTCCATAAATATAAAAAATATCCCTCTGTAGCATCACGTCTTGATTCGATGAAAAACGCTGACCAGTGTGGAGCAGTTTTGTGTTTTGGGAAGAAATATAAGTAGGACGGAGCCAAATCTGGGTAGTAGGGTGCATCTTCCAACAATCCATTCGTCAAACCCATTAATTTCTTTATTTCCAACGTACTTTTGTGGGCAGGTGAATTGTCTTGATGAAACCTTTTCTTCCTTTTACAAACCGGGTCTTTTTTGTCCATTTTCAAGATTGGAATGACATTCACTGGTTATTATATTACCGCTTTGAAGATAACCAATAAATATATACCCCCTTTGTATCCCAAAATGCCGGTTTTACAATGTTTGTTCTTTTTGGGGCTGAACAATCTTTATCTGTACACTGTTTCGATTCCGGTGAGTAATGAAGAATCCAAGTCTCATCCACGGTTATAAATCGACGCACAAAATGAAAAATGAGTTTTATTGTTGTTAAAGCCGTTAATATATTTTCGTAAGAACGCGTTGTTGATCTGCTGTTATCAAGTTTTGCACCCATTTTGCTCAAAGCTTTCTTATATCGAGTGCTTCATGCAAAATATATCCTGCACGTTCTTTCGATGTACCTGCAGCTTGAACAAGTTCACGCACTTTAAATTGCTTGTCTACAGAGTGATATCGTGTATTTGTTCTATGGTTTCTGTTCTTGTTGCAGTCTTTAGACGTCCTTAACAACGGTTATATTCAGAAGCCCATTTTCATTTTTTCAAGAGAAGGAGAAGAGTCCTAAAAAAATTTATCAACTTGGTGTTACACATTCATTCAACTAATTTTATCACCACTATATTCAACTTTATCCATTTTAAGGAATACACACAATGCATCTGCTTCAGATAGCTGTATTATGGAACGTATTTGAAGGAATGACTTCCTATTTACATGTGTGTTTATGGAAGATGTACTAAAGTAGGAAAAATCCAGTGTTCGGAAAGTTACTTTTAAAATGGTAACTATTTACAGTATAGTTACTTGCTTCAAAAAGTAAAAATTACAGTTAATCATTAAAAAAGTAACTCAGTTACAGTTACCTGTACTTCAGAAGTAACTGTAAGCTACTTTTACAGTTACTTTCGCTGAAAATTTTGTTGCAACCAAATTACACAAATCGATCATTAATTGTAATAAAATATTTTGTGAAGACTAACATGCATTTTACTCATGTTACTGGTACATAATTTAAGTCTCCTGTGCTTTGGGCAACGTCATGAAGGCGTATGGGTGGAAGAGGGTGAAGTTAGGACTTCACACTTTCTTGATCACAGCCGAAGGTGGTAGTGATGTGATCGGTACCACGCCCCTGGCGCCTATTACCCCCAGAGTTTCCTTTAGATACCCACTTTATACGATGCTGGGTGTGTGCCGGAGCCGCTTCAACAGGTGGAAAAAATCCCAGTTCTCTCCCACCGAGTATCGAATACGTGTCTCTCGCATGGTAGTCAGGCACCCTTTATTTTATTTTTAAAGAATACCCCGATGCGGTAGTATCCCCCGTTATTCATATTTTCTCAATTTTCTTGTACGTCAATTTTCTCTGTTTAATGTATTCTCATTGGGACAAATACAAACATCCATGTCCGAACCGAACTAAAATGCGGGACCCCCGACGTATAGTGCGTTGTGTTAACCACTCCGCCACGGAGGTCGACTGATCTACCGTAACTCATATATTTATATTTAAATAAAATTTATATTTATTTTCGTTGTTGTACTTAAGGGATGTCCATTGGAGGGGATTCTAGAAACTGTATAGAAATAGCATGATTTTATACCATCTAACATACCGGTTCCTCTCATTCGCTGCTCACGTGTGTGTGTTCGCTAAAGGGATGCAGGGTGCTATCTCGACAATTTATCGGGGTCGAGCCACATTTCTGTTTCACTAGTAATTTAACTTCAAAATAAGCTTTGTACAAAACATTTTTTTAAAATATGGGACGTAATTTTTTAAATTAACGAAAAATTGCCGATTTAAGTTTGTATCCCGACAATGAAAAAGTTCAAGGCTACTTTACGATCAGAACAGATGCTGCGACTAGGCCTACAGGTTAAAGTAAGATTTGACATTCCAACCACAAAAACTATTGAATACAAGGCCATAGCAATAAGCACAACAATATCTCTGGGGCCCATTACTGTGTACATAATTTCATAATTCATTTTTGTTTTGGAACTGATCAAGAGAATGAATTCAATATAGATTCTTCTGTATTTTAGTAATGATATTTGTTCGCTAATGCTACTTGAGAACGTATGCTGAAACCGAAAAATATTTCTAACAAAAAAATACCACCTTCCAACTGGCCAAGTGTTTTAATTTAAGGGTGTCGAAAGATTATGTATGAGCATCAAAACATTATACACTTACAAAGTTACAGAGTTCCACCGTATAGGCTGATATATGGTGTGTTTGTGTGTTTAGGGGGGAGGAAGAGGGAGAGAGAGAGAGAGAGAGAGAGAGAGAGGAAGAGAGCACTCACGTGGCAGAGTGAACGTGCTTCGAAACCAGAGATCTTAAGTTCGATCCACGATTAAGGCATTGATGTATCTCTATGTTTGCCCCACCACAACCATGTCTTGGATTAACGAAGAGACAAGGAGGCAACGTAATATATCCTAAGTAAAAAGAATACAGAACAGAGACAGGGGAATTCACATATCGAACCGAGTCGAGGTTGTGTGTTGCAAACGAAAATGTGTAACTATTATGGCAATTGTTGTTGGTTGGCGTGAATTGTTAATCTGCCTAAACTGTTAAAATACTCTAATATCAGGTTTTCTGTTGCAATTATTATTTCAATTTTGAGAGCCCCCATGACCGAGTGTTTTTGCATACTGCTCTATGAAAGCGGAGACCCTATGTTCGATGCTTGGGTAATATTTAAGAGCTTATTATGTTCGTTCATTTATTTGGTCACTCCATCATTCGTCCTTATCATTGAAATTAACCAAGAGGGTTAGAAAATGGTCCAAAAAATAGCAAAGTTACCACATGCCTATCACGTGCCGAAAGGAAGGACCTTCTTTGCTAGTTTTCTTTTTATAAATGATAACCACAATAACATAAAGAAACGAACGAAAACACAAGCAACGAATTTTGATTAATGAAGAAAATAAATCGCCAGCTCAGAACATGATTTCTTGCTAGCCCAAAATGGACAACAAATATTTCTTCTGAGGCCAAATGACAACAGAACGAAACGCTATGCTAATTCCTTGATCACAGGTGGCTAACATTTTTCTCCTGTGTATCGCTGACGACTTTGACAGCTGTGCAGCTCTTCCTTGTCTTGCATACAGTTTCGACATTGACGTTGCAGTGTTTCGAATTCAATTTGGTGATTTTTTTGTGTAAGACGTGAAGCTCAGTGAGACGTTACATAAGAATTTCAGTGTACATCCTGGTCTGCATTGGTGCAAGCTAACAAGGCTCTAATGGCTCGACTCCAAGCCTCTGTGAGGCTTCTGTTGTGTTCTGTCAATATGTCTCTGTTATTGTCCTTTCATTAACTCCATCTTATCGCAATTCATTCACATCGTCGCGAATAGCCAAAAGTGGCAGAAAAGCAACATAAAATAGCAAACCAATCAATCAATCAAGTTAAGCATTTGCTCTCTCTCTCTCTCTCTCTCTCTCTCTCTCTAACACTGTGTGTGTGTGTGTGTGTGTGTGTGTGTGTGTGTGTGTGTGATGGTGTGTGTGTGTGTGTGAGTGTGTGTGTGTGTGTGTCTGTGTCTGTGTCTGTGTCTGTGTCTATGGAATGAGGAATCCATTTTGAAATAGATCACACACAACCCTGTACTCACTTAAATAGTCAGAGGCTTATATTATTGTGAGTATTTTTCAACTTGAAAAATTGAAGTTAGTACTTGCCAATTCTTCTGCAACCTTTAGCCACTGTTGCCTGGTTCTGATTGTGGTGGTACTGAAATAATGTGCCTCACATTCGTAAAACTTTTAACGTTCACTTTTGTCATCCAAACAGCGCAAGAAGTCAAGTATAAAGAGAACATTACGGGTGAATTCGGCCGACGAAAATGCATCTTGCGTTGGAACATGTGGAATAGTATAGTAGATGTCAATATCGCGTACTTCATTAGTGCTCTTTGTGTAAAATCACTTGGCTTACAAAACGTTTTGGCGCGACAGCTCTTCATGCGCAAATTCCTGCCAAACAGCTTTTAATTGAGCAACCTATGATCAGAGCATCGAGTCTCATCGCCGAAGTTTTCTGGCTTTCGAGACCGGATTCCGCTGATATTGCTTTCAAGTAGCTCACCAACTGCTCTCATGGCGCTAGATCAGCCTTGAAATTCTGCAGCTCCTAACGATGATCGAACCCGGAACCCATCACAACAAAAGGTAAAACCGTTCGGCTACATGAAAAGTCTACTAAATTTCTTGAAATGTAATTGAACAGAAGTTAATTAATTCTGAGGAACTAATGCCGATTTAACCAAATTTTTTTGTTTGTTTTAATTCAATTCGAATTTGAAAGAAACAACAGGGAATACATTATCTTGTAATACCTTAAAGTTGACCACATTATGAAGTGAACTGAAGATGGATTTGAACTCATACTCGAACTCATAACAAGCACAAGTGGTTGGGATTCCACTTAGCCTAGCTGTGCACAAAGTGTACTTAGAAACTGGAAGTCATATAATGCATATTGAAATGAAAAATCTGAAGTTAAATTAAATTGATTCTAACTGAAATGATTACGAACAATCATATCACACTAAATGAACGAACATAATGAGCTCTTAAATATTACACAAGCTTCGAACATAGGGTCTCGGCTTTCATATATCAGTTGCAATTCATCGCAACGCTGAGCCATATAAGAGTACACTGTTTTGTTTACCCTAGCAACATTGATTACATGTATCGTAGAACCGCAGTGCTGCAGGTCAATTGATTTTCATATGAGACACTAACATGCCCTAAATCAATACATGGATTTACTTCAGTAGTTGCCAGCGTTACTGTTTGTGATTTGCAGGCATGCTTGTGGAGTGAGGAGGTTGAAGTTGAGGTTGTAGTTTCACTGCATATTCCATACCATACTATCTTATCCAACAACCCCACAGTCAGTTTTATTGGAGGAATTACAAGTATTGCATCTGCCAATCCATAAGTTATAGTTTGGAAATCTGTTTAATACATTGCGTTTGTTCATTCACTACTGCATCAACTCCCCTACATTGTCTCGAAAATTTATTGAGAAAGTCCGCGTATAACGGTAGGGAAGGGGAGAAACGGAGTGGGTGGAACGACGCAGGGAGCGCTTGCCTTAAGACGTTTTCCATAACGAAATACCTGTAGATATTGATTAATTGTATTGTCAGTTTATGATAAGTATATTTTTACTTCTAAGTATCATAGGAGTAGTGGTGGCCGACTTTAACCCATAAAAAAGATGAGGGAATGGGAGAGAATGAGGTGTGGAAACGTAGATATGTTGCATCAAAAATTATTATTCATTGGAGCTAGAACGAACTGAAAATATGTACAAGTAGATAGTAAATATGCCTTTGAGGCCAACCCTGATTTTTTGACCTCTAAGAAAATCGCACCAAAACCTCAAAAACTCACTTTCTATCCACGTTCCGCGCCTCATTTATTGCGCTGACGATGTTTCACAGCGAAGAAAAGCAGTGATGAGTGAATGCACTTTCTCATCCTTGAAGGATGAATGGGCCTTATCGTAATTTTCTAAGTCCGGCCATGTTTATATATCGTGATCTTTGTAAACCTCAAAAATTGCTCCGAACGATGTGATCTCTGCCACACACGCGCGCGCTTCTTATTATTTCTGTATTGTGACGTGTTTTTTTTTTCAAGCAAACAAACAAATAATAATTGTTTTTTTTTGTCCTACGGGACACCTCTGTTTGTCAAAAATTCGAGATGTTTGCAATTTAACGCAGGACTTGGAAAAAAATTTCGGAAAATTTTTTGTTCCATGACGACCTATGTTCACTTTGGTATGGGAGGACAGAGGACACCGAGACTCGACCAACGCACTAAACCCGACCTTTCTACGACTATTCGTTCAAAAGTTACGAGTGATCAAAGTTTGGGGGGGGGGTTAACTTCTTACCCCTTGACCCCAGGACCACCAAAACTTGGTATACGTATTCTACACCTTCAAAATCGACAGGGGGTATCTAAAGATACCGGATGGGGGTGTTTTTCGATATATTTTTTCGATACCTCTTACCATTTTCGAGATATTTGCAATTTAAGATTTTTTTAACGCTGTGGACTTAGAAAATTTTCGATTGATGAAAAATTTGGTTCCATGACGACCTATGTTTATTTTGGTATGGGAGGACAGAGGACACCGAGACTCGACCGACACACTAAACCCGACCTCTCTACGCGTACTATACGTCACCAAAAAAAATCGACAAGGGGAGATTTTTCGATAACTCTCACTGTTTCCAAGGTACTTAGGTTTTTGATAGACGACAACGACGGAGTCATCAATGAGTAAAAAGTAGTGTAATTGGCTATTGGTGCGAGAAAGTATGAGGTATTTTGACTGTATAGAAATACTTAAAACTAAGTCTATAAAAATATCTATAAAATATATATAAATATATCATTTTCATTTGTTAATATTACTCCTAAGTATTTGAATTTGGAAACTGGTTCAAACAAGTTGTTATCAATAATTAGATTTTGATTATTACGTAACACTTGGTTTCGGCCTGTAAGCATATATTTAGTTTTCTCTTTGTTAACTTCCAAATCTATCTCTTTAGCAGTTTTGAAAAATATTTTAGCATTTTTCTTAATTGTATTCACATCATTCCCCAGTAAGTCTACATCATCTGCATATGCTAACAACTGAGTCACACCATTTCATTTTAGTCCTTCTTTAGTTTCTTTTACCTTCCTAACAGAATATTCTAAGGCAAAATTAAAGAGCAATGGAGATAATGCATCTCCTTGTTTTAACCCATCATGAATTATAAATTTGTCAGACACATTAATACCCACACGAATTTTACTTTCTGTTTCACTGGTGCATATTTTTATCATACTAACAAGCTTCTTAGGTATTCCAAACTCGACTAATATATTATATAATTTATCTCTTTTGAAAGAATCATATGCTTTTTTTTAAAATCAATGAATAGCTGATGGACATTTTTGATTATATTCCTACTTTTTTTTTCAAGTGTCTGTCTGATGTGAAAAATTTGATCTGTAGTTGACCGGTTACGTTTAAATCCACATTGATAATCACCTATAATTTCATTAGCATATAGGGTTAGTCTTGTTAAAAAAATGTTAGATAATATTTTATATGTTGTTGAGAGTAGAGAAATTCCACGGTAATTACTGCAGTTCAATTTATCACCTTTTTTTTTAAACACAGGAACAATTATGGATTCTTTCCACTGTTGAGAGATTTCTTTTTTATTCCATATTAAACAAATTAATTTATGAATTTGACATATTAATGAATTTCCACCATATTTAATTAACTCGGCTGGTATTAAATCAATGCCAGGGGCTTTGTTATTCTTTAGCCTTTTAATAGCATCTTTAACTTCAGTCAAGTTAGGTTCTGGAACTAAAGATTCTGCTGTGTAGACTTCATTTACTTCTGATTTATCTCCTACATGGACATTTAAAAGGTCATTAAAGTAGTTCTTCCATCTATTTAGAATATCGCTTGGGTCAGCTAGAAAATCACCGTCTTTATCTTTTATCAAGTTTACTTTAGGTTACCATCCCTTTCTAAACTCATTTATACCTTTATATAAATCTCTGATATTTTTATTTTTGCTGTTTGTTTCAATTTCGTTAATTTTGCTTTTCAAGTAATCTCTTTTTTTTTTACTTCTAAACGTGTAGTTAACTTCTCGCTTTATTCTATTATAATTGTTTAGATTTGTATCATCAGAGTTATTTAACCACCTAAGTCTAGCCTCATTTCTTATTTCTATTAGATTATGACATTCATTATCAAACTATGGCTTACTTTTTCTCGGTTTATGATATCCTATACTTTCTTTAGCTGCTGATTCTATTGCATTACGTATGTGCTCCCAATTCTTATTTACGTCTGTTTCATTTATATTTTCATCATCATTTAAATCCTGCAAAACATCAAATCTATTTGACAGTTTAATTTGGTAATCTTTCTTAATTCTTTCATCAGTAAACTTTCCTGTATCAAATTTTTAGAACTTTTAGATTTTGTTGCTTATGATTTATCACTGAGAGTCTTTCTCTTAATTTAGCAATTACTAAATAATGGTCACTGGCAGAGTCAGTACCTCTATGTGTACGAACGTCAATTATACTAGTTTGCCTTCTCTTATCAATGAGAATATAATCTATCTGATTATGAGTTTTACCAGCTGGAGAAGACCAGATATATTTATGGATATCTTTATGTTTAAAAGTGGTACTTTTCACAATTAAATTCTTTGAGGTTGCAAAAGTAATCAATCTTATACCATTATCATTACTTAATTCATAAAAACTTTCTTTACCAATCATGGGTTTAAATTTCTTTACCAATCTGTACATTACAGTCACCTAACAGAATTTTCATATCATACTGAGAAAATTTATTAAAGACCTGTTCTAACTCTGCATAAAAATCATCTTTAGCATTATCATCTTTATCTTCCGTTGGTGCATGTATGTTTATTAAAATAATTTTACACCACCTACCCTGTAAAACTGCATATGATATCCTATTATTAATAAATTCTACTGTTTTAAGAGCCGAGATAATTCTATTATTTATGAAAAAGCCTGTTCCAAAATTATGATTTTCAGTACCACCATAGAAAAAAAATATAATTTTTAATTTTACAATTCCCTTCTCCTAGTCACCTAACTTCCTGGACAGCTACTACATCTAATTTATACTTCACTATCTCATTAACTGTACACTAAAATGCCCCAGGCCGGTAAAGGCTCAAAACATTCCAGGTGCCTAATTTAATATTCTTATTCCTAACATAGATCTTATCCTTAGTCCAGGGACCTCCCAAAGTAGTCCCCACCTGGAGATTTAAACAGGGGACTATTTTACCTCCGGAATATTTTACCTTGGGAACATCCATGGCCTTATATTTCTGTTTCTTGACATGTCTTTTTACAGTGCAGAGTTGTCAGCTCTACGCCTGACCCCCAATATGAATAGAAATCAAAATTCTATACTTAATAAAACTATGACAAATTGTAAAAACTAATAGCCTACATGCACAAAAATAGAATAAGTATTGATCCACAAAAGCAGTGACCTACAGAAACACTAACCTACCTCAATTGCATGTGCAGACATGCATAGAAAGGCAATGACCTATTGCGTATTGATCTTGTATAACACACGGAGACAGATTGCAACAGCTGCAGGCCAAAACTCTAAATATATACTAATTACAACTAGATGTATCAAATATCAAACTCTTTTATATAAAATATAAGATTCTTGTTCAGTATACTAGAAATATATTTAATATAAATAATAAAAAAATCAGTATATCATACCAAACAGAGCTATAATATGAGGAGCACTGGAACAACACCTCTATACTCTTCAACTGTTCTCACAATATTAACTGATCTGTAATACAAGAACTCTTTAAATAGCATAAGCACAGACCGCATCTGAAACAGTGAGCAATCAGAAGACACCCATTACATCATAACCAACCAATCAGAAAACAACACACATCTAATAATTTGTTGCATAATATTGAATAATAATTTGTTGCACAACATGATGCAATAGAAGTAGAGCAGAAGTAGACTTGTATGTGTATGTGTGGGTAAATATATGTAGGTATAGGTGTGTGTGGGTGGGTGTGTGTGGGTGTAGCTCTTAAGAGCATCTTGGATTAGTTTTAAGTGAAGCCAAAACAGTATTGAGAAAAGCCATATTTTTAACAAATTTATAAACAGCAATTTAACAAATTCAGGTTTAGCCACATCAATCTGAGGGGGGTCATACTTTCTCGGAAGCTTTTTTTTTACAAAAATCGTAGGTTATACACAGTAGCAATAAAATTTTATAGATATTTTTATAGACTTAGTTTTAAGTATTTCTATACAGTCAAAATACCTCATACTTTCTCGCACCAATAGCCAATTACACTACTTTTTACTCATTGATGACTCCGTCGTTGTCGTCTATCAAAAACCTAAGTACCTTGGAAACAGTGAGAGTTATCGAAAAATCTCCCCTTGTCGATTTTTTTTGGTGACGTATAGTACGCGTAGAGAGGTCGGGTTTAATGTGTCGGTCGAGTCTCGGTGTCCTCTGTCCACTCATACTAAAATAAACATAGGTCGTCATGGAACCAAAAATTTTGTCCTGCGTTAAATTGCAAATATCTCGAATTTTTGACAAACAGAGGTGTCCCGTAGGACAAAAAAAAACAATTATTATTTGTTTGTTTGCTTGAAAAAAAAACACGTCACAATACAGAAATAATAAGAAGCGCGCGCGTGTGTGGCAGAGATCACATCGTTCCGAGCAATTTTTGAGGTTTACAAAGATCACGATATATAAACATGGCCGGACTTAGAAAATTACGATAAGGCCCATTCATCCTTCCAGGATGAGAAAGTGCATTCACTCATCACTGCTTTTCTTCGCTGTGAAACATCGTCAGCGCAATAAATGAGACGCGGAACGTGGATAGAAAGTGAGTTTTTGAGGTTTTGGTGCGATTTTCTTAGAGGTCAAAAAATCAGGGTTGGCCTCAAAGGCATATTTACTATCTACTTGTACATATATTATGGTGGATTTTTTATAAAACTTATTGTGAAATCGTCGTACAGCTCAATCCTATATACACCAACCCGGGTTTGCTCATGCCTGATCCAAGCTGTACCCCTTGTAGTTTGACAGGAGCAAGGTGCTGCTGTTCAAAGAAACTTTTTTTGGTAGCAAAATACAAAAGTATTTTTGTTTACAAACATTATTTTCCTTCCGAAAAGCATTAAAACCACTGTAAAGCTATTGTACTGTACATTCTTGTGCCAGTTAGTTCACTTGATCTGCACGCTGGGAAAACTTTTCTAAAGGAATGAAAATGAGTTTAAAATGAGTGTAAAATGGTTGATTATGATAACGTTTGGTTTTAGGAAACTAATCTTCAGCTTCAATGTGTAGGGAGGTACACAATTCTCAAGAATTATAGAATTGGAAGATAAGATATAAATATGCATCAGAAGAGTGGTGCTGAGTTTCACTTTCGAAATTTTCACAAGAATTTTCAGAATCTTAAATTTCCACTATAAACCATTAGTTACATTTTATCAAAACTATATGGTAAAGTTATTCAGGAAATAAATTTTGCTTTGGAATGAGTAAAAAATCTGGGAAAATTTTTACGTTACCAAGTCGTCTAAGTATTGGACGTTCAAAACTGAAAAACTAAATATACCTGCCTAATTCTGACAATTTAAGGATATAGTCATATGTCGGAGAAATAAGTGACTGTTCTTGCATTTTAATGTAATTCCCTGATCCCAGAATGTCGTTGAATTTAGCCGATTTTCTGCACCAATGCAGACACCAAGGACGGTAGAGAGACCATGAAATTTTGTTTTCTAACTTCCATAAATGTTCTGTTTTGTTTTTTATCTCTGATACAATTATCACAAAAGATGTAATTGTGGATACTTACTCTTTGCGAAACACATAAATGAAAACGTTTCATATTCCATCAATTTACAAAAAAGTAATATTTTCCTCATTTTGTGCATAGATATGGCATTGAAAATGCCATGTAATTTTAACAAATAAATAATTTGAAGATATTCCGATGATCCTACACAGCCAACTAGGAATAATGAAACGCAATAGAATAAAACGACAGACTGAAATACTGAAATCGGCGTATGTCATAATTTGTATTCAGCAGATAATTTCTTCAGTTTTTCTGAGAGAGCTAACCGATTTTTTTCTTAATTCGTCAGGAGATGTTAGGAAAAGTAGCTATAGTTAAATCTATCTACAGAGAGTATGTTGAAAATAACCGATTCTTCTCGGTTTCGCCTCGAATATACGTACATTTGCGAGTTATTCAGATATAAAGCGGATATCTACCTGATTATTGACAGATAACCCATATATATTTTGTTTACCGTAATTGCAAAGTTAATCAGTCAGTTACAGTTGTAAGACTGTGCTCCCTGGTTTCATATATTCAGGATACAATTCCGCATTTCGAGGGTTCAGAACATCGAAATGAGGCATCAAGCAGAAAAACGATATAAGGAAAAATTGTTTGCTTCAATGACATGTATACTTTTTGAAACATAATGTATATATTGCTTATATTGTACATTTCATGATAAGACGAGATAAAGAGCCTCTTTGCCCCTCAAGCGGTCTTTAGATCTATCCCGACAAGAGCGACATGCAATTTCATTTCAAACTTAGATCCTGTCCTGATTAGCCTGCCTGCCCATAAACTGGATCTAAAATAAATTTGACAAACTTTGGAGTTGAGACAAAGCAAGATTGAGAACAAGCATTTACAACATGTTTTAAAAACATATCTTTAAAATAACCACAAAACCATAGAATTCTAAATAAATACAGTATATGGCCTAAATAAGAACTATTTATGTAAATTTTGTATTATGTTTGTGGAGCTCTAATTATGTACACCTCCCAAATGAAAACCCTTCCTGCGCCACTGTGAGTTGGTGTCATGTGAAAGAGCAATTACTAGATGTAATCAGAATCCAAGATATTTTTTAAACTCTGCATGAGATATTCAAGAACTCTTCTTCGTGAAATGTGGGGTTGGATTAACAATTTGAAAATTAACGACAGGAAGACCATTCTTTTAACGTGTTTGAACCTTCTGAATGAACTATTTCGTGTCCCACTTCTTTTTATGGAATCAATTTTCACTCACCTCCTAACACAGCAGGAAAAAGAAATATGAATATCCGTACTGTGGTAGTCTCCAGAGCAGTACTTGCTTGCACTGATTCTATTTCAGGCTTATTCTTGAACACGAATTGGCGGTTGAATTCTGTAGAGAAAAACAAAACACCACTTAAACACTCTGATTCACCAACATATGCAGTCACATGGAGTGTTGGGTACAAAGGGAGGATATCAATGCTCGAGATAGGTATTTACACGAAACGGAACGCCTTACTTTTGTTATTATGATGTTGTATTTTTGTGTCTGATTTGATTACTACATCGACGAGATTAAATGACCCGCTCTATTACAATTATTAATAGTAAATATTAATATATTTACATAAACATAAAATAATACAACACATTCAACACGAGTTTTCTGGAATTTTCTTTACTTTTTTAAGATTTCAAAGCAGGGAAATCCTGAATGGTTGTCAGCTCGCCCAACCGGGATTTTTTAAAAATTCAATGTACGTATCGTCAATGCTTTGTCTTAATAATGTTTATTAAAGGAATACATTTCTGCAAGTGAAATCTATTTCGATATTGCTATTTTGCGTTTGATCAAGAATTGGATTTATTCTTCAGAATGTCAAGAATAAAGGCTCAGCTTATGAAAAATGAGCGGCCATAAAAAGAGAAGCCGAATTTGTGTAAATATCCTGGGCAGGAGGATAATTCTGTCAGAGTATCGAATTCACAAGACACGACAAATAATAATAATAATTGACAAGAAAAGAAGTAAAATATATAACAATAATGCACAAAGGATGAAGTCTGCATAGACTTCGTCATACTCTTCTAAGTCCTTCGTAGCAACAACTAAATATGGCCAACCTAAGGTTGCGATTATTTCTACTGGTGTACAGTGTCTCTCAAAAGTTTTAGGACAACGACATTTTAAACTAGGCAACCCAATTTACACAAGGCGTTGGTGGGTTGCGTGTAGAGTTAGGCTCAATTTCAGGGTTGCCACATGCACAATAGATATTTATAAAATGCGCGAAAGGAATAAAAACAAGTAATATTGTATAAAATTATGAAAAATATCACTATTATATCGCAAGTGACAAAATTCTTTCTGAAAGAAAATAAAAAGGTTTCTTAGTATTTCATCGCTGATGAGTGAGTCTACAGAAAGGAAAAGAGGTGAGAGAAAACGAAAGGTGACAAAGGAGAGGAGAAAAAGAAAGCGAAAGGAGAAGAGGAAATGTAGAGGAGAGAAGAAAGATAGGATAAACGAGGAGAGGAGATGTAGTGAGGAGAATGGAAAAAGATTCTAGGAGAGATGAGGAAAATGGAGCAAAGAAGAGAGAAGAGGAGACGAGAGGAGGGGAGTGGAGAGTAAAGTAAAGGAGAGAAAAAGAGAAGAACGAAAAGAAGAGGAGAAGAGTGCAGTGGAGTCGGAAATCTAAGACAAGAGAGGAGATACGAGGAGTGGAGATGAGTGGGATGGAGATAAGATGCGATGAAAGTAGGGAAGGCGATATGAGATAAAAGCAGATCGAGCAGAAGGATGGGAGAGGAGAAGGAGAAGAGAAGAACAGAAGGGACTGAAGAGAAGAGGTAGTTGCAGAAAATATCGTCTCAGCGTCAAGAATTGATGCATTGGTCAAATTATCGACATGAAACATTCAATAACATTTTGAAATGTATTGGAGAATGTATTAGATCGGTTCGAAATGCATTTTGGCTTAGTTCAGAGCAAGGTAAAATCTTCCATGTAAGATCTTTGATTTTGCCTGCGATTATACCACTAAAAACATGAATGTAATTTGAATATTTATAAGAATTATCCAATTTTTGTCCGCTTCTCGGTTCGTTGAAATGGAGATTTTGTAATTCAATTTTTCCCCTCCCCCCATCGTTAATTCCAAACTGAATCATTCCGTTTCACACGGCGTGGACAATGAACACAATGGGATAGGTCTAAAACTTACGAAAATTTTCTGCCACCGGAAGGGTTTGAACCTACGACCATCAGATTGACAGCCCTGAACGGTAAACACTACCCTACAAGCTTTCGCTCCTGAAAATAAGTAGAAGGAGCTGACCAATGTGAAATGTAGATGCAACTCTCCTCCTACATGTAATGTGCAAGCAATACTTGTTTGTAACAAAGAAAACGAAGGTAGTACGACTCGGCGAAAACATTTAATTTAGAATTGCACATGATGAAAACTTTTCATTCGATATTTGCGGAGGTATCCTTGCATTGAACTCGAGTGGGAAAAGGGGTAAAATTAGTATGTCCTGAATTGCCACAAATATAAATAGTTATTTCATTAATATTTGTCAATGTCTTTGAAGCAGTACACAATTATCGTTAGAGTATCATAATTCACGATCTTATACCTGAAAATATCCCTTTGAATGTGTGTCAATTCATTTATTTGTTTATTTTTTTTATAAATTCCAAATGCAGAACAATGTAGCCACTATACACTACTATGACAAATAATGTTACCATGCTCTCCACACCTAGTATGGAGGATCGAACCTGGGACCGCTAGCTGCCCAATCGTGAACTCTAACCACTACACCACGCCCTTACCTTCGATTGAAACAACAATTTTTAAGTATTCTGTCCCTCCAATATTGTAAATGTCGTTGGGTATACATGTAGTTGAACTTTTACTTTAATTTTGAATTGCTTTCTTGTAGTTTAACAGATATCTTCGAGAAATAATTTTCGAAGTGATGAAAAAAAAACGAGAATATTGGTAGTTGCGAATGAGAGTTATTTCTTGTAACTTATTATTGTGATTAGACATTATTAATGGAGAATATCTAGAGGCTTGAACATTGCAGGACGATATTCTTTTCCTGTGATACTGCTACAGACGAAATGATTGTTTACTGACGCAAGTGTCGTGTTCAGAACAGTCTTCTGAAATGTATTTGCTGTTGCGTGAGGTAACACGAAATAATTAAACCGTTTGCGAACTACCAAATCTGCGCAACGTTAGACGTAAACAGGCGGAAAATTGTATTCATAAAATCACTTCACATTTGACAGTATTAGTCAAGAGAGACTCGTGGGACACTACTATATAAAAGAGAGAGAGAGAGAGAAAGAGAGACAGATATTACAAAATAGTTCAAATAGTCCCAGCGCCATTGAAAAGTCATGATAAGTCTATGTTTAGAAAATAATATATTTATAAATTAAATGTTGCGCACTAGGAATTATTATTGCAATAAAGAACATGTCTAATTGTGAGTTAAGAAAAGGCAATAATAAAGAGACATTCTCGCATCACGATTGCAGTTCGAAAAAGTCGGGACAGGGATTGAAAGTAACGCACTGTCCTGACAAAATCGCTGAATCGGACGTCTGGTAGCCTTGCATCAATGATTATAAAACTAAAACCATCCAATATTGCAGCCTGAAGACTTTTGCGCAAGAAACGGATTCATTTATGTAAGAACAAAATTGAAATTTTTACACATTTCTAAAATCGACGATGTTATTTTCGTAGTTATTGATAGGTTCACATTTAAATATTTTTTCAGGGTTCGAGGGGGCATGCCCCCCCCCCCTCCCTGGGTACTGGCCTGACGTAGACAGTGGGAGAGAAATTTCGGAGAATCTTTCTATTAAATTTTATCATTTAAATAATAATAATCCTATATGCTACAGCCCAATATTGGGCCAAGGCTTACCTACCGACTGCTGGCCTCCCTCCCACGAGGGGCAACCAGGGGGGCGTGGAGATCTGCAGCCAGACTAGGGGGACGGGTGGTCGGCCCGACAGACCCCCAGCCGTTGTAGGACTTCGCTACCGGATTACGCTCACTCACTCGGAGCTCCCCAATTTCATTACGATAGTGGGTTGCCACCGGCCCTATACACAGGCCGAATATTCCCGGAGACTGAATACGGGATCGAACCTATGCTGAGATAGGTTAAACCGTTTATTGACAATCGTGAACTTTTCGTTTAATAGATAATATTTGGTTTTAAACGACGGGAGAATATTGGTCAAATTTCCTTTCGTGCTCTTTTGAGAGAATATATACTTCTACAATAGCAATCGCGTTCGGAAACTGTGAAAAAAATTACTTGGTTTTCAAAGGCAGACAAGCTTGGTAGCGTAGCTTGCTCGCATTCAAAGTGACTCACTCACGCTATTCAAGTCCACTTCTTATCGCAAAACACGGTGCGTCGATGCACAGTGTCTGCAGCCAGCATGTTACAAGTGACCAGAGTCGAATTTGAAAGAGAATCTGAAGAATGATAGATTTCGTCAGAGGCAGCTAGGTGGGCACTAGCTCAACATGCAATACTTTAAGTCATAATTTCTGACAAACAAGAAATCTTATTGAATAAGTATTGGGATAGTAATACATGTATCCGCTCCTTTTTAACAATATTAGCTCGAAGACAATCTGTATTCCATTTGTTTATATTGGCAACTTGGTCAACCGGAGGTTATTATAAGGAACTACTTCGTAGATGTTCATGTAACCGTTATAAAATTACAAATAGAGTATATTCACAAGCTTAGATATACTAACAACGAAGAAATAAATTCAGAGTTAAATTTCAAATGCATGTGTATAGAGTAATTCTAGAAGTACAGAGCTATATCAAAGTATTGAACTTCTTTTTGCAGGATAACGTTTACAATATTGACGTGACAGAATAATTAAGAACTGTTGCTCCAAGGGAAACAAAGGGCGTAGTGTATTGGTTAGAGTTCTTGAAAGCATTCGATCCTCCATACTAAGTGTACTATTTTTAATTCTCTTTTTATTATAAACAAGAGCATGGTAACATTATTTGTAATAGCAGTGTATAGTGGCTACATTGTTCTGCATATGGAATTTATAAAAAAATAAACAAATAAATGAATTGACACACATTCAAAGGGATATTTTCAGGTATAAGATCGTGAATTATGATACTCTAACGATAATTGTGTACTGCTTCAAAGACATTGACAAATATTAATGAAATAACTATTTATATTTGTGGCAATTCAGGACATACTAATTTTACCCCTTTTCCCACTCGAGTTCAATGCAAGGATACCTCCGCAAATATCGAATGAAAAGTTTTCATCATGTGCAATTCTAAATTAAATGTTTTCGCCGAGTCGTACTACCTTCGTTTTCTTTGTTACAAACAAGTATTGCTTGCACATTACATGTAGGAGGAGAGTTGCATCTACATTTCACATTGGTCAGCTCCTTCTACTTATTTTCAGGAGCGAAAGCTTGTAGGGTAGTGTTTACCGTTCAGGGCTGTCAATCTGATGGTCGTAGGTTCAAACCCTTCCGGTGGCAGAAAATTTTCGTAAGTTTTAGACCTATCCCATTGTGTTCATTGTCCACGCCGTGTGAAACGGAATGATTCAGTTTGGAATTAACGATGGGGGGAGGGGAAAAATTAAATTACAAAATCTCCATTTCAACGAACCGAGAAGTGGACAAAAATTGGATAATTCTTATAAATATTCAAATTACATTCATGTTTTTAGTGGTATAATCGCAGGCAAAATCAAAGATCTTACATGGAAGATTTTACCTTGCTCTGAACTAAGCCAAAATGCATTTCGAACCGATCTAATACATTCTCCAATACATTTCAAAATGTTATTGAATGTTTCATGTCGATAATTTGACCAATGCATCAATTCTTGACGCTGAGACGATATTTTCTGCAACTACCTCTTCTCTTCAGTCCCTTCTGTTCTTCTCTTCTCCTTCTCCTCTCCCCTCCTTCTGCTCGATCTGCTTTTATCTCATATCGCCTTCCCTACTTTCATCGCATCTTATCTCCACCCCACTCATCTCCACTCCTCGTATCTCCTCTCCTGTCTTAGATTTCCGACTCCACTGCACTCTTCTCCTCTTCTTTTCGTTCTTCTCTTTTTCTCTCCTTTACTTTACTCTCCACTCCCCTCCTCTCGTCTCCTCTTCTCTCTTCTTTGCTCCATTTTCCTCATCTCTCCTAGAATCTTTTTCCATTCTCCTCACTACATCTCCTCTCCTCGTTTATCCTATCTTTCTTCTCTCCTCTACATTTCCTCTTCTCCTTTCGCTTTCTTTTTCTCCTCTCCTTTGTCACCTTTCGTTTTCTCTCACCTCTTTTCCTTTCTGTAGACTCACTCATCAGCGATGAAATACTAAGAAACCTTTTTATTTTCTTTCAGAAAGAATTTTGTCACTTGCGATATAATAGTGATATTTTTCATAATTTTATACAATATTACTTGTTTTTATTCCTTTCGCGCATTTTATAAATATCTATTGTGCATGTGGCAACCCTGAAATTGAGCCTAACTCTACACGCAACCCACCAACGCCTTGTGTAAATTGGGTTGCCTAGTTTAAAATGTCGTTGTCCTAAAACTTTTGAGAGACACTGTACAATGTGCATTTTTGTTCCCGGATAGTAGGAGAAATTAGGCAACACAAAATTATGCATTGTAAAACTATGTGGGTGAATTCTACGTATAGCTTGGCTAACTTTATGGATAGATATTTCCAAATTTCTCTTGTCATTTTACACTCACTTAACCCTCCGTAACCCGCGCGACGGCACTGAGTTCCGCCTTTCTTAAAATGTTTAATTATTTTCCTTACCAGTGCAAAGAAGGTCGGGAAAACACTAGGTAACTTATCTTCACTATTTTCCCGAAAACATAGAGGCGTTGGCGCCTTTAATCAGTCGTTCTTTCATTTGCTTTCACGCATCTGAAGTGATCGGTCCCTCTTTGGCGGCACTCGGTACCCCGTGAGGAATGTTTCCTACCTTAAATCACAGCACGCGAGCCATGAATTTGGTGGAAAAAAGAAGCATAAAACGAAGGTACGTTGTTCGGAATGCAAATTATTTGTATGCAGACACCATTGCAGTACACATACGAAATGTCGGAGTTGTCAAAATAACGATATTGAAAAGTGACAACATTCCGTTCCATATATTTGAGTCAGTATGTATTTTCTTACGTATACGTCGTAAGAGTACCAGAAACAAATTGAGATTTGAACATTTTAAAGATATCTTGTAAGTTTCTTCGAGGTGTGTTTTCTACATTTGATTGCTTTTTCTGCGAGTCAGTAAGATTTTGACAAAGAATTTTGAAACAAATAATTCCTTTCTAAGCCCATATAAATTGTACGATTTCAATTCGTTTTGAAAAATGCGTTGAAAAATTTGAAAAAATGTATGCAATATACCGGGTGGTCCATTTATAATGATGGTATGGAATATCGCATGCAGATATAGCAAAGCTTCACAGGCGAAGCTAATTTACAAATAGGAGTTGACTACGTAATATTTTGTAGCCTTCTAAGATGATACGATGAAGAGTTGGTGACAAAATGACTACGCTAACTGGCAATAGTGGTGGTGGTGCAGTGTTAATGGCCCCCCCTTCTCCTCTGTATTTTCTAGCATACTGATCTATTGCATGCTAACCAAACCCCCCTTAAGCAATATTGGGAGGCAGGCTCTTGTAACGCCACGGGTCCTCCACACGTATGTATGTATGTAATGTGATTTGTGGGAAGAGGGGGCCAAATTTTGAACTTACGGCTGGAAATGTTTCTATAACATGTTTTTGTTCGAAACAAATTCATAGATATTGTTAATAAAGAAAAATAAATATTAATATTTTGCTATTAATTGTAAATATACTTATTGTATTGTAGCAATTAGTTTTTTGGTATCGAAAGCGACTGTGTTCTCTCTCTGTTATCGTATTTGAAAATTATTTTTCTGTGGACATCTAAAAACTACAATTTCGTTCTCCCGTGTGCTAACAATAGTGACAGAATGACAGATTGAACAATAGGTAGGCCTTGGACGGCGGAAGTTTACTTCCTGTTTTTTTTTCAGTAGCTGAATAATAGGTAGGCCTTGGACAGCGAAAGTTACTTCCTGGGGTTTCAGTAGCTGAACAATAGAATTCCTCACTGACGTATACAATTTGTTTGTTCATGTTTCAATACAGACGATGCTATGTAGGCTACAAGGTTACAGCAGTTTTTTTTTTTACATCAGCCTTGGAAACTGTTGACCTCACTAAAAACGGATAAAACTAAAAGCTCTAGTGTGAAAAAGTTCTGTTTCATTTTGAACGTCGGTGAAGAACATTTCAGCAGGATTTTCTCTCACCTCTTTTCCTTTCTGTAGACTCACTCATCAGCGATGAAATACTAAGAAACCTTTTTATTTTCTTTCAGAAAGAATTTTGTCACTTGCGATATAATAGTGATATTTTTCATAATTTTATACAATATTACTTGTTTTTATTCCTTTCGCGCATTTTATAAATATCTATTGTGCATGTGGCAACCCTGAAATTGAGCCTAACTCTACACGCAACCCACCAACGCCTTGTGTAAATTGGGTTGCCTAGTTTAAAATGTCGTTGTCCTAAAACTTTTGAGAGACACTGTACAAAGTCAGAAAGGTAAAACAAATGGCAAGGTTCAAAAGAGGGAACATTTCTGGACGTTTACTGAAAATTGGAGCCCGTTCCAAATAATAACATGATTACAGGCAAAAAAATAACGGTTAGGTCATATTGGGTACATATGTACCCAATATCGTCTAGTCATATATTTTCTTCTTTCAAAAATGCAACAGAAATTGTAAAGAAAGTACAGCATTATTATTTTCATAGGTAGATAAGTATATTGATAGACTTACGTTTTACTTACATAACGATATAATGAGATTACGCAAAGAAATAACATCGTTTACAAAGCAATAAACTAGAAGTGACGTTAATTGTTTATTAAATAATCATAATATGCAGGACGTGGTCTTTGAGCCTGCATGGTAACATTTCAAGTAATCAACTACGCGGACAATATTTGCTCTAGGCTATGACTTTTGTAGACACAGTGTACCTGGTGAGCACTTTGCGAATTAAGTTTTTTTGCTTTGGGGGAGGGGGATGTCCACTGAGTGACGTATTTTTTATTTAATTTTGGAAAGTACCTTTTTCTTAGACGTTATATAAATTTGTGCTGTACATGTCACCACTCAGTAAACTCAACTACCACTGGAGGCACATAATGGTTTGGATCCCACTTTAAACTGTAGGTCCAGTCCCGATTACCCTCTCTGTGCATAAAGCGAACTTTGTTACGTACCCAAGAGGATCAAGTAAGGTGAATAGTTTGCCAAAGACGAATAGAGGTGGCAGCACCAGGCGTGCAAAGTTAAGAATTGGCATAATATATGTGAATAACTTTATAAATAAGAACAAAGCAAATTGGAAAGATGAAAAACAATAGAATATATTATAAGAAGACAAAGAATAAATATGAAAGAAGTAAATTAATATATATATTTTATAAATCAAATCAGTGATCACATGTAAGTTAATATGAAAATTAAGGAAGTCAAAGCACTGATACAAGTTTGTGTCTTTGAACAGATATTGCATCTGTCTGATTGATTTACCATTCCCATAGGGGAAATTTTGTTTACATCAGTGGCGAGCGCGTTCTGATCGACGCCCCACAGCACTTTTTGGTTGCGCGGTTTAACCGTAGCACCTACTTGGATGCGCGTGTAAATCGTTTGCACCAAGTATACACTCTGTTGTACCTAGTTAGTGGTGGCGCGTTCCAATTGCAGCCCCAAGGGAGGATATTAGTATTATTCCCAAAGCTTAGAGGAAACAGTTGGAAAAGTATAAAGGAATTCGTTAAATAGTCAAAACCTAAATAAATTAAAATCCAGAGGGAAGTTCACAGAGAAGATAAGAAGGAAGTCCCGATCCAGACCGTCCATTGAGAAGGAAGTCCCGACTCAGAACGTCCAATAAGAAGTAAGTCCCGATTCAGACCGTCCATTGAGAAGGAAGTTCCGATCCAGGCCGTCCATAAAGAAGGAAGTCCCGACCCAGAACGTCCATTAAGAGGGAAGTCCAGATCGTCCATTGAGAAGGAAGTTCCGACCCAGATCTGCCCATTACGAAGGAAGAAGATTGAGATGAAAATCGACTGTAAACGAGAAAATTATAGAAGAATGTAGCTTATCATGTAAAATTCTTACTCCATGTATCCTGTGTTTAAATAA
The DNA here is from genome assembly GCF_977018435.1 of Lepisma saccharinum. Taxonomy (NCBI): domain Eukaryota; kingdom Metazoa; phylum Arthropoda; class Insecta; order Zygentoma; family Lepismatidae; genus Lepisma; species Lepisma saccharinum. The sequence goes on from NC_139235.1 coordinate 27,950,266, forward strand.
TATATTCGTTTAAACGTCTCCATTGGAAGGCATCCTGTCTGGTTTCGTTGTCTACAAAGAACCCTACCCTGTAGATAAGCTAGCTGAGTTTCAAGATTAAGGTTTATGTACCTTTGCACCAAATGAAGGTAGCATAAATAAATGGCGACCAACTTTTAGGGCTAGAGAATTAGGAACCAGACAGCGAAGAGAGAAAGAATAATTGAAAATGGAGGAAAAGGATAAAGATGGAAATGAGAAGGGAGAAGTTACAATGAAGGAAGACGGAGAAAAAAGGGAAACTTTCATTTGCTGGGGAGAGGAAGGAAACAAGGAAGAAATTATTTTCTGTGTCGCATGCGAGGAAATGAAACATTGGACGTGCGAAGGAATAAGAAAGGAGAAATACATATGAATAAGTAAAAGGGAAGAAGATTATACATGTAAGGAATGCAAGAAGGAAAAGCTAAAAGAAAAGCAGAAGAAGACAGAAGAAATAAACTTGATGGAAATGTTCCAAAAGCTGTCAATGCAGATAAATGAAAATAACAGAGAATTGAAGAAGATTGATGAGAGTAATAGAACAGTAGAAGAAAAGTTAGAAGAAAATAACAAGGAAGTGAAAGAAAGGCTCGATGAAAATAGTAGAAAATTAGAAGCAGTAAGAAATGAAAGCAAGAAAATGTACGAGAAAATAACCGAGACATGTGAAGAAAATAGAAGATCATTGGAAAAGAAAATAGAAGAAACAACACTGCTAATTGAAAGCAAAAGCGTGGATATAAATAGGACGATTGAGGAAGAAGTTTCAAAACTTAGCGAGGAGAACATACACAGAACCAACAGTATGGAAAGAAAAATTGTTGAAAATAAATCGCAAATAGAAGCAGTATCTTCTAGAGTAGATGAAAATGAAAGCAAGATAGAGGAAGCAAAGGTCCTAATGGAAGATAGAAGCTGGGAAACACGCAACAGAATGGAAAAGGAAGTTCTAAAAATGAGAGAAGTAAGTACGCGGGAACTGCAAGAAGTACAAGAAAAAACTAGCAGTATGGAGAAGGACATTGGGGAAAATCAAAATAAAATTAATGCAGCAGATAAGAAGGGAAATGAATTAGAAAGAAAATTAAATGGGGCAGTGTCAAAGATAGAGAGGACAGAAAATAAAGTAGAAGAAGTGGAAAGAAAGTTATGAAAGCTATTCATCAAAGAAGGAAACATAAATCCTAGGTTTCGAGAAAGTGAAGAAACGAATTTTAAGAAAGAGCTGAGAGAAGAGAGTTCAAGCGATGAATCGACGACGGAGGAAGAAGAGAAGCATAAGAGATATAGAATAGCGGGAGGTCACAAGAAAAGGAAATGGAAGAATAGCGAAAATGGAAGTAATAATGAAAGGCTCTTAGACGTATTGGAAAATGAATTCCCGAGAGACGAGAACTATAGGACCAGGATACCTAGGCCACAAGAATTGCAGCATCTTCCAAAATTCAATGGGAATATATCTGATAAATGTCCCAGAAAGTTTTAAAGAGAACTAACAACAAATGTCAGACTTATGAGGATCCCCGAAGGAATAATTTTGAACGTCATAGAGACATGTTTTGAACAGTCGGCAGCAGGATGGTATCAACTAAATGAGCACAAATTTAGAAATTTTAAGGAGTTCAGCCGAAAATTCCTGAACTACTACTGCAGTGAAGACATAAAGAAAAGGCAGCTAGAAGCATTAAAAAGAAGATATGTAGATTGGTCAAAAGTCGCCAGCCTGGAAGAACATACATGGGAGACTCTAAGAAGCTCAAAAACCTAAAGGAAGGATGCAATGAAGAGGAGCTGGCTAAACAAGTTGTCCAAACATTGCCATTAAGAATACAGAGAGCTATAGCAGCGGTTAAGATAAAAGCAGTTGATGATTTGATTGAATATCTAAGAACCGAAGATGTGCTAACAAAAACTCAGAATTCCTGGAACGATAAGGAAGGATGATTCTATGGAAAGAGGCAACATTCAGAAGAAGAAGGGCGCTCAAAACCAAAGTTCCGGAGACAGGAATTTGATGTAAGAAGAATAGAAGTTAGAAAGCAGAGACCAAGTGCAGAAAGAAGAGACGTAGGAAGAAACAATGGAAGATATGAAAGAATCATAGACTCTGTGGAAGAAAGAGATAGAAACGATGATAGATATCGAGGAAATTGGAGAAACTTGAGAGGCCGAAATAATTTCCGAGGATATGGAAGAGGAGGAAATCAGCGATGGAGGAACATATATGAACAGAACGAAAGAGAATACCGAGTAAGTGTGCCCAATGAAAAAATGGAAAGAAGAAATGCACTTCAGGATGTAGAAAGAGACGAAGCCATAGAATTAGCCAGAAATTATTGTAATGACGGAAGAAGATTCCAAGAGGGAATTACAGCAGATGAAGATTCAAGGAATGCAGAAGAGAATAGAGGGTCAAACATGTAATGCTCTTGCAGCATCTCCCAGGTGTGAGAGCAAAAACAGAGATAAATGTAAGGCAGGGAGAAATTGTAAATAGAAATGTACATAGTGAAAGAGAAAGTCTTGAATTATGTTTAATAGAAGAGCCGAATTTCAATGACCTGAAGCCAGGGAGAACTTTTTATGTAAAGGCAAAATTTATAGAATTAGAAGTAAAGTGCCTAATAGATTGTGGTAGTGTGGTAGAAGTAATGAGTTATGATTGTTGGAAAAGGATAAAAGGAAAATATCCACAAGTTCGTCTAGATGCATCAGAAAGGGATAAAATAAGATTGGTCATGGCAGCAGGGAAAGAAGAACATAAAATACAAGGAACCGTCGGCGTAATGATGAACCTTCAAGGGTTAAATTTTCCTGTCAGATTCCTCGTAGTAAAAGGTCTAAGACGTGATATGATATTAGGAATACCATTTTTGGAAAAATATGATGGTCATATCTATATCAAAGATAGAAGATTGAATCTAGAGTCATTGGAAGAAGAAAGACTAGATGTTCCTATGGAAACTGTAAACAACGAAATGGAGAGAAAAGAATGCATTGGCAACCTCAATTTAATGTACGGACAGATGAAGGCAGTACCAAATGATATATGCGAAGAAATTGAAAGTGAAATGAATAAAGAAAATGATGAATACACTGCATCTGTTGAAGAGATAAAGAATAAGGTTGATGAGTGCAAAGATATCTCCAAAGAAGAGAGGAAGCAATTACAAGAAGTTTTGTTAGAGCATAGGAATTTGTTTAGCCAAAAGCCAGGACTCACCAGAGGGTATTCCTACGAAATAGAAGTAGATACAGAAAGACCTATAGTATCTAAACAGTATCCGATACCTTTTGCGAAAAGAAAAGCTGTAGAAGAAGAACTTCAGAAATGGTTAAGATGGGAAATTATAGAAGATTCAAATAGCATACATGTAAGCCCGATGCATGTAGTTGACAAACCCAATGGAGGAGTTAGACCAGTCTTAGATCTGAGAGAACTAAGCAAACACGTATTACTTCCAAGAAACCAGGTGGATAGAATAGATGAGATGCTACACTCATTTGCAGGAAGCAGATACTTTACTTCTTTTGATTTGACACTGGGATACTTTCAAATTGAGATCGAGAAGAAGTCAAGAAAGTATACAGCATTCAAATATGGCTCAAGATTGTTTCAATTCAGAAGATTGCCATATGGTTTAAATTCATCTGTTTCGGCATTTATGACTGCGTTGAACAAGATATTTGGGATAGAAACTAAGCATTGGTTAGCCATATATGTAGATGACATGTGCATTCACAGTAAAGACTGGGATTCCCATATAAGAAGAATAGATTGGGTATTGAGCAAATTAGGAAAAGCAGGATCAACCGTCAAACTGGAGAAATGCTCTTTTGTCAGAAAGGAAGTTAAGTTTTTAGGCCATGTTATATCCGGTGGAGAAATTAAGCTATGTACAGATAAGGATGAAGCGATAAGACTTTTCCCTAAGCCAATTACAAAGAAACAATTACAGAGATTCCTTGGAATGTGTAGTTGGAGAAGCAAGTTCATTAGAGATTTTGCACAAAAGGCAAGACCATTGTATGAGCTATTAAAGAAAACTAACAAGTGGAATTGGGGAGAAGAAGAAGATAAAGCTTTCGGTGTACTGAAAATCGATCTCATATCATCGCCTGCCATAAGCCAACCGAATTTCGAGAAAACATTTTGCTTGGGAACCGATGCATCTAATATAGGACTAGGGGCGTATCTATTCCAGAAGGACGGGAATGGAAAAGACCAAGTCATCCAGAATGCCAGCCGTTCTCTTAAGACATTTGAAAAATCCTATACTATAAGTGAACTCGAATGCCTAGCCATCCTATTTGGAATACAAAAGTTCTCACCATACCTCAAAGGAAGGAGATTTAAGGTATTCAGCGATCACAAAAGCTTGGTCTGGCTAAATTCGGCAAAGCAGTGGAATCCTAGACTTACCAGATGGGCCCTGTTAATACAAGAATATAGCTTTGAAGTGATTGATATAAAGGGCAGGGATAATCAAATTGCCGATGCATTAAGCAGAGCTCCAATAAGACCCCAACAAGAACCAGAAGAGATAATCAAATTGTCCATAAATGCGATTGTGGAGGAAGAAATGAAGAATGTAGTAAAAGAAGAATGGATAAAAGAGATGAAAGAAGATGAAGGACTTAGTACTATATTTAAAATATTGGAAGGAGAAACCATTGTTGGAGAAAGAAAGATGAGAAAAGCCAGAATCAAAGGGAATTACAGAATTATAGAAGGCATGATTTTTAAAGTGAACATTGAAAATCCACACCAATTAAGGTTATGTGCACCCAAAATAATGATCTATAAGATCTTAACAACAGTACATGAAGAGTCAGGACATTTTGGGACAGACAAAACTTTGAGGATGGCACGTCGTTTTTATTTTTGGAAGACTCTGAAAAATGATGTTGTGGACCATGTTAGAAACTGCGTTGTATGCATACAGACTAAGCCATCTAAATGGAAATTAAAAAAGGAAGAACTACGTGTTATAGCTCCAAGGCCATTGGATTTAATATCCATAGACTTAATTGGACCACTGCCGAGATCAAAAGGATTCCAATACATCCTTACATGCGTGGACATAAGTAGTAAATTTGTAATGTGTTACAACATAAGAAAAGCAACATCAAGAGAGATAGTTAAATGTTTCGAAGACGGTTTCACTAAACACTATGGAATTCCTAGAAAGGTGTTAACAGATAATGGTACACAGTTTGTATAGGAGTATTTCATGGACTATATGCAATTCAAAGGAGTCAAAGTAATAAATGTAACGCGATACCACCCCAGCTCGAATCCCATAGAACGATACAATGGAGAAATAGTCAGACTGTTAAGAACATACTGCCACGATAACCATACACGATGGTCAACTGTTGTTAATAAAATAACTAAATTGTTAAATAACGCATTATCAGAAGAAACAGGAAGAAGCCCTGCTGAATTATTTCTCGGATACACGGAGGAACCATATGTGTTTGAAGAATTGGAGTGGCCAGATATGATGGAGCAAAAGAGCGAAATGAAGAAAGTGCTATCAGAGCTGTATAAAAAGAGAAATAGAAGAAAAACAAAGGACGAGAAGAAGGTTAAGAAAATAGATATCAAGAAAGGAGATTTGGTGTTTTGTAAAACACATCCGGTGAGCAAACCTTCAGAGAAAGCTATCAAAAAGCTATTTTTCATATATGAAGGCCCATATGAAGTGATAAGTACTTTTAGAAATACAGTTCTTCTAAAGCACATTAAAACAGATGTAGAAAGGAGAGAGAATTTAGACAACATTAGAAGATATAATTGCACAGAAGAGAAGAAAGAAAGCGTCAAGAAGAAATAATAGAATTGTACATATATAATTTGAAAAAAAATGTATCTGCACATATATATATATATATATATATATATATTATTATTATATATATATATATATTACGACAATTTTTTTTTATGGCCAACGGGGGGAATATTGTGTTACGTACCCAAGAGGATCAAGTAAGGTGAATAGTTTGCCAAAGACGAATAGAGATGGCAGCACCAGGCGTGCAAAGTTAAGAATTGGCATAATATATGTGAATAACTTTATAAATAAGAACAAAGCAAATTGGAAAGATGAAAAACAATAGAATATATTATAAGGAGACAAAGAATAAATATGAAAGAAGTAAATTAATATATAAATTATATAAATCAAATCGGTGATCACATGTAAGTTAATATGAAAATTAAGGAAGTCAAAGCACTGATACAAGTTTGTGTCTTTGAACAGATATTGCATCTGTCTGATTGATTTACCATTCCCATAGGGGAAATTTTGTTTACATCAGTGGCGAGCGCGTTCTGATCGACGCCCCACAGCACTTTTTGGTTGCGCGGTTTAACCGTAGCACCTACTTGGATGCGCGTGTAAATCGTTTGCACCATAAATTAAAATCCAGAGGGAAGTTCACAGAGAAGATAAGAAGGAAGTCCCGATCCAGACCGTCCATTGAGAAGGAAGTCCCGACCCAGAACGTCCAATAAGAAGTAAGTCCCGATTCAGACCGTCCATTGAGAAGGAAGTTCCGATCCAGGCCGTCCATAAAGAAGGAAGTCCCGACCCAGAACGTCCATTAAGAGGGAAGTCCAGATCGTCCATTGAGAAGGAAGTTCCGACCCAGATCTGCCCATTACGAAGGAAGAAGATTGAGATGAAAATCGACTGTAAACGAGAAAATTATAGAAGAATGTAGCTTATCATGTAAAATTCTTACTCCATGTATCCTGTGTTTAAATAATATATTCGTTTAAACGTCTCCATTGGAAGGCATCCTGTCTGGTTTCGTTGTCTACAAAGAACCCTATTCTGTAGATAAGCTAGCTGAGTTTCAAGTTTAAGGTTTATGTACCTTTGCACCAAATGAAGGTAGCAACTTACGGACTCAAAATATATTAACTATTGTTTTTTGGTTTTAAGTACCTTTTTACAGTGGTTCTGCCGTGGATCATTAAATCTCACAACATTTACACGTAATTTAGAAACACACAGTAAATTTACATTCCGAAAAAAAAAATCACGCACAAAAATAGTTCCACGCTTTTATTGCCAAGTTCAAATTTAACGCCCATCTAACCACCTCCAAGTTTCTTGTGAACACTTTAATACATGTAAAATATCAGCATTATGGTATGAAAAGAGGCTCGGTGAGGTTGATCAGTTGCAGAATGGCTCCCTTTAATCCTCAAGGCTGCATACTTTTCGGCAGGGAAATCTTTGATGACTGGACCATTAATGGACACGAATGTGTTTTCAATTGTGTTCGTTACATAGTTAAGAAATTATGTACTTTGTATATGCTTTGAATTCCATTTTCTTTGACGGGGATAAAAACATCCCTTGGCAGGGATAAAATAATTTTATTTGCTGGGGGATACATTCTTTTGTTGAGGGGAATATCCGCGGCCCCCTGTTAATTCGCACACTGCTGGTAAGTAAAGCTTAATAATCATCGCTGCCGCAGATGCATTTGTGATTCATTGTCTGACAATTTTTGAAGTATATAATTCACAATTGTTACGAGGGCTGATGAACAAAGAGTGAGACTATTTTATTATTATTATTATTATTATTTATATATTTTTTACACACACACTCACAGCATCCTGTATCGTAACATTTTTGTAATGTGCAGGACAATATAGAGGGTGGTATAACATGAGGATAACAATATATTTACTATCGGGGTTAAGGAGACGGTTCGAAGACGTCGCTGTCTGTAACCAATGAAGGATATGGAAGTGCCTGGGTGATTGGCAGGTCTCGTGTCTGTAATATTTGGCTTCAAGAGAAAATGGGCAACTCGACATCAAGTAATGTGGAACCAAAACATGACCTTGATTCTGTCTCCGAGCACCCGGAGAGTCAGGACCGGCTTTTTCGCGCGACGTGTTTCTGTGAGTGGTGCAAGCCGAAAATGCAGCGTTCGTTAGAGCAGAGGTACGCGATTAAATTCTGTGTGAAACTCGGTAAATCTGCGACAGAGACGTTTGATATGATCAAGCAGGCTTACCCAGATGATACTTTAGCAAGAAGTGGTGTGTTTCGGTGGCACAAGGCCTTTTCGGAGGGCCGGGAAGTGGTCGCCGAGGAAGACCGTGCTGGAAGACCTTCGACTTCGACAAACACCAACAATGTGACTCGTGTGCGCGAAGTTTTGAACTCAGACCGTCGACTGAGTATTCACTTAATTGCCCAGATGTTAAATTTACCTAAATCTGTGGTTCATGACATTGTGACGGAGCATTTGAACATGCGCAAGGTGTGCGCGAAGATGGTCCCAAAAGTGCTTACTGACGACCAGAAGTTGCGGCGAGTGGAAGTGTGCCAAGAAAATTTGAACATGTGTGAAAATGTGAACATGTGGCCCCCCCGGACTTCTTTTTGTTTCCTCGCCTGAAAAGGCCGATGAAAGGCAAGCATTTTGAGACGACAGAGGGGATCCAAGCATCTTGCACCGCGGCTCTAAAGGCTATTCCGGAGAATGCCTTCCGTGACGCCTTCAATGATTGGAAATCGCGCTGGCAGCGCTGTATCGACGCAGAAGGAGACTACTTTGAAAGTTTTTAAAGAATTGTAACGATTGGCTCAATAATTTTTTTTAAATCGACTCCTCAGTCCTATTACTTTCCGGACAAACCCTGTATAAATGTATTTACCTGCTCTTATCAAACACACACGCATATTTAGCAGTAAACCTTAAATAATTGCCTTCAAACTTACCTGGGACTTTTCAGTTCTTAATGGTATCAGCACCATGAAGTGATGATATATCTGCTCGAAGAAAAAATGTCCTTGTGGAATGTATAGAGCAAGGCCACTGAATTGGTTCATGCTCCGTCCTCACACGCAATCCACTAGTTAGTTGCGCCACAGGAAGAAATAGACAACGGAAAAATCCGATCAATATTATAAGCAAATAGTAACAACAATAATAATACTCTCTGAGACAAGTTAGTCTTAGCTATGAGTATGAACACTTTTAAAATTCCCAACAGGAGAATTGAAAGCATGCAGCTTTACAGGGTACAAATTAGGTAGCCGGACAATTGAGATGGTGAACAATTGCGACGACGGACAATTGCGGTGAACACAGAAGTGAAAGGGCGGGTGGACAATTGTGATGATATTTTAAGTCTTCTATCAAATTGAAGGGTGATTTAACACCCTTACAATACCTCTTACAAGAGAATTGTGTGAAATATTGATATTTTCGGCTGCGAATTTGGTTCAACCAAGTTTTTGAACACGGGCTAGAGCCAACAGACACCCTTTGAAGTGACTCGTTTCCTCATATGTGCGAATAAACTTGGCCTTCTAGATTAAGTTCCATCCGCATGTACTTGATGTTGGTGTCTTCTGGTTGGCTCTTGAGGCAGGCCAGAACGACATGAAGTTTTGGATGCCGTCTTCCAAGCCACCTAATTATTTTGTTGTTCCAACCTTCTACAGAATTATTAGTTCTGTGGCGCCTTTGGTTAGGTTAGGTTCTGATCGTCAAAATTGTCTTACCATTAGTTTGTAAAATGGCCTTCACCGTCAAAATCATCACAATTGTCCGTGATTTTGGCTTCATCGCAATTGTCCTAGATTCACAAATTAACGAGATTTTGATGGGAATTTCCCCACTAGACTACACGTGTCCCGGGCAGCAAAAATAAATTTTAACTTCTTTTCTGTGTAACAATATAATTTTCATATGATACCTTAATATTTTCATTACATTTTAAAATGTAATCATTTTCATGATAAAAGCATTATCTTGTTATTTTGCAATGTCAAGAATGCGCGTTTAGCTCTAAGACTTACAGTATGTACACTTCTTCAAAAGTTACATGACCGCTCTGAAATAGTTTCATGTTCAGAAATATTTTATGAAATGTAGATGGCAGAAGCAGGCCGAGGTGAACAAAGTAACAGTATGTAAAGCCTCATCACATTGCAAGCACCTATTATTTTCACTAAAGTGATAGAAGACTTGCTGTTTCCGCCCGAAATGCCCAGTATCTTTATCTCTTCTAGCTGAAAGCTTAGTGAAAAATTTCTTCTGTTCCCTGCATATAGTAATGTATGTTGACATAACAATTGAAGCAATCTACCTCCTAAAATAGCTACACATGTTTCTTTCCTTTGCACATCTTAGAGCTCTTCCTACTTGCTATTGGACCATCGATGAATTCCATACTCGTCATTAGTATCTGCTATTCAGTTGAGGGCATTCACTTTACTACAATCCTTTTTAATGAGTTGCTGTTTACAGAACCGTCTCCGCATATAGTTCTGGTTGATTTGAGATATTTTGGACGGTTCATTGTTTTACCAATTGAAAATATTTTCTTGAAAGATTGCATGGGTTCTGGAGATCATCAAAAAAACAATTTATTTCGAAACAGCTTCTATTTTGTAGACATGATTCTTGCTTTAGTCTCCAAGGCGGAATACGGATTGTTCAAAAATGATGCCACACTTATATACCTATAGATACGATGCAGTATTTCCAAGCCTTATAATATCCATTCCCTGGTGGTATATGAAGATATACTCTCTCTGATTTCTTGAGACATTGAGCTGAATACCCCCGTATCGTTCTTTTCCACACGAATTTTTGTTACTGGTGAATTTTCACCCTCAAAACTTATTCATGTCATTTTGCGGCATTCAGATATATAGCAAACTGTTTGAAAATATGAAATGTTATCCCAGTCAGTTAATCATGATGACAATTTCCATGACTCTGTTGTCAAACAATGAGCGATTTGAATGTTTCTTTTTATTGTTGATGTCCATCATGGCCATTTCATGCCTCCTGTTGACTTCCACTATAGGCTCAAGAGTTACATACCCTAAATGCAGGTTTGGTGCACTTCTATATACAGGGTTATTCAAGAAGATTGTCCGAGTATCAATATTTTTTTCTGGGCAGGCCATGGAAGATACGGCATATGTAACTGCACCAATTGATTGAGACACTCTCAAAGATTTATTTCGTAAAAGGCAATATTTTTTGTCATTTTTAATAACACTGTATTTTCATGTAAAAGATGTTGCAATATAACAGGATGCATAAAAAATCTCGCTTGCAATCACATGCACTCGATTAAACGCTCTGCTGCCATCTAACGGTACGGTCAAGAATTACTTGCACCTCGGAAGCCGCTTTACATTAGGGATCGTCCGAGATATCTCGTGCCCCCGTATCTACCACCTCCTTTAATTTGGGACGTAAATGTTCCAAATCGGGTGGGTTATGGTGGGCTCTAGCCCCCTAAAATATTTCATCCTACCATCTTGAACACCTAAAGAGCCCAATGAGAAATGCCGAGAATCATTTGTAGTGTAGCAAGAATCGCTTACGTCGTCGACTTGCAATCATGTAGTACCGGATGCGATTTAAACTCTAGGTCCAGTCCTGATTTGCCTTTTGTGCGTGAAGTGGACTTAGAAAGAAACTCAGCGGACCACACACATAAACATGACTAATGATTTGGTGTGGGTTTTTGTTATTCCTTGTCACTTTTGACTAATCGGGAGGATGAGGATGAGTGATGATACACAATGAACACCCATGCCTTGGCCGGAATCGTAGAACGGAGGGCTAACCATCCGACACGGAGATCGGAAAAGAGGACTGATGATTGATTTGTTGTTGTTTTAAGTCCACTTTATGCACAGTAAGGCTAATCGGGACTGGACCTACAGTTTAAAGTGGGATCCGAACCACTTGTGGCTCCGCCGGGTATCGAACCCGGGACCCCTTGATTACAAGGCGACGACGCTGCCACTGCGCCATCGGGGAGGCCCGGGGGAGAGGACTAATGGATTCCCTTTTAAACTATACGTTCACTCCCGATTAGTCTATCTGTGCATAAAGTGGACTCAAAGCAAAATTTCACTTTGACAAAAATCACTAAAAGCGAGAGAGAGGAACATACAGATGGAGAGAAAGGAGGAGACGTCCAATGAAAAGAAAGACACAAAGAACAGAGGAACAAAAGAGGTAAGCAAGAAATGTAGAGACAAACGAGAGATAAGGAAAGAAATAGAATACATGGAGCCATAACCACCGAAATTGTGTCGTCCACCCTTTAGCCAATTTCGACAACACTACTTGCTCCACATTTAAATTGTATTTCATTGGGTAATACATGTTTATTTTCATGCAGCCAAGACCAAAGTAATTTCACTGTAAAATTATGGTTACTTTTTTTTTTACAGTGCACTGAACTGGATGGTGTAACTAAGCCTGCCGTTAAAATGTAATAATCTGCTTGTTATTTTGCCAAAGCGGGAGGCAGTCAGGACAAAAGTGATACACCTTATAATTGCAGTGGCTCGACTGTAAAAAATCTAACGACGCTATAAACACAGGACAATCAATACCACATTTCCCCTTACTTAAATAATTATACACTTCATTCGGATCCCCTCTCGCGATAATAATGAAATACAAGTTTTACAACACCTCTAAAATACATTTTATTTATATATTTTTTTTGTCATGTTTGGTGTAGTAGTTGAATGCATCGTTTTAAAGTTTTTCTTGTTTACTGTGAAAAAAGTATAGAATGAACCAACGGTGAACCAACAATAATTTCTTATCTGTCTGTGTTTCCGGCGGTGCTTGGGTCTAATTCACACTATTTGGTCAAGGTAGTTCCGTTAATTAACGATTAACATTTTTCGATTTCGCTTTGTGTTTGTTCATTGTTGTAAGATAAGTCAATTTTCTGCACCGTATTTGAAGATTTATTTTGTAAGTTTTTTATTCAAATTTATCATGTCTTAAGTCCAGTCATAGCTGATAGGTCGCTTTTTACTCATGACTGCTTTTGATTTTTCAATCCATTCTTTTGCATTTGTATTTGTCTTATTAAGCGTCGATTTTCCGTCACTTTTGGATGAAATTGGTGAATTTGTACTCGCAAGGGACACTAATAATTACCCGGGCACTTCGGTGGCAGGATCGAAAGTCGACCACGTAATGTGCTCGGCTGACGAGCCGGCTGAATCCATTTTAATAGTTATTTACAATTTTCCATTGGAGGTCAATTAGCAGATGAAGAAGTGGGGCCGAAGTCCCCTTGGCACTTCTGCTTCAGTTTTGACAGAATTAGCAAACGTTTAAGGAAACACAGATCTATTCTACGTTACATGTTTTTCCCTTTATTCAGTTAAATTAGAATTCATTTTTATTACAATAACGAAGTTCACCTGTGGCCGAAAAGTGCTACAATGTTTGATAATTGTTATTCTTGAAATATTGTTGTAACTCCTGCAATATAATACAGTGTCAAATGCCTTATAAGCATGACAGTAGTGCGAAAGCAGATAGTATCAAACCAAACCAAACCAAGACAGGAAGAAAGAAGCCACGAATAGCAAAACTTGACGGCAGGGCCACAAATGCTGCTGTAATTTCAACAAAGATGCAAAACCGACATGATTAGTCCTGTCCCGCCAGTGAAGAAGTGTTATTTGGAATCCTGTGAAGAAGGTTTGAACAGTCCAAGCCATATTGGAAAGACTAATGTATTTCCACCATGAATCCAGGCTACCTGTGGTCGGGCATTGTCGTGGTGGAATATAGCGGCAGTAGTGCATGACTTCTTCTTCTAAAACTTCCCAGATGCTGTAGAGAGGACCCTAGATAAGTACCAGCCATGATCTTGAGTTATACCTAGTGTCACACTGCATCATCACACCTGCCGTGGAGGAGCAGTCCATTCTCTGAGATGCGTATTCGACCATCACTGTAGTCTAAGATAAAGCAAGACTCGTCCGAAAACACGAAATTTTGTCCATGAACACACATTGTGTGTGCTCAGGAGTCCATTGTTGCCTCAAGCGTCGACGGATGAGGGTCACGTAACTCAGCTCCAAAGGAATTCGTGCAGCATTGTGAATCAGACCCCGTCCAATCGTGGAAGCAGATTGTCACACCTGTTGCAGTGCGAAGCGTGGTACTGATCACATCAACTTCACTTCCCCTAAATGTGCCTTCATGGATGGCAAGGTGCGATAAGCACGGAACACTTTACCTTTCTTACCAGTATGTGGCGTGATACTGTGGCTAACTGTCCGAATACCATGTTTACCTATTTGAGGGTTCACTTCAATACATCTACGTAGTTCAGATATTCAGATTGAAGAAGAGTATTTATGCTGCAAGTGACAGTGTTTACCTCAGTATCCACCAGTTCTGAAATCCTACAGAAATCACATGGAAATACTAAGCAAGTACAAACAGATTCCTTCGAGCTGGAATGTATAAGTGCTTGATAAGCGAGAGCAGCAACACTGTTTACTAACGATAAGTGTCGTGCATCGGCTATTAGTATGACGCTCCAAATTGTCCTAAATATTTTACTTTCCCACCTACTGCATTCAGAACTCAACATGCACATGTTACCTGAATGACTTTATGTATCTGACACACACAGTTAATAGGTCGAATGAATGGAATGAATGACGTAGAATTAAGTGCAAAAGCATAAGAGTATCTACTCCACAAAGAACCAAAAAGAAAACTGAGGAAAGCAAAGAAGCATCCTTCATAGCAATGACCCAAAACCTTACAAGTCATCCCAGTGTATAATTCACGCAAATATGATCCCTCTCCTTAGAAACTATAAAGAGTAGCATAAGTGGAGCAAAAAGTGGTGCACAAATCAGGGAAACGCCGTGAAGTAATTGGTTAGCGCACCGAATTTGTAGTAAAATCACAGGTTGGCCATAGTCTCGATGACCACCACACAAAAAAGAAATTTGTTGTCGAAATGTTGTGTTAAATAAGTATATTTAAAAACACTATGAAATGGATAATGTACAATTAACATCCCATGCTAATGGATCCGTAGAGGAGAGAAACATAGCTGACCATTCATTTATTCAGCGGAGTTTTGTGAAAGTCCAAAGAATTCCATTCTTGAGAGATTTCTTTCAAGGCTTTGCTTAATGCTTGAGAATTTTAAGCCAAAAATCGTCCTCAGAAGATAACAACAACATTCCTTTTGAGGAATAAGAAATTGTCTAAATTCCCTGCCTTTTTGAGCTCACTGAAATAGAGATGGTTCGAGAAATCATTCAGAGAGCATTTGAACACGCCAGAAGCCTAGGTAAATAGTGCATCCTACTACAATATCGTCAGGTGAAGATGAAGAAGGCATTTCCAAGGTGAACTTCATTCTGACACCAAAGACTATGTTAGTGAACACAATTACAAGATTACAAGAGTTTGGATTGTAGGACCACCCACCACAACATAGTTTGGCCCTTCACTGTATGTGAAATTGTGGTTGCTATAAGAACATCACTCACATGTAGACACTCATAGTAAAGCACAAAAACGATGAAGAAAGAGGACATATATCCAAATGATGGAAACTCTACTAAAAAGCGATATCTTGAAGGCATATTTTGTTAATTATTGAATAGTAGGCTATAATTGTGTGATTTTTATTGATACAAATACGAGTAAGTGGATAAATTCTTTAAAAAAACATGGGCTGTTCAAAATTAGAGTTTCGGTACATCTTTTGTAGAAGAAGGTCTGCTGAAAATAAATATATAAAATAATAATAAATTATCCTTGTATGTAGTATTATATTTAGAATAATACAGCGTGCTTCAAAATGGTTTGAACGATAAGAAA
Source organism: Lepisma saccharinum (assembly GCF_977018435.1). NCBI lineage: Eukaryota > Metazoa > Arthropoda > Insecta > Zygentoma > Lepismatidae > Lepisma > Lepisma saccharinum. The sequence goes on from NC_139235.1 coordinate 27,965,974, forward strand.
CTGTTCCAGGAGCGATAAAACTTTATCAACAATTAAAGTTCTATGTAAATACTTTCAACAATATCCAAAATGAGTTTTATTGTTGTTAAAGCCGTTAATATATTTTCGTAAGAACGCGTTGTTGATCTGCTGTTATCAAGTTTTGCACCCATTTTGCTCAAAGCTTTCTTATATCGAGTGCTTCATGCTAAATATATCCTGCACGTTCTTTCGATGTACCTGCAGCTTGAGCAAGTTCACGCACTTTACATTGCTTGTCTACAGAGTGATATCGTGTATTTGTTCTATGGTTTCTGTTCTTGTTGCAGTCTTGAGACGTCCTTAACAACGGTTATATTCAGAAGCCCATTTTTTTTTTCAAGAGAAGGAGAAGAGTCCTAAAAAAATTTATCAACTTGGTGTTACAAATTCATTCAACTAATTTTATCACCACTATATTCAACTTTATCCATTTTAAGGAATACACACAACGCATCTGCTTCAGATAGCTGTATTATGGAACGGATTTGAAGGAATGACTTCCTATTTACATGTGTGTTTATGGAAGATGTACTAAAGTAGGAAAAAATCCAGTGTTCGGAAAGTTACTTTTAAAATGGTAACTAGTTACAGTTATAGTTAATTGCTTAAAAAAGTAACAGTTACAGTTACTCATTTAAAAAGTAACTCAGTTACAGTTACCTGTACTTCAGAAGTAACTGTAAGCTACTTTTACAGTTACTTTCGCTGAAAATTTTGTTGCAACCAAATTACGCAAATCGATCATTAATTGTAATAAAATATCTTGTGAAGACTAACATGTCTTTTACTCATGTTACTGGTACATAATTTAAGTCTCGTGTGCTTTGCGCAACGTCATGAAGGCGCATGGGGGGGGAGGGTGAAGTTAGGACTTCACACTTTCTTGATCACAGCCGAAGGTGGTAGTGATGTGATCGGTACCACGCCCCTGGCGCCTATTACCTCCAGAGTTTCCTTCAGATATCCACTTTATACGATGCTGGGTGTGTGCCGGAGCCGCTCCAACAGGTGAAAAAAATCCCAGTTCTCTCCCACCGAGTATCGAATACGTGTCTCTCGCATGGTAGTCAGGCACCCTTTATTTTATTTTTAAATAATACCCCTATGCGGTAGTATCCCCCGTTATTCATATTTTCTCAATTTTCATGTACGTCAATTTTCTCTGTTTTCTGTATTCTCATTGGGACAAATACAAACACCCATGTCCGAACAGAACTAAAATGCGTGACCCCCGACGTATAGTGCGTTGTGTTAACCACTCCGCCACGGAGGTCGACTGATCTACCGTGACTCATACATTTATATTTAAATAAAATATGTATTTATTTTCGTTGTTGTACTTAAGGGATGTCCATTGGAGGGGATTCTAGAAACTGTATAGAAATAGCATGGTTTTATACCATCTAACATACCGTTTCCTCTCATTCGCTGCTCACGTGTGTGTGTTCGCTAAAGGGATGCAGGGTGCTATCTCGACAATTTACCGGGGTCCAACCACATTCCTTTTTCACTAGTAATTTAACTTCAAAATAAGCTTTGTACAAAACATTTTTTTTTAAATATGGGACGCAATTTTTTAAATTAATAGTTGACGAAAAATTGCCGATTTAAGTTTGTATCCTGACAATGAAAAAGTTCAAGGCCACTTGACGATCAGAACAGATGCTGCGACTAGGCCTACAGGTTAAAGTAAGATTTGACATTCCAACCACAAAAACTATTGAATATATGGCTATAGCAATAAGCACAACAATATCTCTGGGGCCCATTACTGTGTACATAATTTCATAATTCATTTTTGTTTTGGAACTGATTAAGAGAATGAATTCAATATAGATTCTTCTGTATTTTAGTAATGATATTTGTTCGCTAATGCTACTTGAGAACGTATGCTGAAACCGAAAAACATTTGTAACAAAAAAATACCACCTTCCAACTGGCCAAGTGTTTTAATTCAGGGGTGTCGAAAGATTATTTATGAGCATCAAAACATTATCCAATTACAAAGTTACAGAGTTCCACCGTATAGATTGATATAGGGTGTGTTTGTATGTTTAGGGGGGAGGGAGAGGGAGAGAGAGAGATAGAGAGAGAGAGAGAGAGAGAGAGAGAAAGAGCGCACTCACGTGGCAGAATGAACGTGCTTCTAAACCAGAGTTTTAAGTTCCAACCACGATTAAGGTATTGATGTATCTCTATGTTTGCCCCACCACAACCATGTCTTGGATTAACCAAGAGACAAAGAGGCAACGTAATATATCCTAAGTAGAAAGAATACAGAACAGAGACAGGGGAATTCACATATCGAACGGAGTCGAGGTTGTGTGTTGCAAACGAAAATGTGTAACCATTATGGCAATTGTTGTTGGTTGGCGTGAATTGTTAATCTGCCTAAACTCTTAAAATACTCTAATATTAGGTTTTCTGTTACAAATATTATTTCAATTTTGAGAGCCCCCATGACCAAGTGTTTTTGAATACTGCTCTATGAAAGCGGAGACCCCATGTTCGATGCTTTGGTAATATTTAAGAGATTATTATGTTCGTTCATTTATTTGGTCACTCCATTATTCGTCCTTATCATTGAAATTAACCAAGAGGGTTAGAAAATGGTCGAAAAAATATCAAAGCTACCACATGCCTATCACGTGCCGAAAGGAAGGACTTTCTTTGATAGTTTTCTTTTTATAAATGATAACCACAATAACAAAAAGAAACGAAGGAAAACAGAAACATCGAATTTTGATTAATGAAGGAAATAAATCGCCAGCTCAGAACATGATTTCTTGCTAGCTCAAAATGGACAACAAATATTTCTTCTGCGGCCAAATGACAACAGAACGAAACGCTATGCTAATTCCTCGAGGACATGTGGCTAACATTTTTCTCCTGTGTAGCGCTGGAGACATTGACAGCTGTGCAGCTCTTCCTTGTCCTGCATACAGTTTCGACATTGACCTAGCAGTGTTTCGAATTCAATTTCGTGTTTTTTTTGTGTAAGATTTGAGGCTCAGTGAGACCTTACATAAGAATTTCAGTGTACATCCTGGTCTGCATTGGTGCAAGCTAACAAGGCTCTAATGGCTCGACTCCAAGCCTCTGTGAGGCTTCTGTTGTGTTCTGTCAATATGTCTCTGTTATTGTCCTTTCATTAACTCCATCTTATCGCAATTCATTCACATCGTCGCGAATAGCCAAAAGTGGCAGAAAAGCAACATAAAATAGCAAACCTATCTATCAATCAAGTTAAGCATTTGCTCTCTCTCTCTCTCTCTCTTTCTCTCCCTCTCTCTCTCCCGCAGTGCTGCAGGTCAATTGATTTTCATATGATACACTAACATGCCCTAAATCAATACATGGATTTACTTCAGTATTTGCGTGCGTTACTGTTTGTGATTTGCAGGCATGCTTGTGGAGTGAGGAGGTTGAAGTTGAGGTTGTAGTTACACTGCATATTCCATACCATACTATCTTATCCAACAACCCCACAGTCAGTTTTATTGGCGGAATAACATGTATTGCACTTGCCAATCCATAAGTTATAGTTTGGAAATCTGTTTAATACATTGCGCTTGTTCATTCACTACTGCATCAACTCCCCTACATTGTCTCGAAAATCTATTGAGAAAGTCCGCGTATAACGGTAGGGAAGGGGAGAAATGGAGTGGGTGGGGCGACGCAGGGTGCGCTTGCCTTACGACGTTTTCCACAACGAAATACCTGTAGATATTGATTAATTGTATTGTCAGTTTATGATAAGTATATTTTTACTTCTAAGTATCATAGGAGTAGTGATGGCCGACTTTAACCCATAAAAGATGAGGAAATGGGAGAGAATGAGGTGTGGAAACGTAGATATGTTCCATCAAAAATTATTATTCATTGGAGCTAGAACGAAGTGAAAATACGTACATATATTATGGTGGATTTTTTATAAAACTTATTGTGAAATCGTCGTACAGCTCAATCCTATATACACCAACCCGGGTTTACTCATGTCTGATCCAAGCTGTACCCCTTGTAATTTGACAGGAGCAAGGTGCTGCTGTTCAAAGAAACTATTTTTGGTAGCAAAATACAAAGGTATTTTTGTCTAGAAATATTATCTTCCTTCCGAAAAGCATTAAAACCACTGTAATGATATTGTACTGTACATTCTGGTGCCAGTTAGTTCACTTGATCTGCACGCTGGGAAAACTTTTCTAAAGGAATGAAAATTAGTTTAAAATGAGTGTAGAATAGTTGAGTATGATAAAGTTTTGTTTTAGGAAACTAATCTTCAGCTTCTATGTGTAGGGAGGTACACAATTCTCAAGAAGTATAGAATTGGAAGATAAGATATAAATATGCATCAGAAGAGTGGAGCTGAGTTTCATTTTCGAAATTTTCTCAAGAATTTTCAGAATCTTAAATTTCCACTATGTGGTAAAGTTTGAAAATGGAAATTTTTGTAAAATAAATTTCAGGAAATAAATTTTACATCGGAATGAGTAAATGAGACAGCTCGTTTTTAACATGAAAAGAGTAAAAAATGTGGATTTTTTTTTAACAAGGGGTAATGTAAAATACGTTACCAAGTCGTCTAAGTATTGAACGTTCAAAACTAAAAAACTAAATATACCTGCTTAATTCTGAAAATTTAGGGATATAGTCATTCGACATTCTTCTACACAATTATAGTGCAATGTCGGAGAAATAAGTGACTGTTCTTGTATTTTAATGTAATCCCTGATCCCAGAAAGTCGTTGGGCTTTGCCGATTTTCCGCACCAATGCAGACACCGAGGACGGTAGAGAGACCATTAAAATTTGTTTTCTAACTTCCATAAAACCATAATAAAAACTAACTATTTAATAGCAAAAGTTCACTTTTGGTCAAAATCTTCTGCTTTTTTTTTATCTGTGATACAATTGTCACAAAAGATGTAATTGTGGATTATTTCCGAAACACATAAATGAAAGCTTTTCATATTCCATCAATTTACAAAAATTAATATTTTCCTCATTTTGTGCATAGATATGGCATTGAAAATGCCATGTAATTTTAACAAATAAATAATTTGAAGATATTCCGATGATCCTGCACAGCCAACTAGGAAAAATGAAACGCAATAGAATAAAACGACAGACTGAAATACTCCCATTGGCGTGTCATATTTTGTATTCAGCAGATAATTTCTTCAGTTTTTCTGAGAGAGAGCTAACCGATTTTTTTCTTAATTCGTCAGGAGATGTTAGGAAAAGTAGCTATAGTTAAATCTATCTACAGAGATTATGTTGAAAATAACCGATTCCTCTCGGTTTAACCTCGAATATACATATGCGAGTTATTCAGATATAAAGCGGATATCTATCTGATTATTGACAGAGAACACATATATATTTTGTTTATCGTGACTTCAAACTTAATCAGTCAGTTACAATTGTAAGCCTGTATTCCTGGTTTCATATATTCAGGATAAAATTCCGTATTTCGAGGATTCAGGACATCGAAATGAGGCATCATGCAGAAATACGATATATAGAAAAATTGTTTGCTTCAATGACCTGTGTACTTTTTGAGATATAATGTATACATTGCTTATATTGTACATTTCATGAATAAGACGAGATAAAGAGCCTCTTTGCCCCTCAAGCGATCTTTAGATCTATTCCGACAAGAACCACATGCAATTCCATTTCAAACTTATATCCTGTCCTGTTTAGCCTGCTTGAGCATAAACTGGATCTAAAATAACTTTGACACACTTTGGAGTTGAGACAAAGGCAAGAATGAGAACAAGCATTTACAACATGTTCTAAAAACATATCTTTAAGATAACCACAAAACCATAAAATTCTAAATAAATACAGTATATGGACTAAATAAGAACTATTTATGTGAATTTTGCATTATATACCCATGTACGTATGGAGCTCTAATTATGTACACCTTCCTAATGAAAAACCTTCCTGAGCCACTGTGTGTGGGTGTCATGTGAAAGAACAATTACTAGATGCAATCAGAATCCAAGACATTTTTTAAACTCTGCATGAGATATTCAATAACTCTTCTTAGTGAAATGTGGGGCTGGATTAACGATTTGAAAATTAACGACAGGAATACCATACTTTTAACGTGTTTTAACCTTCTGAACTAACCATTTCGTGTCCCGCTTCTTTTTATGGAATCAATTTTCACTCACCTCGTAACACAGCAGGAAAAAGAAATATGAATATCCGAAACTTGGTAGTCTCCAGAGCAGTACTTGCTTGCACTGATTCTATTTCAGGCTTATTGTTGAACACAAATTGGCGGTTGAATTCTGTAGAGAAAAACAAAACAGCACTTAAACACTCTGATTCACCAACATATGCAGTCACATGGAGTGTTGGGTACAAAGGGAGGATATCAATGCTCGAGATAGGTATTTACACGAAACGAAACGCCTTACTTTTGTTAATATGATGTTGTATTTTTGTGTCTGACTTGATTACTACATCGACGAGATTAAATGACCCGCTCTATTACAATTATTAATAGTAAATATTAATATATTTACATAAACATAAAATAATACAACACATTGAAATCGAGTTTTCTGGAATTTTCATTACTTTTTTAAGATTTCAAAGGAGGGAAATCCTAAATGGTTGTCAGCTGGTCCAACCGGGATTTTTTAAAAATTTAATATACGTATCGTCAATGCTTTGTCTTAATAATGCTCATTAAAAGAATAAATTTCTGCAAGTAAAATCTATTTCGATATTGCTATTTTGCGTTTGATCAAGAATTGGATTTATTCTTCAGAATGTCAACAATAAAGGCTCAGCTTAGGAAAAATGAGTGGCCATAAAAAGAGAAACCGAATTTGTGTAAAGGTCCTGCGCAGGAGGATATTTCTGTCAGAGTATCGAATTCACAAGACACGACAAATAATAATAATTGACAAGTACGAAATTAAAATAGAGAACCCTAATGCACAAAGGGTGAAGTCTGCATAGACGTCCTCATACTCTCATAAGTCCTTTGCAACAACAACGCAATATAATCTACCTAAGGTTTGCAATTGTATCTACTGGTGTACAAAGTCAGAAAGGTAAAACTAATAGCAAGGTTCAAAAGAGGGAACATTTCTGGACGTTTACTGAAAATTGGAGCCCGTTCCAAATAATAACATGATTACAGGGAAAAAAATAACGGTTAGGTCATATTGGGTACATATGTACCCAATATCGCCTAGTCATATATTTTCTTCTTTCAAAAATGCAACAGAAATTGTAAAGAAAGTACAGCAATATTATTTTCATAGGTAGATAAGTATATTGATAGACTTACTTTTTATTTACATAACGATATAATGAGATTACGCAAAGAAATAACATCGTTTACAAAGCAATAAACAAGAAGTTACGTCAATATGTGTCACCAGAAGACCATGGATTACACATCACAGTCTGTGCAAATGAAAGGTCCTACACCATCTTTAGTAACTCCCACACACTGTACGTGAACATAAAAGTAACAAAAGTCACATTTGCGCATGCCTTTCACGATATATTCCTATGTAGGCCATATTGAGCCTACCGTGCGTAGTGTTCTTATAAAGTTCTTTACATTAAAGTCTGAACTAAGTGCATTGTTGTAAAGTACAAATGTCATAATATGGCCTAGATATATAACCACCTATCACTTGGGAGATGAAGCAAGTAATAACTTCCATATGCAATATTAGATCACGTAGAACACAACACAATCACGTGGTCCAGCTATGTCTTCAGGTTACTGTGCTATAAGTACAGCCAAGAGCTTCAGTCGCGTCATGCGGACAGTCTAAATGACATGCTAACGTCATCTGTTGAACTAATCTTGTAACTACTTGGAAACGGCAAATAGGCCATATTTGGTACTAGGCCATATTGGGTTAAGGTACCTTATGTATTATTAAAGAGGATTGACAATTTAGTTCACACTGAAAAACAAAATGTAGTGAAATGTGTTAAAATTTCAACGAACCGGAACAGTCCGTTTCCATTTCTGACGATACGGAACGAGAAGGTTCCAGGTACTCACGAACCGGAAACCAGTTCCTGTCCGCACCGGCCCTTTTCGAGCCCTGGTGCATTTACTCCTTAAGGGCTGGCCTTAGGAGTCGACACTTGCACTTTATAGGTCTCGCTCGTCAGAACGACTCCGTGCCAGGTATAAATTAATTGTTTGTTGCGAGTTTGTAGATCAGTCATATCGACACCTAGTTCTCCTGATTCTATGAATTCATATTCACAGATTTATTGGTTAAAGGCTCCACAACCACCATTGATTCGTTGTAGTTGCAACTTAGAAAAATGGAGTGGAGGGTATATTTGTAATTGAGGACCTAACATCGCTTGGGGTTTATTAATTTAACATAAGAACGTGTAATAGCTGTGAGCCTGACGAGGCGGACAGAACAACAGTAAGTACGAGTACGACGGAATTGGTTACTGCGTTTCAAATTCGGAGTATTTACGTTCAATTCATGAGTTGATTTTCTTTTGATCTATTAAAACTATTTCATTTTTATTCATTCACATCCAGCACAAGGCTTAACATAGTATCAAATTGGAAGTGATGGCAGGACAAGTAGGAGACCATAATATAGAACAAGTTAATTGTTTATTAATTAATCATAATATGCAGGACGTGGTCTTTGAGCCTGAGAAAATAAATGCATGGTAACATTTCAAGTAATGAACTACGCGGACATTATTTGCTCTAGGCTACGACTTTTGTAGATCCAGTGTACCTGGTAAGCACTGTGCGAATTAAGTTTTTTGCTTTGGGGGAGGGGAATGTCCACTGAGTGACGCATTTTTTATTTCATTTTGGAAAGTACCTTTTTCCTGGAGGTTATGCAAATTTGTACTGTACATGTCACCACTCGGTAAACTCAACTACCACTGGAGGCACATAGTGGTTTGGATCCCACTTTAAACTGTAGGTCCAGTCCCGATTACCCCCTCTGTGCATAATGCGAACTTACGAACTCAAAATATATTAACTATTGTTTTGTGGTTCTAAGTACCTTTTTTTACAGTGGTTCTGACATGGGTCATTAAATCTCATAACATTTATACGTAATTGAGAAACACACAGTAAATTTACATTCCGAAGAAAAAAATCATGCACCAAAATAGTTCCACACTTTTATTGCAAAGTTCAAATTTAACGCCCATCTAACCACCTCCAAGGTTATTGTGAACACTTTAATAGATGTAAAATATCAGTATTATGGTATGAAAAGAAACTCGGTGAGGTTGGTCAGTTGCAGAATGGCGTCCTTTAATATTCAAGGCTGCATACTTTTCGGCAGGGAAGTCTTTGATGACTGGACCATTAATGAACACGAATGATTTTTCAATTGTGTTCGTTACATAGTTAAGAAATTGTGTACTACGTATATTCTTTCAATTCCATTTTCTTTGACGTGGATAAAAACATCCCTTGGAAGGGATAAAATAATTTTATTTGGGGGGGGATACATTCTTTTGTTGAGGGGTATATTCGCGGCCCCCTGTAATTCGCAGACTGCTGGTAAGGAAAGCTTAATGATCATCGCTGCCTAAGATGCATTTGTGATTCATTGACTGACAATTTTTGTAGTATATAATTCACAATTATTACGAGGACTGATGAACAAAGAGTGAGACAATTTTATTTTTATTATTATTATTATTATTATTTTTACACACACACTCACAACATCCTGTATCGTAACATTTTTTGTAATGTGCAGGACAATATAGAGAGTGGTAAAACATGAGGATAACAATATATTTAATATCGGGGTTAAGGAGACGGTTCGAAGACGTCGCTGTCTGTAACCAATGAAGGATATGGAAGTGCCTGGGTGATTGGCAGGTCTCGTGTCTGTAATATTTGGCTTCAAGAGAAAATGGGCAACTCGACATCAAGTAATGTGGAACCAAAACATGACCTTGATTCTGATGCCTTCCCCTTGGAAACTTTTCTGAGAGTAGCGATGGTAGTTGCCTAACCACGTATACATTTATCCATGTGTAATTATTTTAATTTATTGCTTTTAAATGGTTACGAAGACTAAAGGATGCTAATATCAACCACATTATTTTAGGTTTCATTCATGCATGGGCTCATACGAATCTTTTTGTATGGAAGCAATAAGAATAAAGAGAACAATCCTTACCGCAAACAGTTTGTCCAAGATAAAGGAACGTCCTCCTAATGAAGTATGTTTCCGGATCTTCTGTGATATAAATTAAAGGTCTTAATCCTGGACAGGCATCGAAGTGCGACGAAGTTGTAGGTTCAAACAATGACTATTGAAATTCACGTGAGGCATATCACGTGGCAAAGGAAGGGAGAAAGGTTCAGTTCTTGCACTGAAAAACAAGAACAACAACAACACTTAATAAGCACAATACTGTCAATACTGCCGATTAAAATAATAACAATAACAACTTAGTTTATTCTTTTAAAATCAAGTTTGCTTAAATAGCACTTTCCTTGCCCCAAAAATATAAAACTAAATCAATGCTTGTCATTGTCCCCCACTCGGTAATTGCAAGCTAGCGACGCCTATGAGTTCCACCTGAATTTTTATTATTAAAATAAGTATCTAAATATATTCATGAGACTGCGAAGAAAATTACGATACTTTTTATGTAAAGTATTATTTTCTAAAATTTACCTTCAGATGTACAAATTAAAATTCGGCATTATATTAGTAGGCATTAATAATTTACACAAGAAATTGTGTTCAGCCTATAGGCTATCTAGAAAACATTACACAAAAGTTTGAGACTTCTTTGAAAATTACGGTATTTCTCCAGTTTTGTTGTTTTATTATTCTATTAGAAAATTATTGCAAAATGCTTACTAAATAAATGGGATTGCTTAGGACCCGTTTAATTTTCTTGCTAGGTCTCTCCGATGGCGCAGTGGTAGCGTCGTTGCCTTGTAATCAAGTGGTCCGGGGTTCGATACCCGGTGGAGGCTCATAGTGGTTCGGATTCCACTCTAACTGTAGTTCTGCCCGACCCTGTGGCCGAGTGATTAGCACATCGCGCTGCGACGCCCAGGGTCCCGGGTTCGAATCCCGGTCGGGCTTGGTTTTTTGTGACTGTCCATTCATCAATTTCATCATTTCATCACTCATCCCCATCTTCGCAAATTAGCCAAGAGGCACAAAACGCGAAGTAAAATAAACTAAATCAATCAACCAATCTAACTGTAGTTCCAGTCCCGATTAGCCTTACTGTGTATAAAGTGGACTTAAAATACCAACTCAATCAATCAAATAATTTTCTTCCTAGACACAGCCGTGGTCGCAATATTAAGATATCGGATGATAAAATGCATACATATTTAAAAGCTTTATTAAAAGAAAAATACTACTGTATATAACATGGATTTACCTGCTCTTACCAAGTAAGTGAGCGGATATTCGAACACACACGCATATTTAGCAGTAAACCTTAAATAATTGCCTTCAAACTTACCTGGGACTTTTCAGTTCTTCGTGGTATCAGCACCATGAAGTGATGATATATGTGCTCGAAGAGAAATTGTCCTTGTGGAATGTACAGAGCAAGGCCACTGAATTGGTTCATGCTCCGTCCTCACGCACGTTATTGCACACACGCAATCCACTAGTTAGTTGCGCCACAGGAAGAAATATACCACGGAAAAATCCGATTAATATTATAAGCAAATAGTAACAACAATACTATCTGAGACAAGTTAGTCTTGGCTATGAGTATGAGCATTTTTAAAATTCCCAACAGGAGAATTGAAATAACTTTACAGGGTAGAAATTAGGTAGCCGGACAATTGAGATGGTGAACAATTGTGACGAAGGACAATTGCGGTGAACACAGAAGTGAAAGGGCGGGTGGACAATTGTGATGATATTTTAAATCTTCTATCAAATTGAAGGGTGGGTGACTTAATACCCTTACAATACCTCTTACAAGAGAATTGTGTGAAATATTGATATTTTCGGCTGGGAATTTGTTTCAACCAAGTTTTTGAACACGGCTAGAGCCAACAGACACCCTTTGAAGTGACTCGTTTCCTCATATGTGCGAATACACTTGGCCTTCTAGATTAAGTTCCATCCGCATGTACTTTATGTTGGTGTCTTCTGCTTGGCTCTTGAGGCATTCCAGAACGACATGAAGTTTTGGATGCCGTCTTCCAAGCCACCTAATTATTTTGTTGTTCCAACCTTCTACAGCATTAGTAGTTCTGTGGCGCCTTTGGTTAGGTTAGGTTCTGATCGTCAAAATTGTCTTACCATTAATTTGTAAAATGGCCTTCACCGTCAAAATCATCACAATTGTCCGTGATTTTGGCTTCATCGCAATTGTCCTAGATTCACAAATTAACGAGATTTTGATGGGAATTTCCCCACTAGACTACACGTGTTCCGGGCACCAAAAATAAATTTTAACTTCTTTCCTGCGTAACAATATAATTTTCATATGATACCTTAATATTTTCATTACATTTTAAAATGTAATCATTTTCATGATAAAAGCATTATCTTGTTATTTTGCAATGTCAAGAATGCGCCTTTAGCTTTAACACTAACAGTACGTACACTTCTTCAAAAGTTACCTGACCGCTCTGAAATAGTTTCAAGTTCAGAAATAGTTGGAGCTCTTGAGCACCAGCAGAGAGTAGCCAACTTTACTACAGGCCCCTTTACTAGACGAGAAACACCGTGGAAAAAGAATTACATGTTTGGTTATAGCTTGAAGTCAGAAACTATATTCTTCCAACATATTAATAAGGAACAAAACGGAAAACTTAAGTATGGGGAATAATTTTAGAGAGTACTTGCGATTCGGCATGTTAAAATTGAAAGCAGATAAACAATTGTGAGGTTGGAAACACTGCACTCGCTAGTGGACCAACTGGAGGAAATCGCTGTCAAGTTTAAACACAAAGAGGCATAATTACGAATGGTTCATGCAAAATATATTTAACAGTGCCTTGCAAAGTACTGTGCAATGAGCGAAACTTAATAATTCAACTTGCACGTAAAAGTGTTCGTCGCATAGAAAAGTGGTAGCTTTCGCAGTCATCAATGCGTTTCAAAATGTTTGCTCTATACGGCGTACGCTTTTAGAAGGAACATGAGTTCAGCCAATACGCATCCAGTGCTGTCACGCTGTTGCCAAACCAACTGCTAGCGGAAGAGAAACACAAATAATTCGATGTATTCAATATTCAACTTTTTTATATACGAGGGAGAATCAAATGAAAACCGCAAACGTGCCATTAAAAATCTGTTTTTCTTTCTAGGCGTTTGGAAATTTGCAGACACAGTCCTTGACGTCTTTCCGAACTGGTAGTACGAAGCAGTGCCGGTAGGTGGGGTTGGGTGTGAGTAACCGCTGATGCAGACGAAGTATGGGGCGCCTGTCTGTCACAGCGGCAAATCTACGATTGGTGCAAGAAATTCGCAGAAGTTACGACTTTATTGACTGATGGTCCCCGTCCGGGTCAGGCTCAGCGAGTTCTGACAGAGGAGTCCATAGCCGCAGCAGATCGGCTTATTCAGGAAAACCGGCGTGTCACCCTGGCTAAAATGGCTTCCTTGCTGAATATGAGCTTCAGTTCAGTACAACACATAGTGCATGACGAACTCCGCTACAGAAAAGTGTCCGCCAGGTGGGTTCCTCGACAGATGGACTGAAAGTCCGTCGGGTTGATGCTTGTCAAGAGCTGCTGAGGCGTTATGAAGAGGAGGGTGAGGATTTCCTAGCTCACATTGTCACTGGTGATGAAAGTTGGGTGCACCATTTTCAACCGGAGACGAAACGTGCAAGCAAAGAATGGCGACATTTGTTTTCGCCGAAACCAAAGAAGTTTCGCAGCCAGTCCTCTGCAGGGAAAGTCATGTTGACTTTATTCTGGAATAAGAAAGGTCCTATTCTGGAACACTGCATACCCCCACGTACGACAGTGACTAGTGCCGCCTACACTGAGCTTCTCAAGAACAATTTGAGGCCAGCGATAAGCACAAAGCGAAGGGATTGCTGAGTGCAGGTGTTTTGCTTCAACATGATAACGCCCGTCCTCATTCTACTCATGCAACCAGGAAAACCATCGATGACCTACGGTTCAAGTGACTACCACATCCGCCATACTCACCAGATTTGGCACCATCTGATTTCCACATCTTTGGTCTATTAAAAGAGGGCAGAGTTTCAAGTCTGATGAAGACATCCAATCGGCATTGCACGAGCGGCTACACAGTCACCGAAATAATTTTTCTCACACGGTATCGAAGCACTACCTATCCGATGGCGTAAGTGCATTGAACTGGGAGGGGACTATATAGAAAAATAATGTACAAGTAAACATAATCCCTGCATTAAAATAGTGGGAAAAAATTAATTGCGGTTTTCATTTGATTCTCCCTCGTATAATGTATTAACGTGATATATGAGTACAATGAAATATATAGTGAAGAATTCTACACAGGATAATATCACATCACTGCAGCATATAAGAGAAACTCGTACCTGAAAGAAGTTTTAAGGTATTTATTATAGAGGAACTGCAAGACCATCATCATCGCTCTCGTCTCCGATTTCTGGCATGTTTCCCCAGGAGATTTGAATAGGAGTTCACCGATTTCTGTGGTAGATACGTTACCCTGTTTTATAATACGCAACACAGTATGCACACAGACACCACACGCTTTAGCCGTAAGTTCTCGACTCGGAGAAAACACTGTTTCAGCACACACTTCTTCCGACGCCAATTCCTTGAAGTAAGAATACATTTCAAAACAGTGGCGGCGATTAGGGGGGGCGAGGGGGGCAGTTGTCCCCAGCTTCTCGCCACTTTGGTGCCTGTACTACTAGTACTAGGTTTCGAGAGCGACATTAATAATTTGATTTGTTTTGTTTTATTTTAATTCGTTTTTCTGTCACTTTTGGCATATTGCGAAGATGGGAATGGGTGATGATGTAATGAAATTGATGAATGGACATTCATGAACATCTATGTCCAGGCTGGGATTCGAATCTTGGACTCCTATCGTCGTAGCGCGATATGCTAACCACACCACCATGGGGGCGGCGCGACCATATTAAATAACACTCACAGAACACACGCTCTAGCACAACTATCGAACATAAGGGCTGCATTTCACAGCGCGCTACAACGCCAGGGGTCCCGAATACGAATTCCTGCCCGGAAATAGGTGTTTGTAAGTGTCCCTTCATCAATTTTATTATATCACCCATCCTCATCTTCGCGATTAGCCATAAGTGGCAGAAAGGCGAAGTAAAATAAATCAAATCAATCAATCAATAAGGGCTGTATTGAAGCCTCTCACAACTGTTCTTCGTGGCCTACGAGTAAAATTATCTTACACCGTCCTTGTTACGAAAACGCTCAACTGAAAGTGACTCAGACTCGCAATGTTCGTGAAAGCCCACGACAATGAAGGGCCGTTGTATATATTCAGCCGAATTTGACACCCATAGCTTTACTAAGACCCAACTCAGCGGGATCAACACGGTAGCAACGAAAAAAACAGACGGAACACGGAAGGAAAACGAAAGGGTCATTGTGTGTGTGTAGAGAGACGTTTTTTCCCCCCCGTGTTTCTTCCACAGACGATAACTCCGGCTGTAGGCGACGGATATTCATGGAACTTGGACAGACAGATTCAAAATGTCGTGCCCCATTGTATGATGAACCTTAAAGTGGCGAGTTTTATGAAAACCTCTTTCGCGCAAGAAAAATATAGAACACGGCGTCTAACTGCGGGCCGCAGTTCCCTAACTGCACAACGTTGCACTCCTGCTATTGGCTGGTCGCCAATGACACGCTCTACGTAGCTCCGCCCGATATAGCTTCTAAAACCGTGCGTCGTATAATTTATAAGCGATGTTGTACAATATTTGGTGAAGTACTCGCGTCAGAGCTCTTTTTTTTCCAAGGTATTAAGGGTCGCGGATTCAAATCCAAAACTGTATCATTTTTTGTTTGTTTTGTTGTGTGGCATTGAGATACATTGAGTATGGAGTGTAGTAATTAAGTTGAATAATTATATTTTCAGAATATTCGCAGTAATTAATTCCGCATGCTAGATGCGAAAAGTAAAGGGACCTGTTTAGAGCGACCACACGTGTACTATCTCTATGTTGCTGCATTTAGTATATATGTGAATGTATATACACTGCGTTCGTTTTTACTCCTGGTCGACATAGCACATGACTGCAGAACGGCGAAGCACGGCGCGGATGCCGGCAGTTTCGACCTGTGACGTCCCGCTTACTTTTAAGCACAAATCTTTAGCATGCGGAAAATTGTATTTATATTGCATAGCAAGTACTAATCTTTGTTATAAGAGTTGTTCAAAGAGATGGCCAACTGCATTCACACATTCCTGGAATATTTTGATCAAATTTTGATTTTGTGACCATCAATGTAATAAAACAGTGTGATGGAATGAGGCTTTTCTTTCTCGACTGAACTTTAATCAAGGTTTTTGCCCCCTCCCTCCTAATCAGAGGGTCTGCGCACGCGTATGGGGAAGGGTAGAGTGGGGAAAGCTACCAATGCTCTAAGGAAAAGAAAATAACCAAAGCAGAAATAGATTTTGCCGTTGGATAAAATACAACCATCTAAAAATAGCAATGTAATAATAGTAATGAAATATAATAATAATAATAATGTCCTAGCACAATTGAGTAGCGTTTGGTATAATTTCACAGTTCAAGCAGCACTTTTCATGACTGAGTGGATTTCCACTCTACCTCTCCCCTCCATGCCCAAGTAAGATGAGTAGGAAACGCCATTTTGAGCAGTCTCCTGGTGGTTCCATAGCAACAGTTTATTAAGGAAATCTTCTGGCAACACTGGCTCTGACCGCGGCGAAGCCTCTTTCCCTCTGCCTCTTCCCTACACCCGCGAGTGCGATTCAGCACAAGCTCTTTTGCCTAGGTGTTTCCACTATATTAATGTTGGCTACTCTCTGCTGGTGCTCAAGAGCTTTAACGATTACTGAACTTAGAAATATTTCAGGGCGATCAGGTAACTTTTGGAGAAGTATGCCTTTTTATTATCAGAAATATATAATTTTTAAGTATTGATCACGGTTGTTAAATTTCCAGGTATCCATTAATTCTAATGGGTTCTCTTGGGTTCCACTGCAGGACCGGAACCTTTTCTCTTACAGAATTTAAATTTGGTACAAATTGCATATTATTTAATTGAAAAAAGGTTCCTGGACTGTATTTAAATTCATCTCGAAGAAAAGGTTCCTGAACCCAATTAAAATTCAGCCGGAAAAAAGATTCCTGGACCGAATTTAAATTCGGCCGAAGAAAATGTTCCTGGACAAAATTGAAATGTTTTAAACATAAAAAGGTTATTTACGGTCTAGAAGCCCTTTACACTTGATGATTTTCTCTCCAGGACGGAAATTAAATTTATTTACAATTCCTGGACCTTTAAAAACCCTGAGATTGTTAAAGATTAAGGAAACCATACTTTCTAATCAGGAACGTATCTAGAAATACAGGGTGTCCATAAATTAGCTTTACAACTTTAGACTTGAATAACTTGAAAACTATACTAGATAATGACAAACTGTTTTCAACATGTGACAAGAAAACTCATAAAGATTTTTTCATTGTCCAGTTGATGCATATATTACGAAAAATGTGGACGCCACAGGAAAAAGCTCAGCGTGTAGCCTGATTTATAGAGATGAAGTCCGTTACCCAAGTGCAATGAAACTTTCGGACACAGTATAGAAGGGAACCACCGTACCGACCCACCATTAAGGCTTGGCATACGTCGTTCATGGAAACGGGTAGTGTTCTCCATAAACAGGGGGCAGGTCGGCCATCTGTGTCAGACGCCAAAATGGACAGGGTGCGGCAGGCGTTTGCAAGGAGTCCGACAAAATCAGTGCGTACGGCGGCCAGAGAGTTGGCAATGCCACAAGCTACAGTGCACAACGTCTTGCATAAGAGGTTACATCTGTATGCCTACAAGGTGCAGTTGCTTCAGGCACTTAGGTAAGAACTTCGTCTCTATAAACCAGGTTACACACTGAGCTTTTTCCTGTGGCGTCCACATTTTTCGTCAAATCTGCGTCACCTGGAAAAAAAACTTTACGAGTTTTCATGTCACATGTTGAAAACCGTTTGTCATTATCTAGTATAGTTTTCAAGTTATGAAAGTCTAAAATTGTAAAGATAATTTATAGACACCCGGTATATATCGAGGGTGATCCGAACAAAGTGTCTCAAAATAATATTAAAAATAATATTGTGTTAATTAAAGTATTCAAATTAATTAATAGTGCCTCCTCGATGGCGCAGTGGTTGCGCCATCGCCTTGTAAACAAGGGGTCCCGGGTTCGATACCCGGTTAAGGCAGAAGTAGTTCGAATCCCTCTTTAAACTGTAGGTCCAGTTCCGGTTAGCCTTACTGTGGACTTAAAACATCAAATCAAATTAATTAATATTATATTTTTATTACATGAGTAGGTAAAAAGACGATGTAAGAATAGTGATATAACAGCACGCATTCATTATTTAGCTTACTTATAACTAAGGTCGGAAAAAAATGTAATAAGAAACAACAGCCCTGGCAAGGAAATTAATGTCAAATAGATAAAGAATTGAATTTTGAATAACAAAAAGGATGTTAGATGCAGTTGACGAAAAGTATAGTTCCTGGTAATACATTATGCATATTATTGTAAGTAGAAATAAATCTTGCATAAATCTTCTTTGGTACTGTCTTTCAAAGTCGTATGATCCCAATATAATCCTTGCCTTCCAATTAATTCGGCTGAAATAAATAACCCTCAATTAAACAGCAAGTATATCTTCATTATTTGATGTTAGTTATTTCATTATTTAATTTTAATAAATGGGTTCTGTTGGGTTCCGTTACAGGACCGAAACCTTTTTTTCTCGCACAATTTAAGTTTGGAACAATACGGAGCTAGGGCCCTATTTAAACTGTTCCGAAGGAAAGGTTCCTGGACCGCATATAAATTCAGACGGAAAAAAAGTTCCTGGACCGTATTTAAATTGACCCGAAAAAAATATTCATGGACCGAATTGGAATACTTGTCAGATAAAAAGGTTCTTTAAGGTCCAGAGTAGTTGTTGAGTACGATAAGGACGGAGGGTTTTTAGTATTCATAATTCATTTGCATATATTTAGAATTCATTTGCATAATTTAGAATAAATTTGCATATTATTAGAACTAATTTACATTTATGTATTTGCATATTTATAACTTTTATGAATGTTTAATTATTTATTTTATGAAAAATATGAAAATAGAAGTTATTTAGTGCTAGTCAATGTTATGCATATGATTTTATGTTAATTTCTGTAAGGTATGTATTGTATAAAACGATAATAATTAATGTTTATAATATTGAAAATAATTTTTTACGGATTATTAAACGCTATTTGTGGCGGTAATGGGTAATGGTAAAGGACCGACTACGATTTAAGATGATCCCGGTTCTCGAACCCACGATATGTACTGGTAATAATGTTATATGGTATGAAAGTCGGTAGTCTGAGACGCTAGACAGAAGACGGTGAACTCCGCGCAGGTAGACAACAAAGGAATTTGAGGAATGCAGAGCCAAGGTCAAATGACGTCAGAAAGCCAGAACAAAGAACAAACCAATCAGAAAAAGCGTCGGTAGATTCTAAGAACTTGTTTTTTCAAGGTTAACTAGAACGGAAGAACATGTGAACGGTATGCAGTAGCGTAGGACAAGTGAGGGATTGAACCAGACAACAAAGGATGTCTGGGAATGCGCGGTCAAGGTCAAATTTTTGAAACTGCGCGTCGCTTGTAGAACCGGTTTCCGCCGCCAATTAATATTCCGCTCAGGCTTGACCCAAGGTACGGGATGCTGTAGCATATGGATTAGGGTAGAGCGCTTGCATGTTAGAACGTGTTTTCGTCAAAGTAGCCCAAGGTTACCGAGAATAAAAAAAGAGGAATTTCGGATGCCCAATTAGATTGGAGCAAGAATTTTACCTTGAACAAGGAGAACGAAGCATAAGGGTTTTATCTGTACTAGGAAGAAGGGAATGCTATGAGGGACTGGGCCTACGTTTTCAAATGGATTCGATTCAATTCGAAATTCA